>NC_133027.1:2932500-3242500 GCF_048771995.1 Taeniopygia guttata | reverse complement strand
CATGGCACAAAGAGGCCATTTGAATCTAGGAAGACTGATAAAAAGTGTCCAAAGTGCTACATAAGAGCTCGCAAAAATCAATGTGCCCCTTAAAAGACCAAACTCTGGTCTCAATTTCACCATCAGCCACCCTGCATAAACCCCAGTATTTTTTTCTGGGAAAACTCTGTTTTTTCTGTCATCAGCAAGGCCAGAATTCAGCCTGGCCCCACCTGCCCTCATGAACTCCACCAAGCTCTTTATTTTTGTTGATGATGGCTATGTTAGGGCAGCAACATTTCAACTCTCAAAGCCTCGTGGTGCCTTTCCTTGTGGTGCTCACCCTTCACAGGTCTTCAGTCAAGGCAACCACTTGCATCCAGCAGCAACGCCAGTACTTTTCCTCTGTATTAGGTGCCAGTGCAGTAACAGACTTTAATGTATACTTATATAAATAAAGATAGATAGATAGCTAGATAGATAGATAGACTGCTATAGTTATAATTATATATATATAATTGAGGTTCTGATACCACTGTCTGGGGAATGGACCATTCCTCTGCAGGATTAACACTGCTTGAGTGAAACCAACAAATGTCCTGTAAAACATTACAACCTTGGCAAGGAGCTTCTCTTTCCCGTTTTTTTTTCCCAGCTTCCTTCTCCCCTCCCAACTCCCAGAAACACTCTCAGCGAAAGATGCTGTTTCACATCATAGAAATTTATAAAAGTTTCTTCAAATCTCCCCAGTGGATGCTGCCAGGCCACATCTTCCTCCTCACGTGGGATGGGGAAGTCTCCCCTTGCCATGGAAGGAGGACGATGGGGTCGGTGGGGCAGCATCCCAGGGGAGCATCCCAGGGCAGCATCCTCTGCACCTTGTGGAGAGCAGTGTTATTGCCCCCACCCTAAGAAAACCATCTGCTGTTGAGCCTCTCCATCTCAGCTGCCCCAGCAACTTGGTGTGGTTTTTTTCCTCTTTGGATGCTCGGTTTTCCGTGCTGCTCGGAGCGAGCTGCTGCCCCAGCCCTCGCTGGCAGGCAGGAGGGAAGCTGGCAAAGGCTTTGCTCACATGAGCAGTTCTGCCTGACTTCAGGGGGGAGAGGTGTTTTTTGTCAAAGGACTGCTGGTTTGGGTCAATCATCCCTTTATTGTTACCTTTGAAGTATTGCTGAAACTAGAGAGAGATGCTAGAACAGATGTGGAGTGAAGGTATTTTTTTCCTAAAGGGAACAACACCAATAATACTGTAAAAGGTGCTAGAATCAAACCTCATTTTATATACTTTGGTTCTTAGAGATTAAAAAAAATAAATAAATCACACAGTATTCTTCCTGTGCAGCCTTATTGTAGATTGTTAGAACCAACTCATTATCGTAAAGACAAAAAAAAAAGTGAAAAGGTTTAAAAAGGACAAAAATGAAGTGATCCTGTATAAAGTGTAACAAATATGACTTTCCTATATAAATGTAAATGATCAGACATATATTAAAATGCACTTGAGACAGGCAGCAAGCATTAAAAGCTTTTGAATTATCTTTTTTAATGTACAGCACCTGTCTTTTTTGTTTGGCTGGTGCAAGAGGGAATGTGCCAAGTTGTTTTTATTTCCTTTTCATTCAGTTTCTGATTTTTTGGAAAAGGACAGAGGGTTGAAAGAGGGTGGGAGGTTTTAGCTGGGACAGAAACCTGGAATATTCATCTCAATTGTATTTGTTTTGTTTCATCATTAGTTTAGGATGTTGGTGGCAGTGTTTGGCCTCACACCTCATTTCTCAAATGCTTTTGAAAGATTTGCTGCCTGCCCCAGGTTCTGAGTATAACTCTTACCTCAAGAAAACTTAAAAAAAAAAAGTCAGTTGTTTTTTCCCATCTCTGGAAAATTAATGTAAACAAATGACAACAACAAAGAGAAAAAAATTTTAAAAAGCAAACAACCAGCAGTGATGAAGGAATGAAAATTAAAAGAGAAAGAAGTCAAAGCAGAGGTTTGGTGATCAAACCGAGCCATTTTGGTGCTTTTCCCCTTTTTGTGTTGCTAATGATCACAATTACATGAGATGGGCTTAGACAAGTCTGTGGTCTTAGGATGTAGCAAAAAATGTATTTAAAAAGAATACAAATTTGCATGGAACAAACTCTGATGGAACCTTTAAAGAATGGCTGTTTCAGTGTCAGACGTTTAATGTTAGCATGTGTGTGTGCTGTAAATACCTTTTCATGTGTGACATGTACAGTTGACTGAGGAAAAAAAAGTATGGAACCGAACAAAAAAGAATAATAATCAAATGCTATTTTATCAGATGATGCACTTTTTCACCTTGATGAGAAGCCACTGTTCACAACTATGCAATCTTCCAGTTTCTCTCTCTATCTCCTCTCTTCAACCTCAAATTTCCCAACTATTTTCCATAACCTAAACCGTTTTTTCTTTTGTACAAAGAAACACAAAAAGTTCCAAACTCTGGTTCAAGGTGAGAGTGCTACTGTGACTTTTCTCAAACAATAAGAGCTAACAAACAGACAAACAAAAGGGGTTTGGTTTTGTTTTAAGAAAAAGGAGGTTCGGACATGACCCTCTTTATGTTCTCTAAGTGAATCAATGTTTTCTACATGTGCCAGGCTTCTGTTGACTGTTTTTTGGGTTTGGTTTCCTTTCTTGATTCATTTCTCTCTCTTGGGTTTTAGAATTTTTTTCTTTATTTGTTTCCTTACGTTTTTTGTTTGTTGTGTTTTTTTGTTTTTAAATTCTAGTTTTGTATTGTAGGTATTGGGGATGTGAAGATGAAGGTGAAATTTGGCTTAACTCCAAGTGTTTTAGTACATGTGTGTGCTATATGTACATAGTTTTCTACATAGAAAATTTTACGCGCTTTTTAACGCACTTTACGACTTGTATGTACAAAGTTGTCTATATAGAAAATGTAGTGAGTGTCCCCCTCAAAGAAGAGCCTTTTGATTCCATGACTTAAGAGGAGTTCAGGTGTTTGAGTATCTCACGTGTGTGTGTGTGTGTGTGTGTGTGTGTGTATTATATACTATATTATATATTATAGAAATATATAATAGCCTATGTTCACATGAGGGTGTGTATAATATAGACACACATCCAAACCCAGGATCATACCCATCTCCACCACCCAAATAGAGGTTTTGTAGTTCTTTAAGCTGTAATAAATAGCCTGGCTCTACTGGGTAAAATTCCCCCTGTCCTTAGGTGAAAGGTAGAAAATTGACTCGTTATCCACAGTGCATATTCCTGGGGAGGGGATTCAGTCTTTATAACTTTTCTTTCCCCACCCCAGTTTGCCACGGAGAGAGTGCTGGTGAGGAAACAGGGTCGTCCAGTGATGAGCTCAGGAAACCATGCGGCCCTCAGAGGTGGCTGCCCTGTCCCCCGCCCACCACCGGCTCCCCTGTGGCTTCAAGCATGTTGCTCCCACCTCTCTGTGCCTGTCACACAGGGGTTGCCAATGCTGACCAAGCCTTTAAGCACTTTGCACTCCTGGTCCTCCTCGGCACGCCCTGCAGGCTCCCTCTCCATGCTGACGGGAGGCGATTCGGGCCAGTTTACGGTGAGTTCTTCACCAACCTGCCCCTTGTCCTCCAGCTTTCTTCTGTTCACGAAGCTCACTGCTGCTTCCCTCATCACCTCATTCTTATCTTCTGGCTGTGCTTCTCCTTCCTTCCACTCAAGGCTTCCCCATCCTTGGAAGCCATGGCTCACCGTGGTGACGCTCTTCAAATCCCGTTATCAGATTCTCCTCAGCCACAGTTTGGCCAAGGGCAATATCCTGGATTGCTGCTGTCAATTTGCTCTTATCCCATACATCTGGATCCTTATGGATGCCTTCCAACTTGAGATGTTCTGTGGTTCAATTATTCTGTGACCTCGAATTTCTTGGGGTGGGACAGAAAAAATCCCATTTCCAACTCATTGGACATCTAACTCAGTGAAGTTCTTCCAAGTGACCAAGGAACAGCTGTGGATACAAAAAGGGCCCTTTCTGAAGTTAGTAAAAGTGGGGAGGATGGAGGGAATGGATTTGAAGATGGCATCTCTTCCATGTATCAGTGAGACCACAAGTGTCCACATCATTCTGTGATCTCAAGGGTACTTCTAGCCAATTTTTTTCCATTTGGATTCTCACCAAGAACTTGATGTGAGTCTTCCTGCTCAAGTTACGGCCACATTTACCTGAAAACAACCATAGTGGAAAAGCTGGATGCTGGCATCTCTAGTCTGTGTTAATGATTATTAATGAATAATTTCATGATAGATCAGTATTTTTCAAAGAGAGTATTTCCCCGCCACCCCGGCTCACTTGAAGTTAGAATTTCCATTCCTGAAAATGCAGTGCTGAGAGGCCAAGTGGAGTCATCCTCTGCCCCAGTTTCTTCTAAAGTTTTAAGGACAAAAGTTTAGGATATTTTTCTAATTGCTAAATTCAGTGAGCAGAGGAACATAGAAAGTAGGTTTGACTCAATCTGTAATCCTGCAGCTAAAGTCTTTTAAGTTCATACTTAAGAACACTCTAGTTCTTAAAGGAAATAACTTGCAAAAGCTGCTTGTTCCATGACCCACCAAGAAAATCTGTTAGGGAAAAGAAATTTTTGGAAGATGCTTAGCAATACTTTTTTCGTTTCTGTGCTATCCAGCCTCTTCAAAGCAAAGCAAGGCACCCTTTAGAGTACCAATAAAAGCACACCCATGCTTCAGTTCCAAATGGCTTTTCTGGTGACTTGAGAACCCAAATCTTTAGCAGTGTCTTTGGGAAAGAACAGGAGAAATTCACTTTGTGGACAAGTATAAAGCCATTTCCATCTTCCAGAGCCTAAAACTAGGGTGCATTTTTTGACAGATTATGTCAGGTAAGGAGGTTTGTCCAAAGTTCTTTGGTTTTATGTGAAGGAGATCCAATCCTCTAATTTAGCCAGATCTGGGTATTCCATGAGTTATCAAGATCTATTCCATACTCAAGGGAGACTTCCAGGTAGGGATTCATCCCAGTTTATCTCAGATTTCTTGTGTGGGCTTTATTTGGTTATGTTTAGGTAAGGTGAATCCCATCCAAAGTGGACAGGATTTGCCATGCTTCCAAGACACTCTCCACTATGGCTTCTCATGAGAATTTTGTACTCTGCTAATGAGCATTCAAAATTGTCTCCTTCAACACAGCTCTGGAGTCAGGAATTTGGCTCTGCAGCCCCTGCCAAAGTGGCACATCCACATCAGGCATTCCCCTGACATGAGTAAAGGTATGGAGAAACTAAAGAAATGGGGGAATTTGATTTTCTTAAGTGCTACACACTTTCTGCAACCATCTTCTAGTTGCTGTAGGGGTTCCCAAAAAATCTCTTGGAAATGAATGCACAAGCAATAACCTTCTGTGTGTTTTCCTAAAGGATAAGGTCATTCTCTGACAGTGCTTGTTCAATTCACACAGAGAGCTGCTAACAGTCACACTGGCTTCTCCTACTCATTTGCAATTTATTCTGGTCAATTCTCCTCATTTTCTCTAATCCAGCCATGACATTGTAAATGATAGAATAATAAAGCTCGCATTGCCACTGTTTGCAGGAGAACTGGGGAATCGTGCTTCTTCCAGGGTGTTACTTCCTCCCTTTGCAAGAAGATTAGGAAATGTTTGAGCAGCAGCAAAGGGGCTTCCTAGTCCAGAAAATCCAACTTGCTTTTGTCTGTGTTGGACATAAGGCACTGAGAGCTCCTTGCACCACTGATAATTCATGGCTCCTGAATGATATGAGGGTGCCATATCTATCTTTTTCTGCCCCATGGATGCTACCCCATGGATGAAAGTGGTCCAATGGCCTAAAGAACTTTCACCAACCATCCCTGTGCTGGAAACACATTGGAAATCTTTTCTTGGATCCAGCCTGGTTTCCCCTGGCTAACATAAACACCACAGCTTCTCATATTAATTTTTCCACTCATGGAAGGAAGCACCAGGTATGTGTTGTCCTGGGTTGACAGACTAAATTTAAAAGCCCAAGACTGTACCAAATCCATTCTGGGATATTGTGCTGAGAATTACCCATAGAGCCCCAGTCATCCAGGTGCCTTAACAAGTCTCCTTGTGGGAATGCAGAGCAAGCAGCCAGACCCCACCAGGTGCCAGCACCGGTCCCACCAGCACCGGTCACTTCAGTGGTACCAGTTTTCTTGCCACGTACCTGCTGCTGCCTGAAAAGAGCAGCAGAATCCATCCAGGGGCTGCCCTTCTGCTGAAGCCTTGCTTGGCTGGCCATCATCGACAAGTCCAAGCCGATATTCCCAAGCACACGTTTGTGGATGCAGCCTCCAGCATTCCCAGATGTGCTGTTTCCTCTCAGTCACCTGAAAGGAAGGGAGAATGGTTTATTTTGCTTTTGATTATGCTCAACCCCAGTAGATTTCCCTGCTGGAGAGTCCTCCCTCTTTGCCCTCAGGCACTACCAGTACCCCTAGATCACAGGCTATTTCTCAGAGCTTTTTTATCATCATTAAAAGTCATGAAAAATCAATGGAAAATTTTCCCTCAGAGATTACTGGTTTGTACGAAACGCTTCTGATTTATTTTCCTCCCCATTCCCCAAACAGCACCATTCCTAAATGGGCTCTAATATCAATATCAATGTTAGTAGGATCCATTGATCAAGCTGTGAATCAAAGCTCACTGCTGTGGTGGATATACAGATGTTAATGACAGTTGCGTTAAGCCAAATTTAGCAGCTGGATTCTTCACCATCCCTTTGTTTTGTATCTACCTCACTATGATTTCTTTGATTTCTTGTGATTTAGTGTTGTATACAATGTCAGAGGTGATATGTAGATAAAAATATATATATATATATACAAATATATATTTTTTGCTTTGCAATAAAGCTCAAAGCTATAACACGAATATTCATAAAATGTCATAATCTTTATTGTAACGTTTCCTTCTTAGTTGTAAAATCCTGTCTGGATCCTATTTTCCTGTACACTGGAATCTATATTGTGTTCATGAGTGAATGGTTATTATTTCTGTTCCTTTTCCATTGAAGTGATGTTTTTGAGATGTGAGATAGACACCAGAATTGTCAAACATGAATTTACTTTTTTTCTTTTCCCCAAATACAGCCTGTTTGCAATTGGAATCAAACAGCAAAATTGAAAGAAAATTATTTGCAGTCCTGATCTTTCAATTTTGGTTTGTCTGATCTCAACACTGAATTTGGCAGGAGGCAGAGAGGGAGCAGACAAAGAGGGGCTTTTAGGACTGATGGAGGAAAAATATGTTCATTTCTTTCCATTTGGGTGAAGAGGGGGTCCATTTTATGAAATAATTGGAACGTGGCACTTCCCTGAGCCATGGGGCCACATTCATTAAAGACTTATCCATCTAATGGCAGCCACTGACCCAGAGTCACTAATCCAGGTCCTTTCTGTGGGAGTGGAGAGAGACAAAGAATTCCCCAGGACAAGTCACCACTTGGCTAAGGCACGTGGGATGCATCTCCTTCAGTATGGCTGGAATTGGAGGATTTGAGGCTCACCTTGGATATCTCACCTTGATGGGCTAAAGCCAAATTCCCATGGTCAGAGCACAAATAACCTGGCAAGTGAAAAACCCTCATTTTTTTGGTCACGTGCATCATTCTGAGCCACACAGTTCCTCGTGCTCCAGCAATGGAAGGGGTGAGGAATGTGGGAGCTCCTGGAAAAGTGAGGAAGACTTTGCCCTGTGCTTATCTGGTGGAAAATGTCCATGGGGCTTGGAGCCAGGAACAACACCATGATCAACACCTGGCACTGAAATTCTGGCTGAGTCTGTGGTGTGGGGAGAAGAATTAGAGAGGGCTGTTGTGGTGGACAGGACCTCTCAATTGTTTATTCCCAGGAAAACATTTCTAGGAGCCTCACATCTTGATCCTTCTGCCAGAAATGTGAGGACACAAAGCCCACATCTGTTTAGAGCAATCCTTTTCAGTGCCCCCACCACTCCCATAGGCTGGAATTATTAAAAAAAGTAAAAGCACCAAGCCCCAAATACTGGGATTCTTAGCTTGGTTAGGAAACATTTGCAGGTAACTCACTATACTGGGAGTAAAATGAGGGGAATCCTCTCCGTTTCCTTTCCACCAGACTGTGGGGAATGTAACATTTTCCCCCGTGCTTTGTCAAAGCAAACAAAAAATTAGTGACCAGAAAGAATTGGACACAAATGGAATATGACATATTTTCTTTAAGAGCAAGGAGAAGAAGTATTACTGAACATAAATCCAGCTGTTCCATTAGGAAACAAAAATATTTAAAAAATAAAAAAATATTAGAAAGGAAAAAGAAATAAAGAAAGAAGCAGGAAATGAAACCCAAAGATGAATAAATCTCCGTGGAGAAAATGCTGTTGGGTTTCACTTAAAGCACAAGACAGGACTGCAAAACACAGATTTAGACTGGGTTTCACAAGACCCCTTCTGAGTAGTCTTCTCTCTAAAACTGGCACAATCATTCAGTGCAAACAGCACTTTTTTCCTCATTCTGATCTGGTGTCTGTACAAATCTGGCTTGTTCTTTGGTTTGGTTTGATTATTTTTATTGCCTGTTCCCACCTATTTCTATTTTTATGGTGTAGTATTTTGTCTATCTGGAATGAAATACAGATGTGTTCATGAAGATGTATAGCAGATGGAATTACAGGTTGGAGTTGAATTGGAAAAAGAAATAATCTAACAATGAGAAAAAAAATCTATATGAAAAGTATGCTTCCAATGTGTGTGTTTGAATTTGGGCATTTTGTCATTCTACTGAGATTTTTGAAAGGTTTATTTTGAGATAATGAGACTTTCTGAAGTTTGAGGGGAGCTTGAGATACCAAAAAGCACAATTTATTGTTAAACTGCTATAATTTGATTGAGGGTCCATTATGGTAGTTCAATCTTTGCCTATTATAATCCCCAAATTTATACATGAAATACTCAATCCTTTCAATCTGTTCATTAATCATCTTGCATTAGGCAGAAGGGAGAGATGCAGCTGTTTAATTTCTGCTCAGAAATCACATGGAATTCCTGGCCTTATTTGTTCTTTATTTGCTTCAGAAATAGGGTTGGATTTTATATTTTGTGGTTATTGCCTTCAATCCCTGCCGTGAAGTCAAAAAGGTCTCCTTTTAATTCAGTGGCAAAGAGTCAGTCCAGTAAATGGAAGCACAGCCTGGCTTTTCTCTCATCTGCAGTGAAATGTGCTCTGGGAAGGACCAGGTTGTGGAATCACTGGTGGATCTGATTGGGTCACACTAATTTATGTTAATGAGGTTCCTGGTGGATCCTCTCTGCCCTCCAGAGCTGCAGGTGCTGGATGAACTCCGTGTCTGACGCAGCATCAACAATGTCCTCTGATGTTCGGAGGGCTGGTGGTGGTTTGATGAACTGAGGAAGTCTTCAGCATTTCTTCTTCATCTCTTTGAAGGGAGCTCAGGTTTTCTTCCCTTACTCCCACAATTATTTCCACTGGTGCTAATGGGATGCCTTAGGTTTTGGTCATGGAAGCAGTTCTTTGTCCCAGCTGGTTGGTTTGTTACCGTGGTTATATTGCAATGATTTCCTAATGACAACTCTGAGGTTTTAGGTCCTTCTGGAACATCAGCTTTGCTTTTTTGAGAACCTTCCTGTGTCTCTTCCACCTATGTGGAGGAGCTTCATGCTCACTGCTGGGCTCTCTGCTCCTTTCCATGTTTCAGGACTGTCCATTTCTATAAAGATCCCTTTTGTTTTGGAAGGTGGCTCCTGAGCAAATTTCTCCTCTTATTCTACCTTGCTAAATGTGGGAAAGCTTTACCAGCTTCCATGGAGCTGACCCAACTTTTGTCCTGGCCTAGAGCAGAGCATCCATCAGTGAGCAGGGTGTGCTGTTTGAGCAGGAATTGCCTCTGTGTTGCCTGTTGCATGACAGATGGGATATAGCAAGTGGATATAACAGCACTTGGAATGTCTTCTGCTGTCTCACATACTAAAGAGAAGGTTTGGGTGAAATGTGGAGCAGGTTCTGACCATGGAGCTTTTACAGAAACCAAGACTCATTTGATTTGGATCAAGGTTTTTCCTGAGATCCTTTAGGCAGCAGAGCAGTGAGAAAGGCTGTAGGACTCAGTTTTACTTTCTCTCTGTTACTCCTGAGGTTTGGAGGCACAAGGCCCTGCACAAAGTCAGATTTGGCTCACTCACTCCTCAGCTCAAGTCAAGAAAGAGTTTTGTCCAAGGCATGAGGGTGAAACTATGGTTTGAGCATCCCTTCATGGCTGTAGGGTTGGGCATCAGGACATGCCCAGGATCTCATGAGGAAGGACAGACCATCAGAAGATCCTACAAAATATACCGGAGCTTAAAATATATGGAAAAAGTGCTGCAATTTTAGCCCAGTGAAATTCTCCTCTGAAATATAGACTCAGCAATGGAGGCTAAGGACAAAATGCCTGATGGGGCAACTGTGAATTATGTTCATTTTCCTGTCAGGAAAAGCTAATTGCTCAAACAAGTGATGGATCATCTTGAACCTGAGGAGACCTAGCCTGCACTCACCAGAGCAGTCACACCATCACAGTCCTGCCTGACCTGGACTAGGTATGCCAGGAGGAGGTGTAAGGCTGGTAGAAGCTGAAAGGATGATCTTCCTCCTCCTCAGGGGGCCTGCCCCATCTCCGAAGCTGGCTCCTCTTGAATATGCACCCTGAGTTACTTCTGTGAGGTGTTAATGGCATTGGCTGTGAGGACACTCGGCTCTTCGGTGCCAGTCCCTCTTTGGATGATTAGCTCAGCCCCAATGACATCACTTGGCAGGGAATTTGGTACAGCTCTTCCTGAGCACCAGATGAGTGTTTCACTGCCCAGCCAAGTTCAGTCTTCAAGATGAGCAACCAAACTCCTTCCCTGGTGGAACTGCTTGGGGTCTCTTCTTCATCATCCCTGAGATGCAGGATGAGGGGCAGAGTGACATTTTGGATGTGCTTTGAAGTGGCAAAAACTCTAAACTTAATAAGGCACAAAGATTATTCTCCCATTCCTGTTGCATTCCTTGTCTCCACTCACACTAATAAATTACACAGAGCAAGATGTGGCACTCAGCTGTCAAAAGTTTTTCAGTTCTTGGCACAGTTTGGGCTTCAGTTAGTGAATATTGACCCAGAGATTCCCCCACATGAGGATTTAGTAGCAGGTCTGGAGACAACTTTGGTTGTGGGCACTCTTTTGTGGAGGCTCAGGGACACTTTCACAGGGTGACAGACCCACTGTCACAGTGGTTTTTTCATTTATTATGGATAAAGTCACTACAAACCTTATCAGCTTTTGGTTCAATGTCATGACAAGCAACAGTGCAAAAGTCAAGAGGAGGTGATATAGGACTGAACCTGAAAACAAGTTCCTGCTTAATAAGAGAGAGCCAAGGTTTGGGGGAGAGGTCATATCTTTTACAAGAAATATATATTTTATTATTAAAATACCTCCCCCTTCAAACCATGCCTCTTGTATTACCTCAGACTATGCCAGCTCCTAAAACGTGACTGGAAAATGTTCGGAAATGTCTAAAAATGGATTTTATCCCAGTGTTGTCATTCTATTGTTAACAAACTTTTGTGACTCATTTCGTCCTTCTGACTTGCACCTTTTTCTTACCCCACACCAAAGCAAGAGGCTTCAACTTTTCAAGGTGCCAAAGGTTTCTTATTAAGTCCCAAAATACCATCCCTGCTTTCCGTGGGAGCTGAGGGGATCAGAATGTTCCAGGAAGAGCCCAGATTTCTTTTTGGTCCATGCCTTCCCTTTGTTATACAGCCAGCAGAGCCTCAAGGATGGCATATGGCCTTATTAAATTTGCTTTTTAAAAAAAAAAAACGAGTCCACAGTGCTGCCTGAGTTTTAATAGTGCTGTGTTTATGTCCATTTCCCTTGGATAAGTGAGATATTTCTACAGAATTCAGCATCTTCAGAGCTGGCTGCATTTTCCTGCAATAATTCCTTCTTTTTCAGGCAAGAGGGAGTTTTTCTGGCTACTTTTTCTGGCTTTCCCACAGTCCAAAACTGACTTAAAATATCATTCTTCGTTTTCTTCCCCAAATCTGATGGGGGATCTAATTCCCCAGCTCTGATGCTCACTCTAAGAGCTCAGCCTTGGGCTTTCTAAAAACTCACAGCCCAAGGGCACTGAAAGAATTTGCATCAGCTGAGGCCTGGGGAGGTGTTTGCAACTTCAGATTGGGCTAAAAGTCCACAGATTTGGTAAATAAGATTTGGCTGCACAACCCTCTGGATCACTTCTATGCTGGCTCCATCAGCTCCCGTGTTCAGTGCATCAGATGCTTTTGCAATATGAGGGTTATTTTCCTAAAAAAGGTGACTTTTATCAGAAAAAACAAATGTATTTGCATCTTCTTATGACAAGAGCAACCTCCATCAGCCACATTTTGGTAATTCAAACAGCAGAGATCACCTGTAACCCTTTATATGAACAGCTCAGTTCTTTTCTCAGGAAAAGAAGTGCCTGGTTTGCAGGAAGCAAAAAGAGTTGGAATCAATCTGGTATTAGAAACTATACCAGGTATTTAAAGAAACTATTCTGTGCTCATTTCTCATTTGGTATAGTCTGGAAATATTTAAACAATGATTGAAATCTGGTTGGTTTTACATCCCATGCCTATTTTATAATTTATTTAGCTACTTGAGGAGTTCCAGAAGATAAATCCCTTAAACCTGCAGGCTTTAGCAGCCAGATGTCCTCTCCGAGGTGTGTCCAGGCCTGGTTATCATGATAGGATTTTGGGATCATTGTAGAAACCAAGAAGAACACTGTGAGAATATCCAGCTGGTTTTGTCCTTTGAAAATTTCTCTTAGCAGCAACAACAGAATTTTTTAGCACATGGTTTGTTTTCTGTTCTTTATTAAGGTATCTTTCATCTGTATTCCCATGACAATTTGTCACCCCTGTGCGCCTTAGATGGATGTGTGAGGCAAGATAATAATTCCCTGTCATTCTTCCAGGACAATTTTATTTCTTCCCCTTGCTCTTTATCCAGAAAAGGTCTCACACAGATCTGCAGTAGGAATCTCTCAAGTTTTAAGGTTTCTGACTGTCCCCCCCTAGAAATAGGATTGGTCCTTGAAATTTGTGTTTGCTCCATGACATCCTGGCCACTTAGGGAGACAAGGAAAAAAAAAAAAAGTAAAAATTAATAACTTTCCAACGAAGGTGAAATTTGACTCACCCAACTGTCGACATTTACAGCGTGGTTGTCCCACTTGTGTAGATTAATGAATGGATGCCACATTTAGGAAGGAATGTGCCTTTCTTGGATGCAATTCCTGTCATTGTAAAGCAGCTGCCTGCACTTTGTCAGGTGAATCATGACCTAGAAATGTCTGCATCTGTCTTGACTTTAGAAGGAGTCCGAGATACCAACTCAAACACAGGCATCGATCTCTGTTTGTTCAGATAATGAGGCTCCCAGTGTCCCAAGATCAAATCAATTTTTAAAGTGTGCCCTGCAGACTGCTCACCTGTCAAGGTGATCTCCTGTTTCTTCCAATCTTTATGGGAGGAAAAGAACTTCTCACTTTTTAACACCGTGACTCAAGTTTATAATATTTAAAAGTTTGATTTCTGTAAAAGATCTCATTGGAACCTTAATGGCCACTTAACACTGTAATTATACAGCAGCACTTCCAAACAATCTAATTTTCATCCCAACAACCTCATTTTCATATTCTTCCCCAGCACAGGGTTTCAGCAGAGAAGTATCACCTGCTGAAAATCTCAAGCTGCTTTCAGTCTTGCTCTTCTGTCCAGATTTGGCCACAGCCAATTTTGCTCATTTTGGGAATTCAGAACTTGAACAAGATCAGCTTGCCAAGCTCCTCCAAAGGGACACTGCAAGGTCCTCCAGCTCCTCTTCTAGATTTTTATTGCAACAGGTATAAACAATTCAAAGGCTTGAACTGCCATGTCTGGCACCTTGTTTTTGAAGAATGAATCCTTCAGTGTACCCACAACTCTTGCACAAAGCTGACACCTTTTCTCTGGCAGAACAAGTGGCATCATTTGTTTTCACCTTCCAAAGAGATTTTAGAGCATTAATGTCAATGAGCCAGTGCTGAGACATTCTTCGTGTTCCAAAAAGCACAGAATCCTGCTGATTCCTCTGTGCACATCTCTCTGGAATCTGGACTCTGTGGGATGCTCCAGCAGCTGTTGCATGACTCAAAGAACAAGAGGTGTTCAGCTCCCAAAGCCACTGGCCAGGGCTGCACATGGGAGACCCAAGTGGGAAAACAATTACAGGTGCAGTGGGATGAGAGGAACTACGTTGATAACACTGGGGAAAAGGAGCTTGTTGCCTTGGCATGAAATGAAGGAGCAAAAATTTAAGATGGCTGTTGCTCCAATGTGGATTAATAAATTCAGGATGGAATAAGCCAGCATGGAAATGTGTCAGTACTTTAAAAAATCCAAACCTCTACAAACGTTTAAGATTTAATATTGCTGGTAAAATTCACTTCATCTGGCTTAGTTAACTAAATTTAACTCCCCAAACTCAAACTAGTGCTGCTCAACTTTATCTTTGATCCTTGGAGAAGAACACTCACCCCTCCTAGCAGAGATATCTAAAGCAGGAGAGATCAATCAGGCTCTGGAAATGCCAATTTCCTTCCACTGACTACAGAAGGAGACAAGGGTGATCCTCTAACACAATGTAGAGATCACAGGCCATTTTCAATACTCATGAAGCAAATTCCAAAATTCCTTTGTGTAGGAATGAGGCAACATTCCTGCTGTCCTTCTTCCATCTGCAATTCATCAGAGAAGTTTCAGACATTAACACCAAGGGGCAAAATCACTGTAAAAAAGTAGAGATCTTCATTATTTTTTGGAATAACAAAGCCTACCCCTCTCAAAAAGCCTCTCAGACTCAGATCCCAAACCTTGACATAGTTTGATAGAAGCAACTTGGCTTATCTGATTTCCACCACTTCTTTTCCAGCTTGAAAGCTTGTGCTTTAATTGTCCAAGTATTTTCTGGGCAGGCCATGAAGTTTTCATGGAATTTCTGACTTTTCAGCCTTTTGTAGTTAGGCTTGTGCTTTACTGCCTTGTTGCTCTGAGTTTGGGAGGAGCAGTGCTTTTCCTATAACAAGGTTGCAGGGTTTTTTTGTTTAATTAGTCTGTTAAAGGGATTTCTGCTTTAGAAAAATGATCATAAATAAATCCCTCCTGCTGTGGGGCACCACACAACACCACAGGCCTCCATACTTGGATTCTTGGCTTGCCACAGGCCTCCATGCTTGGATTGCTCTTCCACTGGCCCATCAAGCTTCCAGAGGAACGTCTTGTTAATTAAAGACTAGGGTAGCAGAACGCTGTGATGAGAATGTGTCTAATCCTAGATCCTTTCCTATTTAAAGAGATTCATTCTTCCTGACCAGGGGTTTTGTCAAGATTTTTACTTTTCCATGAGCTGTACTGCTACAAGCTCCCCCGGTGCTGGGTAGATCCCACCTGCAGAGCTAGGCTCTCCTCAAAAAACAGGTAGTGTTTAAAAATTAAGAAACCCAGGTGCAAGTTTGCCATGAGGAAAGCTCCTCAGGACAAGGTGCAGGTGTGATGTGGGAAAGGAGGGATTCCTACATGGACAGAATTGGCAAGGAGGAGTTGCGGGGCTGTGGTAGAGCTGACTGCAGACATCAGCTGGGAGGATGTAGTGTCTGACAGAACTAAAACATGGTGACTGACACAAACAAGGGCATCCCTTCTTGTGTTGGACTCCTGCTGCTTCTAAAAGTCCCTCAAATGTCCAGAATAAAATCTAATGGAAGGCAGAGATGGAAGAACTTTGATAAAACATTTGTCATCTCCTTTGAGTTCACAATGTTCCTCAAACCTCCTCCAGCCTCTGGCTGGGACTGCATTTTGCTAAGGATTGCAGATGCAATTCTCAAAATATGTTTGGTGTTTTTTGTATAAGATATTCCTTTTAAGTAGTTCTGCAGCCTTTCCCACCTGGGTATTTCATATTTACTTACCCACCCATTTGGAGTGGGGAGACAAGTCAAAAGAGGGATTAATCCCACTTGACTTTCTCTCCCTGAAAGAGTCTGGTCTGAGTTCTTTGCATCTGCTTCCTCTACCATCAGTGGAAAGAGATGTGCAGCTTTGGAGAGGAATTCCACATCACTTTTCTGTGTTTTTCAATAACTCAGATGAAAAACATATTATTTACCTGATTAAAGGCAACTTGAGAAGGTAGAAATTGCAAAATCATGCACTAAATAAATTCCTGAAACACTGTTGAGAGACAGGAACATTTCTGTTGGAAGCCTGTATTTTTGGTGGTTATGAAGTCAGCTGGATCCCACTTCTTGGAGCTGGGATTTAAACTGCAGCATCAGATTTTCCTGGCTATTTTCTGACTACTCTTTTCTTGCTTTCAGACAATTCAGGTTGGTTGTGAAGTAAAATCAATGTGTTTGACTAAATTAGCCAGTTACCAGGATGCTTCAGGCACAGGTTGGGATTCTTGGAACTGTGCTGTGCAGGGCCAGGAGCTGGACTTTGATCATCCTTGTGGGTTCCTCCCAGCTCAGGATATTCTGTGATTCTATGATTCTAAAGCTTCTTTAACTCAGAAAAGTCAAAGTTGGGTGCAGTGAGACTGGAGTGGATGTGGTACTTGAGGACATGGTTTGATGGTGAATATGGTGCTGGGTTTATGGTTGGATTTGATGATCATAGAGATCTTTTCCAACCAGTTTCCAAGGATTATTGCAGGGCTGCAGTCATTTGCATCTCATCCTGATCATTCCAAAAAAGAGCCCCCTCCAAATGAACCTGTGGCCTGGAGTCACAGATCCTCTGTGGACGATCCTTCATTTTGAGAACTCATCCACCCAAAAAATAGATTGTTGATAATGTTAAAGGCACAAACTCAAATCCCAGCTGTGGGAAGCTGAACACCACTTCACCTGGCCCAAAAAAAAAATGGTGGGTGAGCAAGAAGCAGAAGTTTGGACAGCACAGACTCATCCAGGAGCTGGGGTGGCAGAAAGCCATGACTCAAACACACACTCGTGTCCCTCATTGAATAGTTTTTACATTTCTTTAAATGTTGGGGTTTCAACCAAGTTTTCATGCTTTTTATTAAGGCAAAAGTCCGTGCTTGTGAAATTGTGAACTTGATGTGTTATTTTGTATCTGTTTAAAAAAAAAGAAAAATGTATTTAAAGCTAAAGAGCCGTTATTGTGCGGGGTTTTCTCTCAAACTGGTGCATACACTTTACATCAGGGACCTACTATACATAACAAAAAATCAGTGCTACAGTTACTGTAAAACCAGATACACACCTTTTACTGTAATAATAACTTTTAAAACCTTGCACTGTAATGGTTGCTATTAAAAAAAAAAAAAACTACAAAAAAATACCCTCTTGTCAGAACTGATTTTGTATCTTTGATTATATCTGAAATTTTAGCATTTTTGTATACTTGCCATGTCAACCACAGCATCCTCCATGGTTGATTTCCAGGTTCCGTTTCCTTTCCGTCTAATCCAACACATGCATTGCTCCGTGTGGATGGGCAGGGTATGGCCCTGGGGGAGCCACTTGTGTCCCTGCCCCACTCTTGTTCAGAGCCGAGTAGAAGGAAAAGCAAAGACCCCAAACCATTGGGATGGTTTCAGATCCCATTCCGAGTTCCAGCTGCCCCAATAGAACCCAGCGAGCGATTCCCAAGTCATTCCTTTATCCTGGCGTTGCTCCGGCCGCTGTGGCCGTCCAGCTCCATCCCACGGCAATGCATCGCGAGTAGGTAGGAAATCCAAACCAATGAGATAACTTTGCAATCACTGAGTTTATTGATTGATTTTTTTTTTTACCTTCCCCTTTTGAACATTTTTTTGGACTAAGATGTATTTGGAATCACAGCATGGTGTTGCAATTCTTTCTATTTTTAAATACTGATACATTCTGTGTGTAAAGTCTTGTTTCTTAGCTAAGAGAATCTTAAATGTGGAGCTGAGTTCGAACCATTTTTTTCCTTGTTGTACTGTGATTTGGGAATTATTTTGATATAATCCTTTAATTTGCTAGAAGATTTCCCACGCCTTCTCCCTCCTCCCTATCACCATTTCATATTTTTTACAAAACTGAAAAAAACAAACAAACAAAGGAACAAATAATCTTTTTTTCTCTATTTAGGCTGTGTAATGTTGTGTTGTCCAGATTCTGTATAAAAATATGTATATGATGTATCTGATATTTGGCAGCGAACGGCTGCAACTTTAACCAATATAATTAACAAAGAAATGCATAATGTTGGTGTTTTAAAAAGTAAAAAAAAAAAAAAAACCTAGTTAAGATGTTTGTGTAAACTTGCATGGTTTAAAATGTACTTAGTGCATTGAGAAATGTTGTTAGGGTCCTAAGTGAAAGGCTGGTTTACTTTTTGATTCTAATGGTGATTGGTTTGTTGATCAGAATATCCCCTATACTGTATGTCTTAGTTTATTTAGCATATTGGTTTCTTTTCTTTCCTCCAGACCTAGCATAGTGTATCTATTTCTGTGTGATACTGTTCCTTAAAACCAGGTTGTGGAAACTGCGTTTCGTCCGGCCAAAACGATGTTTCGCATCACGCTCGTGGTTCAGTTGCGCTCCATTTGATTTGCTGTGAAGTCCAGGTTTGACTTTCCCTTGGGATCTTACGGCGGGGAGATGCTCCAGGCCGGGCTGCGGGTGCCACTGGGACCAGAAGGATGCGAGGGTGTGGCTCCAGTGGGACACCAGTGCCAGGCCCGGCGGTCTCTGACCACGGAGGGGTTTGAGGGCAGGATTTGGTCCATCCTTAACCTACAAAGGCTGGGTTTTTCCTCTCGGCAGCACGTGTTTTATCAGGATCACAGCAGGCATGCCCTGGGCTTTCTCCCAGCTCTCTAATGGATGAATTTGGCTTTTGTGGCAGCCGTTCCACATTGCTGAAATCACAGGGTACCGGCAGCAGCGGAGTGTGGACAACCAGCCCTTGCCACCATGAGAAACACAACGAGCTTTCGGCACTCGCAATAAGCTCCATGTTCCCTTCCAGAAGCACAAATTCCATGTTCCAGAGGAGCTGGCTCTGCATCCTGCAGGGCTGATGGACATCGTGACAGTTAGGACCAAACGTCCAAGAGGCGACCACGCGGGCAAAGGTCATGGTTCATTTTCACATCTCCTGCTCCCACCACACCTCTTCCCAGTTCTCTCTAAGCTTTGCTACTGCTGAACCACCAGAATGGGGACATTTCCAAGCCTCCAGCAGGAAAGAACAAAATTTGCTACTAATGGCTCGTGCAACTGCCCTCCCTGTGCTGGGCAAAGCCAACGCACATGTTCTTGTCTCTCAATGCCTGAAAAATCTCTGGTGGCCTTTCCCAAAAATAAGACAGAGCTAGACTTGAATATATAGAGATATCCAGCTTTTTCAAGTCCTTCATCCCAGAGGGTCTCCAAGGGCTTTACCAGCATAACACGATCTTACTCGTGCAGCCTGTAAAGTGGCAGAGCACTGTTAGCGACCTGCAGCCACCTCTGGGGTGACCCCGCCAGCTCACGGCCACTCTATGCAACAGTCTGGTGCAAAAGGTGTGGATCACACCCTTAGGGGGACTTGGCAAAGGTATAACATGCACAAATCCCAGCTAAACACCTGCTGAGACCCAAGAGGACAGATTGATTCATTTGATTTTCCTTTTCTGGGCAGTCCCCCTCTTCTTTTCTGTCCTCATACCACAAGCGGTCCAAGTAACTTAAACTTTTCTAGTTTGCTTTCATCAGCTTTTTCCTTCCTGAAAGCTTTTAAAATATTCTTTTCACACAGGAGGGTAGGGAACAAATCTTCCTTCTCCGCTCCAGAAATAGAACAACTCCTTACCTCTCTCTTTGCTTTCCTTGCTTCTAGTCATTGACCAATAAACTTTCAGGCTTCCCTGATCTCCATCACATCTTTTAAACAACAGCTGCACTCTGATTTTGCTGCTTGATGTTCTAATTGGTTTTAATCTGGACAGAAATAAACAGCCTGACACTAGGCACTGGCAGGAATCCTTGCTTGGCATGCAGATATAGGCACTGTCCTGTGGCCAAATCCTACAGCTCGATGGATGCTGGCTTTTGGCCTTGCTGCTGACTGCAAATCCTGTGATTTGTTGCAGGATTGGCTGCATCTCTGAAAAGCTGCTCGTGGTGCTCATCTCCCCAGCTTGGTAAGCTTTGTTCTTCCTTTGTTCCAGGTCCAGAGTTACTGCAAACAGTGGAAATGTCTCAGCACTGACTCTCTGGAGAAATGAGAAGATCTCCTGGTTAATATTTCGAGGCGTGGTGCTCAGTGGATCTTAATCCCCAAAAGGAATTCAGTTGATCCTAAGTACGAAGTCTTTACATAGAAAAGCTGGTGCTGGAATCTAGCTTTGCTTTCAAAGGCTGTGCGCTCAGCTGCTCCAAACCCCTCAGGGTTGTGGAGCATTCTCAGATGGAGAACATAAGCACTCAATCCCTTACAAGAGCGTTTCCCATCAGTTTTCTTTCTGCAGAGCTGGCCTTCTGTATCTCCAGCACATCTGGGAGATGTGCCCTGGTAGAAAAAACTTTATTCCTTGAGAGATGCCATCTAGATATATGGACCTGCAGTGTCCCCTTGCCCTTGGCCCCTCTGCCTCTTTGTGGCCCCACAAACATCAAGAGGAGTTGGCTTTTAGAGCAGCCTCCTGCAGAGTCAGTCTCCAATGGTCCATCCTCCTTCTCTGTCCCAATGCCAGCATGAAAATGTTTCCATTTGATTAATTAACCATAGACCTGACATAAATTACCAGAATCCCACAGAAATATCTCATGGCACAGCTCTCCACCAGCTGTTCATCTTCCATTTGTCCACCAAGCTTTGGTTTGCTCAACAGGAACACGTTTTGGGATAAAATAAAAATACTCTTAAAAAATATTGACCTGGATTACAAGCTGGGCACAGTGCTTTGCTCACCCTCACTAGAAACACATCAGAAGAATCTCTCTGTATAGACAGACTTTCCCCTTCCTGCCCTCAGAAGAACAAATTCCATGATCAGATCTAATTTCCATCCTTGAAACCAATTTTTTTTAAAAAACCCCCCAAAAAAACCAAAAACCCCCAAGCCCTAAACCCTGAAAATATTCAGCAAAGTCAAGGTGAGGTGGGGATTTTGCAGGCCATGGCTGTGGATTTATGCAGGACTTTTCATGACTGTTTTATTTCCAACGCAATAAAGAATAACCAACTTATTGTAGCAAACCTTGTGCCAGGTGCTATCTCCCAAAACCTTCTGCATGGGACAGTCTCCCTGTTTTTTCTCTGCCTCACAGCACTTTGCAGAATGTTGGAAGGGAAAACAATTTGCATGTTGCAAATAGCGAAAACTATGTTTTTGCATTCTTTTTCTCTCTCTTTACTTTTTTCCACATTTTCCTTATCTTAATCATTCTTTCTTTTCTCTCTTTCTCTCTTTCTCTCTTTCTTTCTTTCTCTTTCTTTCTTTATCTTTCTTTCTTTCTTTCTTTCTTTCTTTCTTTCTTTCTTTCTTTCTTTTTCTTTTTCTTTCTCATTCTTTCTTCTCTCTTTCTCTCTCTCTCTCTTTCTTTCTTTCTTTCTCTCTTTCTTTCTTTCTTTCTCTTCTTGCCTCTTTCTCTCTTCCTCTGTTTCTCTCTCTCCATCTCTTTCTCTTTTTTCTTTCTCTTTTTCTCTCTGTTTTCCTCTTTCTTTCTCCTTCTATCTTTTCTCTCTCTTTGTCTTTCTCTCCTTGATCTCTAGTATTTCTATATTTCTCTTTTCTTCTTTCTTTTATTTTTCTTCCTCTTTTTTTTTTTAAATTAAGTATCTTCCTCAGTCTTGCACTCTCAACCTCTTTCTTTGCCTTTCTTTCCTTCTTCCTCTTTCTTTCTTTCTTGTGAGATGAGGAGCTTCCGCTGGCAGCCACTGGAATCTGTGAAAGCAAATCCCTTTGGTCTTTCCATCATAATTCCAAAGCTCACTAGAGGGTGTGCTGGTGAAGACCCCACAGATGTCCCTTTGGAGCAACCTTTTGGAAGTGCTTTTCTTCATGTCTCCACTCCATACCTGACTTCCTAAATCTTCTGGATTGTCTCTTTCGCTGGTCTTATGTCCAGTGTACTTTTCTGACCTTTAACAAGCTGAAAACTGTATTTCAAACAGGAAAATTAACATTGTCCCAAGAGCTCCTTTGCTATCCCTCCCACCTTCCAGCCAACAGACACATCTTCTCCCTGGAGCAGCAGGCTGGGATCCAGGATCCCTGGATCCTTGCTGTAGTTTTTGCTCACACTTTCTCCCTCCTCCTCCTCTGTGTGACTCCATTTGCCCATCCAGGTTCAATATCTACCTCACATGGCTGCTGTGAGCCCCTTTTCTGGGAGATGAGGTAGGAACACCCACCATTCATGGATCAGCTCATCTGCATTCCCAAACTCTGTCTTGACACATCCGTGTTGGCAAAAACCAGGAATTCTATTAATTCCTTTCATCTGATGCCAAAATTTGGGGCATTTGTATTGACATCCCTCAGGCAAGGCTGGGTGTGAGTTGTGGAGGAGATCAGGTATAGGGATTCCTGCTCTTATTCATGAAATACATGAAATGTCCAACACAGCCATGGACAAAGGGGTTTTGTCCCACACTCCCAAGCCACCACCAACCACCTAATCATCTTTTCCACCATAAACTCAGCCTTTGGATGGCAAAACTTACTTAAGAACGGTGCAAGTGCATATATTGTCTACAGAAATGACACCAGTGCTTTCTGTGCCACAGTCCAGGCTGTCCTGCAGCACTGCAGGAGCAGCCCAGGAAACGTTTGCTGGTTGCTGTTTGAAAGGATGTGCAGGGAAAAGCAATTTTAAAATAATTTCTCAGCTTTGACAGGAGTTTAGCATCCTCATCCTCCCTTTCCTTGACTGTACATACTTCAGTCAGTGGATTTGGGCTCCAGCAGACAAGATTTAGGACATGAATCCCAGCAACTGGTACTGGAGAGAAAAACTTTGTAACTATTTTAGCCTACCCTATAGTCAGCAAAAAATGCGATTTTATCCAAGCTTAATCTTAATCAGAATGAATGGTTAGTAGGGTGAAAACCATTCTCTTCAAGTGCAGGAATTTCTGCTTGGAATTCCTGCTACTACCTTCATGAGCTCCACTGAGGTAGACTTTTGAAAACTGTAAGAAAATTGGATTAGGGAACAAAATGGTAAAAAATAAAGAAGAGCAAAATGCCTTTTCAGGTGTGGAAAAGGAGCCCACAAAAGACCCTTCTTGTACACCATGTGAATTTGATTCAGGGAAAACAGTCGGACAAATTACCTCCTTCCAGCCACATTGGCACATAGAAATTCTTGGAGCAGCTTTGAGTGGGTCCCTCCTACTGGAAAGCAGACCTCAGAGAACTTCTGCTTTGTTTGCCTTTGAAAACTGAGTTGAAAATTCAAAAATAGAGAAGGGGAGAGCTTTAGATAAGGTGAATCAAGTCTTCTGCACAGGGAAGTTGGATAGGAAAGAATTGTTCCATCCCTTAAGACTTTCTGTGGATTTATTTTTCCAACCCACACGGAAACCTCAAGGCTAACAGCAAACATGAAACAAAAACATGAAAAACAATGCATACGCCAACAAAAACAGTTTCGGCTATCATGGAGGGAGATTGTTTTGATCTTTACCTGTTTGCATCCTCTTTTTTAAATTTAATATATAAATTATCCTGCATTTTGAAACAAAAGCTTTTCTGAAATGAAAAGTAAACAAACTGAAGGAAAATGTCAAAGAAGACCGCCAAGAGCTTCAAATCGCGTCATTTGTTTCCCAACGGATGTGATATTTTCCAACAGGAAAAGGCCTGAAGTTGGCATTTCCCAAGAAGTTTTAACTGTGACGCAGTGGCTTCTTGTGGAGGGATACAAAACTATTTTCCTTTCCAAATCTTGACTGTCTATCACATCTTTACAGGGTTCTTTTTACAGTGGGATTCCCTTTGATATGGGAGCTTGCAGCAACATTCAGAGCATGCAAACAGCTGGTGCCACAAGATCCTTCCTCACAGGATGGGAACAGCCAAGTTTCCAAGAGGATCTAATCCCCGTCAGACGGTGGAGCACCAAGAACAGCACAGGCAGCACCTTCTCAAGTCCTGACTGCCCTTCAACCCAGCCAGGATGGGGCTGTCCCTCCTTTCTGAGGTGGCAAAATCTTCTACTGCCTTCAAACTAAGCAAACAAAGAAAATGCACCCTTTGCTTTGTGTGGTTTCACTGGCTGGCAGCAAAACAACCCAAGCCGTGAGAAGGTTCATCCAGAGGTTGGCAGGAAGATTCTCTTTAATTCTGTTTTAACATAACCACATTTCTTTTCCCCTTTGGAGTGAAACCTGAAGAGCTCCTGGCATGCCAAAACTTGGAAGAAGTCGCCATTGTCCATCAGGGAAGCCCATTCTCCCACACTCAGCCCCCAGCAGGACCCTGCCCATTGCCCAGAATGATAAGCACATGGTAGAGGTTAGAGGGACCACGACAGCCCCTGGCTGCAGTGACAAAGACAAAAAGCACACTTGAGATTAAAGCACACCTCCAAGCCTGCTCCACGATCCTGATAAAACCCGCTGCCCAGGAGGGAATTCCCCACTGCCTCTCCTCCAAGCTCCCAAGCTCACACTCACACTTCTCACTCTGCCCCTCTCGCTCTGTGATTTTTCATCTCAACATCACCCCCCTCTCCCAGGCCAGGCTTCCTCCAGGATATTCCACTGATCTCAGCTCTTGCTTCACCACCAGCGAGGAAGGAGTCTGCAGAAGGTTTCTGTGTGCCAAGGGGGGATTTTCCTGGGATCATGAACACCCCTGGGACATGCAGGGGAGCCCAAAATGGTGTCATCAGGGCTGATCTCCAAGCCTGCGTTCCCCTTTGGAGAAGAAGCTTATCCTGGCCAAAGCTGTTTTGTGAGACCTGGCCTGGAGCTTTGCATCAGATCTGGGCTTGTGCACTTGCCTCTTCCTTGTCCCATTTGTAGGCTTTGGTTTCTGAGCCGTTTTCCTTTTTTGCACTGTCAGGAGTTTCTTTACCCGTGTTTAGTTGTTGTCAGCTGCAAAATGTTTGTTAAGCCTCTCCACCAAGCTCTTTAAGTGAACGTCAGTGGCTGTCTTCCCTTGGACAATAATGAATGTATATATCGTAAGTGCAGACTATACAGAAAAGTGGCTAAGTCAAGGATCAGAGGGTTTTGTAAAGCCTGTTTATTTTTTTAAATAAGTTTGAGCATTTATATTTTACCACCATTTACGTGGTTTTGGGGAACCCAGATTGTGTCAAGATCTCATGCCAAAACAAGCCAAAAGTTGTTTGATTTCAACCTTTTCTTCCATGAACCATATTTTAAATGATATTTTGTCATTTTAAATGTTTTATTGAAACATGTACTGATGAAAAAAAAAAAGAAAAAAAAGAAACAAAAATGTCATCTTGACAAAAGATTTATACATGAATCAGAAAGTATTTATTTCAATTTTGTACCTTTCCATTTTAATACATTATAATGTATTGACTCAACCGAGATAATATAAACAGTTCATTTTAATAACATGTTTGCAGTGTGCTGTGTCTTCTTGTTCTTTCCTTTCCACTCCACATTGAACAGAGAGATTATGAAACCAAAATAAATGTTTTAGATCCTGACAATCCTGAGGTGTTTTTAGACCAGAGCATGAGTGTGTCTTGAGCAGGATCCTCCAGGAGGACGGAACAGGCACTGGGTCAGACCATGGGTTGAGGTCTCCTCAGAGAGCAGAGGACCCGGGTGTAAGAACAGTCCAGGGTCTGGGTAACCCACATGCAGCTGGAAATACAATTTCCTGCTCTGGCTCTGAGTCCTCTGACAGGGAATGGCACCACCATCACCCCAGGTGTCCTGTTTCCATCCTCTGGCAGCAGTGTGGTCCCTGCACTGAGACCCCAGCTGAGCCACTCCCACAGGGACTGAGGTCTGACACCTGTCCTGGCCTTCCTCATCCTCACTCACTCATTCCCTAAGTAAGGATTGACCCTTTCCTCCACCAAATTCAGCACCTATTCCTGATTTTCTTCATTCACCTCCTTTGTCCCCTGCCGTTCCACCAGCCCCTGCCCAGGGATGTGCATTAAACTCCTCACACACACTGGGGGACACATCCCTACTGCTCTCCACGAGCTGTGCTTTGCCTTCTCTGCCTTGTCCCTTGTCAGGGCAATCCCAGACATCAGCACACACTGGGACAGGAACTCACTGAGGGCAGCGCTGGCAGAAGGGTTTGGGGGTGCTGGTGGGTGAGAGCTGGACATGACCCATCTCTGAAACCCCCCAAGTCCTGGGGCAGCAGGGATGGGGGGATTCTGCCCCTCTGCCCAGGTGAGACCCCACCTGCAGAGCTGCCTCCAGCCCTGGGCTCCAACAGCAGAAGAACATGGAGCTGCTGGAGAGAGACCAGAGGAGACCATGGAGATGCTCCAAGGGCTGGAGCCCCTCTGCTCTGGAGCCAGGCTGGGAGAGCTGGGGGTGCTCACCTGGAGAAGAGAAGGATCCAGGGCAACTCCACTGTGGTAATTAAAGGGATCTTGTAACAAAGAGAAAGAACAACTTATTACACAGACAGATAGTGACTGGACAAGCAGGAATGGTTGTAAGCTAAAAGAGGAGACATTTAGGTTAGATGGGATATTGGGAAGGAATTGTTCCCTGTGAGGGTGGGGAGGCCCTGGCACAGGGTGCCCAGAGAAGTTGTGGCTGCCCCTGGATCCCTGGAAGTGTCCAAGGCCAGGTTGGAAGTTGGACAGGGCTTGGAGTAACGTGGGATAGTAGGTGACCCTGCCCATGGTAGGAGGGTAGAACAAGATAATCTTTAGAGTTCCTTCCAATTTAACCATTCCATGATTTTCTGCTCCAGTTTTCCAGCCTCAGTTTGTGCCTCCTGTTGGGTCCCTCTCCCAGCCCACTCCTGAACCCAAATACACATTTGATGATAACTGATCCCTCAATCCATCACTTCATAGGAAAACCCATGTATTAAGCAGTCTGTGCAAGCTGTTCTCCTTCACACCTGGGTCTGCCATGCCCTGGTAACTCTTGTCCACAGGCAGCCAGGCCATGCTGCTTGTGAGGACAGGAACATGCTGGTGAGGGCTCTCTGTGGGGCTGGAGGTTGGTATCATGTGAAGAGTAAATCCTTTTGTGACCATGTGGGAAATGTTGATTCCATCCTGGGATCTGGCCAGGTCCATCCCCCAAAACTCCAGAGGAGGGGAGGGGTCACATCCAAACCACCTATTGGGAATGGTCTGTTCTAACTCCTGAGGCAAGTACAAGGGTTAGCTGGGACATTTCCAGGTGACCTGATCCAAAATTGCTCAGGAGTGTTCTTGGAAACCAGCATTTGTTTATTTTTTTTTTTTTGCTATAGATACAAGCAGTGAGGACCAAAACACACAAAAACAAGGTGGGGGTGGGGGGTGGGTGTCATTCATTGCAGAGCTCCACTGGGTGTTGATTTCTATTGGCAGGTTTTGGGTATTATCAGGAAAAACTGATCATATTCTCCATAATTGAAATACAAAGCTACTCCCCTCAAGAAACTGCTGCTCTCTTCTCCCCAGTGGGGGCTTCTGTGGCAGTGGAAATATGGACCTGAAATTGCTCCACCCTTATATTTGAAAACATAATGAATGCCCAGTACAGACTCCAGGAAAATTCCTCCTCAAATTTGTCAGTTTGGTACCAGTTCCATTGTAAAATACCTGATCCTGGGAGATGACTGGGAAAGAGGACTTCTGGTACAGATTTTCTCCAAAAGTTATCAGCTTCATCTTCAAAAACTCCCTAAAATAACCTTTTGTACCACAACATTCCCAGTTTTCTGTAGACAGGAGCCCACAGCTATGAAGGTCCAGTATTTCATTGCATATCAAAGAATACAGAGTAGGAAAGGAGGTGTCTCATGCACAACAAGAGCTCAAACCAAACATCTTTGTGCTTCCCAGAGGCTCTGGGCAGGATCTGGATTTCAGGACACTGCCAAAATTTGGTTGGAAGGCACGTCTGGGAGATATTGAATGGGAAAGGAAGGTGAAAGGGGTGGGAGGCTGTTCAGCCTCAATGTCACACCTGAGAGACATCAAAGAGAGTTCATAGCTTATGGAGAGGCATCTAGAAGAAAACCAGTGTGGGCACTCTCTGCACATGGTGTCCTTTATTCTGACTTGAATTTCCCTTTCTGGAGATGTCACAACATCACAGGCATTTGTCACAACAAACACAGACTGGAGCAGAGTGGTTGGAAAGATGGAAAAGGCCCTGGGGGTGCTGCTGACATGGGCCAGGTGTGCCCAAGTGGGCAAGAGGCTGGTGGCATCTGGGCTGTCCCATCTCTGGGGTGACAGCAGGACCAGGGCAGTGCTGTCCCCTGTGCTGGCACTGCTGGGGCACCTCCAGTTCTGGGGACAGCTTTGAGACCCTCCTGACAAGAGAGACATTGAGGGTCTGGAGCATGTCCAGGGAAGGGAATGGATCTGGGGAAGGGTCTGGAGCACCAGAGTGTACTGAGGGATGAGCCCTGAGATGAAAAATTCTTACCCCTTCATGCCCTCAACTCCTCAGATGTGTCAAGAGTGGAGAGATATCTGCACCTTTCCATATAAAATGGAAACTCTCTGGGCCACGAACCTCAGGCAAATGTTTTTGCAATGGGGTCTTTGAGGCTGGGACATAGAGGAAAAGGGAGAGAAGAGGAGTAGGATATAGGGATGAGGATGAAGAGGTCCTGGGACAGTGGGAGAAGCTGAGAATGAACCTTAGGGAAGACAGAAACAGCCATGAACTCCTTAAGGGTAAGAAGGGAGGCAGAAATGCCAAGGGAAGAATTCCAAGGGATTTCACCCAGGACTAGGACCAGAACAGAGCAGCAATCCTGGAAAAACCATCTTTCACCTATTTGAGCAGGGAAAAAACAAGTGAAGCAGTTCCTTCACACAGCAATGATTTCTCTCCTGCTAACACCCATCCCAGGACAACCTACTGACAGAAGAAGCTCCCTGTTCCCTTTCATTAATCTGCCAGCTTTCATTTTAGCACTTTCCCTAACAATTTTGTCTGGTTTGCTGCTAACAAACAACTTCTGGAGAGGACAACTGCAGTTCAGTCCACAACCTGTTTTTTGTGCTGCCCCTCATCTGCCTGAGGAGAGAACTCCTGCCATGTTACAGCACAAGGTAGGTAGCGGCTGCCTCCACCTAGACCAGATATTCAGTGGGAATTTCCTGGAATTCTTCCAGTCTTTGGTTCTGTAGGAAAACTCACCGAGTGGGCCAGCATGCCACACCCAAACTGCATGCTGGGACTAGAAATCAAAGGAGTGAGGACAAAGAAATGGGTTGAAAAGGAGAAAGAAATGGGTTGAAAAGAAGTGTGGGGTGAGACAACAGGAGCAGCTTTCTCTGGATAAGCAGACACTGGGGAGGTTCTTTGGGTGGGAGCTGAGCACTCCCAAGTGGAGGTGAAGGGGTTGGATATGATTCAGCATGACTGGTGTGGGTGGCACTGTCCTGCCCTGTGGCAGCAGCCACTTCCTGAGTACCACCAGTAAAGGGGACACTGCTCCAGGATTTCTTAGGGGTACCCCTACACAGATTAAACTGATTTTTCCAATTCTCTGCCTACAATTTACAAAACCTCTGACCATGTGTGCATGTGCATCTTACCTGTTTGTGAATCTCTCTCTCCCTAGAACAAGCCAGGACCTGAGTGCTGCAGTAAAGTGGAGATTTTCTTCCCAGGCTGAGCACTGTCCCAAGAGCTCCAGAGAAGCTTAAACAAACAATGGTATTTACAAGCACTGGTAGTGCTGCTGCTTCCTTTAGCTGTGGATTTGGAAGTGTCTGTGGGATAAGCGTGCCACAATAAATTCCCTGCCTCGTTGACTCCACAATGGGTGAGCAAAGCAAAGCTCCAGCTCAGCTCCTGCTTTACAGAGGAGAATTCCTTCCCAACATCCCATCTATCCCTGCCTTCTGGCACTGGGAAGCCATTCCCTGTCCCTCCATCCTTTGTCCCAAGTCCCTCTCCAGTTTCTTGGAGCCCTTTTAGGATCTGGAGGGAGCTTTGAGGCCCCTCTGAAGGTTTCTCTTCCCCGTTATGAACAGTTCCAACTCTCTCAGCATCATTCCCTGATGCTTGTGATGCTTCCATGGGCTTCATGAGGGAATCCTGTTCTTCCAGTGTGTGGGAAAGGGACAGGGACATGGACTGGCAGTGAATGACAACAATGTCCCCAAACCTGGTATTCCCCAGTCACTGTCAATGGGAAGCTCACAGGACAAAGCCTAGATGAGAGAAAAGAAAACCAACGTGTAATTAAAGAGCTAATGAGCCCATCTTGGCTATTTTTAGTGCTCTTTTATTTTCCAGTGGTTGCTCAAACAGCCCCAAAATGACAGTACTGGGTCAGTCTTGAAAGTGCAGCTCCACTTTGAAAAGTGAGCAATGTCCTTGTGGGTTTCCCTCTTTATTTCTGTTCAAAAGCCCTAAATCTAATTTGCTGTGTTTACAAAGCTGAGCCCTGCTGGGACTGAGAGCAGTGCTGGGTCTGAAATCTTCAGAAGGAGCCTCCATCCTGCCACAAGAACACCCCAACAACCAGGGCTAATGAATAAAACGGGCTGGAAATTGGCTGCACTAAAACCATTTAAAACCCATTGCAGGTCTATTTGCTTTCTTCAGTGCTGACCTCTGTTTGCTGCTGCTGGATCCTGACAAGTCTTCAGCACATAATTCCTTATGAATTATATATCAAACACGCTCTGCTGGGCCTGGCATTTCCTCCTCCTTTTGGAAAGCAATGAACTTTCCTTGCAACCGTTTGAAAATTAAAAAAAAAAAAAAAAGCAAGCTCTCTGGGGCAGGGATGTTTTGTTTAATTTTACCTGATATTTTTTGTGGGTCCTGTTGAAGCGAGCCATTGGCATTGCTTTTGTGCTGCTCAATATTTCTTTTTGTGCTTCATGACCAGAGGAATGATTCCTGTATTCTACAAAAGTGCCATTTTCTTCTGATCTCACATATGTGGTAAATAACACTCCAACCCCTGGCAACAAATGTCTTGTGCAAATGAAATTTGCTGCCCAGTTGCTTCTCAGAAAAAGAACACAATAGTGGTGGAAAGGGATTAATTTTGAAATCTGAACCAGCATCTGCAGGAAATCCTTCTTTTTTTCCCTTCCTTTCCCATCTCAGTTAGAGCAAAGCAAGTGACTGTTTCATGGGATTAAATGGGACACTTTATTTTGCAGAGTGAGCTGCACTTTACAGAGGAGCAATTACCACTGGGTTTGGTTTTGTGGTTAAGCCATTGCATCGGGCCTGAGGGAAAATGCCTTCTCAGAGGGCTTCCTGAATTAACTCATAAAGTGATAAAATCTGGAGAACTGGAGGAGCTGGAGGAGCCTTTGGGCAGCCACCTATCTTCTTTCCCCATTCTGTGGTCAGGTCAAACAGGTCCACATCCATGACAAATGTGACCATCAAAAACGACAATCCCAGCACCCCTTAGCCATTCCCAGGTGTTCTGTGCCCTGACTGTTCTCCAACAGGCTCAGTTATGTTGGATCCTGCTTTTCCAGGTGGCAGTGCACAAGGAAACCAATCCATGTCTACCAGCCTGCACTGCAGGAGCTCCTGTGTGCTTTTCATTTCTGGACCAAAGAAGCCCAGTTCATCCAAGCTTTTCCTTAGACCATCTTTTTCTATCATCTGGTTGTGTTCCTTCCTCTCCTCTTTGTTCCATACCTGGCTCATCCCTGATTTCCTGAAGTGCGGTGGCCAGGTATGGGCATGTTGTTACAGCTGTGGGGCTTTTCCATCTCTGAGACTGGGAGCAATTATCCTCTTCCATCACAGGTAATGGGTCCAGAAAGGAATTGGTTCTTTTGAACCAGTTTTTTACTAAAGGTTCTCATTTCACTTGTTATTTTCTAGCTTTACTCCTTCCTCCTTTTTTATTCCCCCCCAGTGTTGGTGCCTCTTTGTCATTCCAACTTTCCCAAATTGGCTGGTGCCCAGATGAAAAGTTTTGCCCCCTTTTGACCCTTAGCCACCAAATCCAGAATCATGGTCAGAGACAAAAATTGGGTTGGTTTGTGGAGAATTATCCTCAGTGAATTATTCAGGATTTTCCCAGGGGCTAGAGGCAAAATGGCTCCACCAAGATTCCCTGGACTCCATCACCCTTCCTCTCAGTATGATCGTTACTGATTCAAAGGCTGTTACATGACAATTCTCAAAATCTCCAGGCTGACCTTTCCCTGAGTTACAAACCTCCAAGTGGATACATCAATGTTCTTCCTACTCCCAAACCCTCACCATTAAATTCTCTCCAGATTTCATGAAAATCTGAAAACAAGAAACCTGCAAAGCCTTCAGTCTCCTGTCAATACTTCTTACAGGCTTTTCACCTCCTCACCTACATCAGGGTGAGACCAAGGCCAGGTTGGATGGGACTTGGAGAAATCTGGGATAGTGGAAGGTGTCCCTGACCATGGCTGGGGGTGGAATGGGATGAGCTTCAAAATCCCTTCTAATCCAAACCATCCCATGTTTCCATGATCCCATAAAACCCACACTGATGAACTACCAAGAACAATAATAAGACTATAAACACACTGCACTCATGGAATAGAAGGAAAATAATCATAATTCCTCTCTGCTGCCTCTTTCACCATGCTCCCTCCAGCGCTCCCAGCCAGCCACTGCCCAGCGCTGCCGAGCTCTGTGCTGGCAGCACTTCCAGGAACAGCACCCCTTCTCCCTGAGCCTGCTCGAGCTCCTCAGTGCCCCAGTAGCTGTTTTTTGAACCCCTCGTCTCCTGGCTGTGGGCACTCGTTGTGACATCCTTTGCTCCGTGGGTCACACGTTGTTAATCTCTTGCTCCCTGCCTGGCACTTGATGGGTGGCTTCTCCCACCAGAGCTCACCTCTAATCCATGTGCTCCCTCGAATCAGTGTCCGAAATCAAAGCTGTCTCGTCGTTTTAAGGTCTCCAGGCAGTCCTTGTCCCTAGTGCTTCCATCACACCTCTCCCAGGACTCCCTCAATAAGCATTTCTAGCCTGGCCTCAGGCCATTTATCGCACAACAGAGGCTGATTTGCTTCAAAAAGGACTTGTTGCACAGATGGGACTCACATTCTATTTCTTTCCTTGCTTTCCTCCTCTTTTCCCCCCCAGTTTTTCTTTTCCTGGCTGTCTCTCCCTCCTCACATCTCCCTGATCTATGGGGCATTGGAATGGGGCCCTTCTGCAGGACACAGAGCTGCTCCTTAGCTGGAAAATGTAATTCTCTCCTTCCAAGGGTCTCCTCCAGGTGAAGAGGGGTCAGCAAGGTGAGTTTCAGGCTCAGATGTGCTTCCAACCCCCCTCCACTTTCCTGCTGTTTCAATTCCCATGTTGCCAACTCTGTTCATCCCAGCTGGATCTTTCCCTGCGACCCCAACTCAGCCTGGGAGCAGCACCAAAGGAATTCCTCAAAGCCTGAAGGGACCCTGGAGCTGACAGAAATCGGTAAGGATGTGCTGGGAGGAAAATTCCCTGCTCAGACTCCCAGCTCTGGGTGATCCTTATGGGGCTGGCCCTCAGGAAACAGCTCTTTCCAAGGAAGAACCCCGAATGGAATGTCCACCAGGCATCTTTATCCCTTTATTTTCCAGAGCAGAGCTACATCTCAACCCCCCCTCCAAGCACAATGGAAACAAGATTTTAGGCTATTTTCTTAGCGGTCTGGAATCACCCATAGCAGAAAATATATATTCAAACTTTCATGCATTTTTCTTTCCTGTGACACCAGCTTTTAGTCAGGAATGTAACTGGGAAACACACATTGCCCCCGGATGGAACCTTTTCTCTGCCTAATTTCACTGCCCCTATGCATATTCGTGGACTTAATTGTTTTATAAACTCCTAATTTGCAAGAACTGTGTTGGATAATTTGGACCTTGACCTCAAGCTTCCCGTTAAGCAAATATTAAATAATAATTAAATCAAGTACGATCTCCTTTGTGTTCTCAGTTGAGATTCTTTGCCAGCAGAGAGTGAGAGCTCTGGAGGCAGAAGTGCTCTGATGCGGCCAAATATTAAGTTTCAAAACCAAACAAGAGGAACATGTCAACCTCAAGGCATCCTTTAACAGAAATTACTTCACATTTTCCAGCTCCAGTGATGTCTTTATGCCACAGTGAAGCTGCTCCAAACGTGGGGAATGCTGCTCCCTATTGGAGCGATCAAATACAACACTCAGCTCTCAGCCAGGAGACTTAAACCTCTCCAAAATTAAAACAAGAGCAGAATCCAGCTGGTGTGAAATGGGTCACACAAGTGACCATCCAAACACATGAAACACGGGTGACAGTACAGTTTCATTGATGCAAAAGAGATCTTAGATGTGTAATTCATGGCAATGCTACTGCCAGGAAGGGCTCTTGGATCAGGGAATACAGGTAGAAGGATAAGGGAGGGATAAATTCTTTTATTTCAGGTCCAGATGACCTGAAAGAGTGGCCATTACAGAGAATTCCTGGGTGGTGGTGGCAGGGGAGGAGGAGACTTCCTACAACTCCCTCAGAAGAGGAGGAAATGGCCTCAAGTTGTGCTAGAGGAGGTTTATTTTGGAAATTAGGGAAAATGCCTTCACTGAAAGGGTGATCAAACATTGGAACAGGCTGCCCAGGGCACTGTTGCAGCCCCCATCCCTGGAGAGATTTAAAAGCCATGTGGATGTGGCACTTGGGGACATGGGGCAGTGGTGGCCTTGCCAGTGCTGAGGGAATGGTTGGATTTGGAAGTTTTTTCCAATCTGGGTGATTCTCTGAGGATGCTGGTGAGTGACCTGTGAGCACTGGAAAGGAGATGAGATGACACAGAGCTGGGGAAGGGTCTGCAGCACCAGGAGGGGCTGAGGGAGCTGGAAAGGGGCTCGGCCTGGAGAAAAGGAGGCTCAGGGGGGAACCTTGTGGCTCTGAACAACTCCTGACAGGAGGGGACAGCCAGGGGGGTCAGGCTCTGCTCCCAGGGAACAGGGATGGGATGAGAGGGAACACCTCAAGCTGTGCCAGGGGAGGGTCAGGTTGGACATCAGGAAGAATTTCTTCCCTGCAAGGGTGGTCAGGCATTGGAAGGGGCTGCCCAGGGAGGTTTGGGGTCCCCATCCATCCCTGGAGGTCTCCAAGGAAGGTCTGGATGTGGCACTTAGTGCTCTGGGCTGGTGACAAAGTGGGGATCAGCCACAGGCTGGTCTCAGTGATCCTGGAGGCCTTTCCCAATCTTAATTCCATGATTCTGTGATCCTATGTGACTCTATGAACACAGAAAGAGGGCTATTTATGGTTGATTCTGATCTCCAAGGATTTCCTCCTGGAGAAAATCGTGAAGTGAAGCTTTTGAACAGGAAAATATCTCTCTGCCACAAGGTGAAGGTCTGGGCAGTATTTATTTGTTTTCACATCAGTTGAGCCTGATGAATATGACCTGAAAGTGCAGAGAACTGGCAATAAAGTCTGGACAGAACAAACCCCGTAAGGATTCCTGGCAGTGGGATATGGCCTCAGAAAAGTATAAAAGGACCAGTTCAATACCCTTGTTTAAAGGAGGAAGTGGGGCAGCCAGAGCAGCCAGTTTAATAGGACCTGAATATGAACTACTAAAAATAAATCACCAAGCTAATTATAAATTTAGATATTTGCCAGGATCAAGCTCCACTTTACCAACATAACTTTGCTGACAGACTGAAGGGGTCTTAGAGAGGAACAGACACAGATAAAATGTTTATTTGCTTTGTCTATGAAAAAAAGACCAAAAAAAAATCTTTTAAAAACTGTCTTGCACAGTGTTCCCAAAGCAAACAGGGAAATGTAACATAAATCCTAAGGCACAGGCAAAGCAGTGGGAAAAGCTGAGCTGGGGAGCTGTAACCCAGCTGGGAGGGTGGATGGAGAAAGAGCAGTGGGAAATCTGTCCTCTGTGGGGAATTCGGCTTGCTCTGCCTGGAGAAGAAAAGCTTTGGGGTGACCTAATTGTGGGCTCCCAGTACCTGACCAACCTCATTCAAGGTATTGAGGACACCTGGGGCACCTCCAGGTGACTCCAGCTGGGAAGGAGAAGGAGAAACACTAAATATCCACAATTCAGAAGAGCACAACAACATGGAAAGACACAAACATGGATTCAGTAAAGGGTAAAAGACAGAATTAACACACCCCATGGACACAGAATATAAAACCTCTACACAGCACTTCTATAAAAGGGATATTAAAGAACAAAATATTGCACTTAGATGCAAAATGCAGGTAAGAGGGGAGCCTGAGGAAGCTGCCTGAAGACCTCAGTCATATTTTGTGTGCTGGTCTTCAAATAAAATAACTGAAGAGATGCTAAAAATCACAGAAAATATAGAAGTGCTTTGATTCTGCAACTCATCAGAGAGATTCCTTCACTCCTCACCTCACTGCTCAAATACAATTTGTGGCAAAAAGGAAAAAATGTTTTGTTCCCCCACCCTGCCCATTACACAGAAAGGCAGGGATGTTTCTCAAGATGCCTCTGTGTACCTGCCCCAAGTTCCCTCCTGTGAAAAACGCTCATCACTTGGTTTTTAAAATTTTAAAAGTTTAATAATAATAAAATGGTTATAAAAATAGTACTACAATTAGGTAAGGACAATTATAAGACAATAAAAAGCAAAGAATTACGGATGTCCGGATGCTCTCAGACACTAAGTCATGAAAAGCATCCCTTGTGAACAAAGGAATAACCTTAAAAGCCTGAAACGCCTGTTGCATATTAATATATTTCATACATGATGCATAATTCCTTGCAAATTAAGAACTTCTCTGATTTTTGTCAACTTCTCCTTAATCTTGCTGGTTCCAAAAAGACAGCGAGAAGGTGGAAGAATGTTTGTCTTTTTCAATAAGGAGGCTGTAACTTTTTATGGGCCCCCTTCGCTGACATCTCTGTGTGAAGAGTTTCTTGATTATCTCATCTTCCTGCTTGAGCTTGCAACAAATCCTATATCGCAGAGTTTCTATTTTAACATTATGTTGTAACCTAAAACTACATTTAACACACCACTTAAAAGAACTAATACAGCATCACTTTCTAACTTTACACATATAATATTCATTTTAACATTGGCGAAAAACCAATCATAAAATATACATTTTTCACACCTCCCACAACAGCGAGATTCGGGGAAATCCAGGGACATCCACACCTGAAATTCCCTGGAATATTCACCCTGCCCGTGCCCCTTTATTTCCAACCACACATAACCAGCGCTGCGCATCCCCTTCTCCCTGCTCGGAAACAGCCGGTACACAGCCGAGACGCGTTTTGAGATATTTAATAGAATTTTAGCAAATTTGCAAACTTCATTTTTATTTCTTTATTTTCACTTTGGCGCCCGCCGCGCTCGCCTGTTTTAAAACTTTTTTTTTTTAATCAGGCGCTACTGAGGTGACCAAAGTCGCCGGGCAGGGAGGGAGGCCCCCGGGCAAGGAGGGAGGCCCCCAAGATGGCGATGCTGGCGGAGCGTGAGTGCCGATCCCGGTGGGGATCCCGGCGGGAATGCCGCGGGAATGGGGACGAACCGGTGCTCCGGCAGCGGCCTCAGACCCTCCCCACAGCCCTGCCTGAGGGGCCCGGGCCGCGCTGCCCCTCCCGATGGGTGCGGAGGGGTCCCAGGGCCGGATAAAGGCGTTCGGGGGGTTCCAGAGTTGAGGAAAGGGGAGTGCAGGGACTGGGAGAGGTGGGATGGGGGGTCCCTTTGTCCGGGAAATGGGGTGCTCTGAGTCAGGGGAAGGGGTTCAGGGGTTCCTGGGGAGCTGGGAAAAGCAGGAATGGGGGTCCCGAGGGGCCCAGTGTCTGGGAAAACGGGAGGTCTGAGAGCTGGAGACCCGGGCCGCGGCGGCGAAAGGGGCTCAGGATGTCCCCGATGCTGAAGAACGAGGGAATTCGGGTCTGAGAAAGGCAGGAATGGGAGTGTGGGGGATCCCAGGGCTAAGGAAAAGAGGGGCTGGGAGACCTGGGCTGAGGCAGGAGGCGCTTCAAGGGTCCCTGGGGGTGAAAAACGGAGGGTTTGGGGTCTGGGAAAGGCAGGAAGAGGCATCAGAGGGTCCCAGGCTTAAGAAAAAGGTGGGGTCTGGAGGCTGGGAGGGCCAGGAAAGGGTTCCAGGGGTGGACATTGGGGCAGGGGGCTCCTTGTGGGGTCTGTCATGTCCCAGGCAGGGCAGGAGCACTGGGAATGTCCCTTGGACACCCTTAGGGACAGCTTGTCCTGTCCCTGGCTCGGAGCCATCTCTGGCTGTGTGTTTGAGGGGAGACACCTCCAGCCCAGGGTGTGGGTGCTGGGGACACCCAGGGGATGTGACAGGGCCAGGTGTGGGTGCTGGGGACACCCAGGGGATGTGACAGGGCCAGGTGTGGGTGCTGGGGACACTGAAGGGACATTACAGGGCCAGGTGTGGGTGCTGGGGACACCCAGGGGACGTGGCAGAGCTGTGTGTTGGGTGCTGGGGACACCCAGGGGATGTGGCAGAGCTGTGTGTTGGGTGCTGGGGACACTGAGGGGATGTGGCAGGGCCAGGTGTGGGTGCTGGGGACACTGAGGGGACATTACAGGGCCAGGTGTGGGTGCTGGGGGCAGCCAGGGGATGTGGCAGAGCTGTGTGTTGGGTGCTGGGTTCGGTGCTTGGGTCATTTCTGGGGCAGTGCTGGAGCTGAGCTCAAACTGTGCCAGTCTCCCACTTTTAGGGACTTTCCAGAGGAGGATTTGGAGGTGGGGAAGGCTCTGCAGGGACCAAATGAGCAGTGACCGAGGGCACTGGAGGGGACTGGGGTCACAGGTTGGGGATGCAGAAGGATGGGGTCGACTGAAGAGTTTAAAAGATGGTTTATGGCAAAATCAGTCATGGAAGGGCGAGACTGTGAGGTTGTGACAGTCACACCCATCACATCAAGAAGCTGTTATAACTCTAGTTACAATGCCTTTTCTAAGGCATTTATTATCCAGATTTCTGATTTCTTATCCAATCAGCTGCTTCCACAAAATTCACTGGCATCTTCACAACCAATTGCTAATTGCTACGTTTTACATGATTTACCCCAATTTGTCTTTTTCTATTTAACCATGCAACTCTACAGAACCTTACTGCTGTATCTTCTACTTTTTATCAACTCTATAACAAGTTCCATAGTTAAACTTGAATTTTTTTCTACCATCTTGCTCAGCATATTTGCTCACTTATATGAGGCCTATGTCTACTTGCTTAAAACATATTTCTGCTTAAACTACAAACCTTTATTTTTATTTTGTGTCTGTTTCACTGTTCTATTCTAATGCTTCAAGTATTCTCCAGGGCGTTAAATCAAACTCAGTATCCATCTCTATCTCTGCATTTTCCACAGTCAGAGCTCACTGGGGCTGCAGCTTCTCCTGAGGGACAGCTCCAGTCTCTGCTCCCCGTGACAGGGACAGGAGCCAGGGAACAGCTGATATCCCCTGGATATCAGGGAAAGGTTCTTCCCCCAGAGGGTGTCGGGCCCTGGAACAGCTCCCCAGGGAATGGTGACATTCCCAAGGCTGCCAGAGCCCCAGGGGAGTTTGGACAATTCTCCCAGGGATGCACAGGGTGGGATTGTTGGGGTCTCTGTGCAGGGCCAGGGGTTGGACTGAGTGATCCTGGTAGGTCCCTTCCAGCTCAGGTTATTCCATAATTCTGTGAATTTTGTTTAAGCTTTCCTGATATTGGAAACAAAGAGCTTCAGTTTTGCCTCTGAGGGGATTGAGAAGTTGGGCTCCCTGTTTCTGACAGGTCACCTTTGACCAAGAGCTCAGGGTCTGGTGCATTTCTGCACTGGGCTGCAGGAAATATGGACAATACAAATAACAAATATGGTGTACACTGGTAAATCAAGATCTGGTTTTAGGGAAATAAATCTGCATTTGCACATGGAATTTTTTAGGTATTTTCTGTGTAAACTTCGGTGTAATTTTATTCAGAATTTATTATTTTATTTATACATGTCAATAATGGACTCATTTGGAGCAGAAGGGACCTTAAAGCTCATCCGGTTCCACCCCCTGCCATGGGCAGGGACACCTTCCACTATCCCAGGGTGCTCCAAGCTCCATCCAACCTGGCCTTGGACATTTCCAGGGATCCAGGGGCAGCCACAGCTTCTCTGGCCACCCTGTGCCAGGTCCTCCCCACCCTCACAGCCAGGAATTCCTTCCCAAATTCCCATCTATCCCTGCCCTCTGGCAGTGTGCAGCCCTTCCCTTGTCCTGTCCCTCAATGCATTGTCTCAAGTCCCTCTCCAGCTCTCCTGGAGCCCCTTTAGGCCCTGGAAGGGGCTCTGAGCGTTCCCTGGATCCTTCTCTTCTCCGGGTGAACATCCCTAGCTCCTCCAGCCTGGCACCAGAGTTTTGTCCTTCCTGTTACCCCCAGACCATCTCTGGGCACACAGCAGGGGTTTGGATGGGAAATTTTAGAAATTATAATTAAAAACATGCTACAGACATAGAATTCATCTTGGAAAAGGGATTAGTAATGGATCTTCTCCAGATCATAGAATTTCTGAGTGAAGGAGTTGGGTTGTGCAGCCCTGGCACAGCTGGCCAGGGCAGTGGAGGAGTCCCCATCTCTGGAGGGATTTAAAATCCATGTGGGTGTGGCACTTGGGGACATGGGGTAGTGGTGGCCTTGGCAGTGCTGGGGGATGGTTGGACCCGGTGATCTTGGAGGTATTTTCCAACCTCGATGATTCTGTGATTCCCTAAAGAAATGAGGATTTTCTCCACTGGATGGTGCTGCTCTCCCAGAGTTCCATCTCTGTCTGTGGCATCATTTCTGAAGAAGCCCAGAAAATTGGTGTTAAATTAGGAGCTGAATCTTGTTCCTGGTTTCCTCTCCCACTCTAAAGACATCAGTAAACAAATTTACATTTCTGGTAAATTATTGACTAATTAATGGATTTTGTTGTTTGTTTGGAAATGGAGGATGATTTTATGTTTTCTGTAAATGGCATGGAGCTGTTCCTCTCTTTCTTAAATACTTCTCTAAAGATGAAAGAAAGTTTGTTTGGGGTTTTTTCCTGCATCTAACTCATATTACTTAAGAATCAGAGTATGTTAACGTGGCAGAAACACGAGGATTAATCCCACAGTGTAGCTAAGGAGGTTGCAATACTTAGATTGAAAGTGCTGGGAAAGGGAATGTCTGTTAATTTCAAGAAATAATTGTGTTTGATGCCCTTGTGCTTTGTTACCTACAACCTCCTGGGTGCAAAACATCACAGGGAGAGATATTCAGGAAAAACCATAAAAATTCACTTTTCTGTAATTGAAAACAAGGGCAGCTGCTCAGTTGGGGAACATAAGATCTGCTGGAATCCTTGAACCAGAATCACAGATGTTGGAAAAGATCTCCAAGAGCACCAAGTCCAAGGATCCCCCAGTGTTACCAAGGCCACCACTGAGCCATGTCCCCAAGTGCCACATCCACAGGGCTTTGAAATCCGTTCAGGAATGGGGACTTCACCACTGCCCTGGGCAGGCTCTTCCAGTGTCTGATCACCTTTTTCATGAAGAATTTTTTCCCTCGTGTTCAATCTAAACCTCCCCTGGCACAACTTGAGGTCATTTCCTCTCCTCCTGTCCCTTTTCCCTGGGAAAAGAGCCTGACCCCTCTGGCTGCCACTCCTGTCAGGGAGTTGTGAAGAGCCAAAATGTCCCTCCTAAGCCTCCTTTTCTCCAGGCTGAGCCCTGTGGTTCTTTGTGGGGCAGCAGGGAGTCCCAGTTAATTTGGAAGTTTAAAATCACAGACCACAGTGTTAGTTCTCCATCTTTTCTTGGCACCACGGGCAGGGCTTGGAGGAGTTGCTATTCTCAAGGCTTCCTGGTGGGAATAATCACAGAATCCCAGGATGGTTTGGGGTGGAAAGGACTTAAAAATTCGTCCCATTCCACCCCCTGCTATGGGCAGGATCACCTTCCACTATCCCAGGTTGCTCCAAGCCCCATCCAGCCTGGACTTGGGCCCTTCCAGGGATCCAGGGGCAGCCACAGCCTCTGAGGTTAATCAGTTGTTTCCTGTAGAGAAGTGAACCAGGCAAAGGTTGGATTCCCCTCACAGCCCTCGGGCCTTTAACCCACTGTGAGAACTGTTTAGGGGCTGTTTGGAGCTTCAAAGTTTCGGAAGTGTGATAAAAAAAGCCCCCACCTTGAATTCTGACAGTCCTAGTTCCTTAAAAATGAAACAAAACTGGGCAAAAAATGAGTCAAACATCCCTGTAATATTCAGTCCCTCTGGCCCACATCCCAAATCTTGTCTTTTAGGGAACGATGACTTCCTGATTATATTGAAAACACCTCGTTGGATTTGGCTTCTCCCTGCCTTGTGTGGCCTTGGGTTAACCGGTCATTTTTGATCCAGCATTTCCCATGGTGTTTAATGAAGTTTGTGATCTTCCTGTCTCCCATTCTTTGTTTGTCTTGTTTATTTAGGTTCTCTTCCTGCCTGGGCTTAGGTGCACACTTCAAGTGACTGGTTAACTGGGCTGGCTGCTCTTCCTTGACTTCAAGGAAGCTGTTCCTGGTGGGAACATGTGTGTCTGAGAATCAGTAATTTCTTTGGGAATCCACATAGGACAAAGGAGCCTTGATTCTTCTTTGTATCTCTTAACTCCTGCAATAATTTCTGGCAGATTTTCATTTTCCCCATAAACCATTCTTGAGAAATCCAAAAGCTGCAATCCCACAGTTTTCTGTTCTGTCATTCCATTTCTCTGATCACTTACATTGGATTTTTCATTTGGCTTTTGTTAGGAAGCCAGATATTAAAATTTCTGGGTTCTGGTTAAAGGGAAGCCTGGAGAATTGATTTTGTCCAGAGCTGGGAAAGCAGCATCCTAATCTCCTCCTTCATAGACTCCCATGTTGAAGCCAGATGTAGAACAAAATTGGAATAAATGTGGAATTCACACCTAAATGGTAATCCTTAAAGCCTTCCCTGAACTGCAGCCCATCCTGAGGGACAGCAACTTCCTACCTTGGCATCTTCCCATTAATAATTAATATTTTCACTGGGCTTTTATTGTTGTTGTTGTGTTGTTTCATTTAGTAAAATTAACCCCCAAAATATATTGAGTCTGGCATAAGTTCTGGGGTAATTTTTTTTTTTTGCAATGAAGAGCTTTGGTTGAAGTGATTCAATACCAAGAACTCTCTGGGAATGCCAGTAGAGCCTGTTTGACTTTTCCCTTCCTGCTGCAGCCCGGAGAAAGCAGAAGTGGTCCGTGGATCCACGGAACAGCGCTTGGAGCAACGATGACTCCAAATTTGGCCAGAAGATGCTGGAAAAGATGGGCTGGTCCAAAGGAAAGGTAGGATCTAAAGGAGAACTGTGTAGCTGAAAGGTCTAAAACAGCCAGGGGTCAGTTTTGGTTTATTCTCTTTAAGTGCACAGGGAATTTGAGCAGTGATAGATTTCTGTAACACTTTGTTATAAAGTCTTGTTTGTGCCTCTCCTGTTTTCCATTTTCTCTCTATTTGACAATCTCAATTCCCAAGTGAGAGCAGGAGCTGGAACATTTGATCGGGTTAAAGGTTTTAAGCTGCCTTTAAACCCTCAGTTCTCTCCTTGCTTTTGATGCTCTTTAAAGCAACTCCAGGACCTGCTTTAGTCTTTCACCTAGTTTTAAGATTTTTATCTGATCTATTCATTGAACCCCCCCAAATGCTGTGAGCCGTGTCCCTTCCCAGTTCCAACCAGGACCTGTGGGTGAGGGAACTGGATTCTGGCACTAATAAAAACCTCCAGGTCAGCACAGACAACTGCAAACTGCAGGTTTAATTGCACAGAGGTGCCTCAGCAAAGCTGAGATTTGGGGCTGCACATCAGGGTGTTTAGTGAAAGAATCCCCACAAAACCCCCACTGCCTTTAATTATTCTTCTAGATTTCCTCTTCCAGACTTTTCCTTAAAAGGCATAAAATTAGGATCATTCTCAATTCTGTAAATACCTTAAAGTTTATTTTTAGATTTAAACTGTTGCCTCAGTTGTCTCACAACGTTTCCCATTCGAGATACTGGATCTTCCTTGCCAGCAGTTGTACAAGAAGGATTATGTCTCCATTCTATTACAAACTTGGACAAATGGAACTTTCCCTTGATCAAATTAAGGGGCAAAACCCCATCTGGGCAGTTAAATTAGGCTGCTTAACACCAATCCTGTAAATGGTTGTACTGGAATTGGGTCAGAGGAGGATGTGTGGCCAAGTGTCCTGCCTGCTTCCACACTTTTTGGTCAGCAGAGGTTTCAAGGCAAATTTTACACCCCATTGACCAAATAAACCTTTTGTTTGTAACAACAACAGCCTTTTCCAAATAGGCCTCATCCCTTCAAATACTCCATATCCCAGGATGTGTCTGCAGGGCTTCTCTCCACTGCAGCACTGTATAAATGTTTATTGATTCTAACACATTTGGCTGATGACTTGTGACAGATGAGGCAAAAAGCAGGTGAATAGCAGGAACAAAGTTTTAAACCCAAAGCTTTGCCTTTTAACTTTTTTAGCCTTGACCATACAGTTGAGAAAGATAACTCTGAACCCAGATATTGCTTCATATTAAACAACCCTAAAGTGGTTTTTGTCAATATTTTCATCTACTTATGAGGTGGAAGGAGTTGTGAATGCCCTGCTGGCTCCAGTCTGCTTCTCCCTTGCCCCTCCCTGCTCTCCTTCCATATAAATTTGGTTTGGATTGTGTGTTCTGTGTGGATCTGCCTCATTCCCATTACCCTTCCCAGTGACAGAGACATTTGTGGGGTGGGGCACCTTCTTCTTATGTAGAGTCTTGTTTGAAAACTGTAAACAATTTGGCCTTGCTTAGGAATGTCAGGTGGCTTCCTGATTAATCACCCAACTACTTAATGTTGTTGTTATTTTAAGTGTTTATATTGCTTTGCTGGAGGCTTAAGTAGCGAATTTAAAAAACTTTGTGTGCTGTGTGGTAATACCTGTGATTGAATTCAGCTACAAGCAGGTAAATAAACAGGAAGTTGTGATTTCTTGCTGTATTTCCTTGTGAACTGTCTCACAGTTCAAAAGCTCTAATTGCTGCTGTGAAATCCTTACATTTTTACCTTCAAATCTGCCTTAGGGGCTCGGGGCTCAGGAGCAAGGAAATCCAGAACACATCAGGGTTAAGGTGAAAAACGACGTGCTGGGATTAGGAGCTACCATCAATCATGAGGTGAGCACTAGACCCAGGGCAGGGAATGGATCCCATTTCAGCAGAAGCACAATTATTTGAATGGAATATTAGTGAAAACTGTAGTCACAGCAGCTGCTAGCATGTACCAAACAGGTTTGTTCAGGATTTCCAAGACAACCCTTTTAATTTAGTTTCAGTTTGGGGTGGCTGTAGGAGCTGTGATTGGTGTTACCACCTGTGGAGCTTCCCAGGGTCCCTCCCACCAACAAGGATTGGATATATCCAAATTATTTACTTCTAAGAGTCTTAGTATCTGTTTTTTAAAACTTTATATCTGTTTTGTGTTAGTTCTGAAGACTTCTGCCTTGTATTCATGTGGGTGATATTTACAGGACGACTGGATTGCTCATCAGGATGACTTCAACCAGCTTCTGGCTGAGCTGCATAACTGCCATGGACAGGGTGAAACAGGTAGGTTCATGCTTGGCTCAATCAGATGCTGGAAGCTCAGCAGAGTTTCCATTCTGTGTCTTGAAAAAGTTCCCGAGGCCCAGTTTATGATGCAAATAATATTTTAGATAAGGTTGAGAACTTCTTCCCCAAAATCACTGGGAGCCAAAGGATGTGTTGCCGTCCATTAACATGGATTTGTGGATCTCAGTGGATCAGTTTTGCTCTCAGCACTCAGAGAAAGGCTTTTTCTTGAGGAAAGAAAACATAAAATGTTTAACCTGATGAAATATTTATTTCATCCAGGATCACAACATTTGGGACACTTTCCCTGGGCTGTACCTAGAGGAGCATTTCCTTCTTTATAAAGCACCCAAAATCTGTCTGAAGGCTCACAGCAGCCACTCAGCACTGCAATACTTTGCCTTCCTTTTGCTGATGAACTGTCACACTTGGCTTCCATGCTCCAGTGGCTTCTTAAATACCTCCTTTTCCTGTCTATGGAGAGCTGCTCTGTAGCTTTTGCCTCAGAGTTCTACATCTCTGCTTTGAGTGTGGCATAACGGGATTTTTGTAGCCCTGGTGTTGAGCACACAAGTGGGAAAGCTTTCCCAAAACGGTTATTTTTGAAGTCTTCTATTTTTGAAAACCTTCTTACGAACTGACCTTGCAATGTGAAAATGAAGTTAGGAAGTTGTGGTGTGAGCTTAGAGAAAGAATTGGTTAATGAAGTGATTTATCACTTCTCGTTTAGTTAAATGTAGTTTAAACTGGTTTTGTGTCTGAACACTTCTCTGGAGTGTTGTTAAACAAAGGGCTCCTGTTTGGACACAGCCTGTCCTTGTGCTGCTGGGGCAGAATTGCCAGATTAGTGAATTTAGCAACTCTTCATTCATTCATTCTTAACCTTTGGGCACTGAAGTTTTTCTAGGAGAGAAACTGTAGAAAGAAGAGGAGGAAAATCAGTTAGCAAGGAAGTTTTCTAATCCTGGAGTACTAGGATTAAAATTTTGAGCCTGATGCCTCAAAACACCTTTTTTAATTTGTTGTGCAAGCTGTCCTTGTGAAATCATGAGGCCACCCAGGACTCGGTGCTGTCACTCCTGGAGAGGTAGGAGATCATTTCGTGGGGAAATTCCACAAGTTCCTGTCTCTTTTCAGAATTAAATCCTTCCCAAGTTGCAACTTGAGCCTTGGGAAGATCAGGGAGGTGTAACTGGTGGGAAACCTGCAGACTGATGAGCAGAGAGCTGAAATGACTTGCCCAGGGCCACAGTGAGTCAGCAGCAGCAGGTTCAGGGAGCAAGGCTTGGCCCTAAGCTCTGCCCTCTTCCCTGGGTCACCTCATGCAAAGTGACCTTTGAGAACTCTTATTTCTCCCTGTTTCACTTAGTTCTTTGGATCCTTTTAGGAAGTGGGACAAGTTTTCAATCACTGATAGCAAATTTGGGTGCACCTTGGAAATTCCAGGTCAGAGTCACATTTGGTGATTTACAGAAAGGTATCACTCTGAAACTTGTTTTTTTGGCAATTGTTGAAGCTGGCAAGACTCATCCAGGAAAAAACTCTGCCTGCAGCTGTGCTGCAGGAGCAAATGTAACATTATTGGCCACCCTCCAGTTTCAAACTGCATTAAAAGTCAGCTGAAAAACTTCATTGTTCTTAAAGAACTGGTGCAGTTGCCAGAGCAGGATTGCAATTAGAGGTTGGAAAGGAAGGGCCCCATGGGGGTTGATGCCAGCATTCAGATACCCTCAGTGTCTGTAGCTTTAGCTGTCTTTTCCTTTTTTTTTTTTTTTTTTCCCTAGCTGAGCACCTAGTGAGGGCAAGTTTAGATTAGATTAAATATTGGGAAGAAATTATTCTGCTTGTGGTGAGGCCCTGGCACAGGTTGCCCTGTGGATCCCTGGAAGTGTCCAAAGTCAGGTTGGACAGGGATTGGAGCAACCTGGGATAGTAGAAGGGTGTTGGGATTCCATGGTCTTTTCCCACTCAAACCATTCTATAATTCCTGACTCTTTTTCTGGGATCCTTAGTAATGATGATTGTCCCTTTTCATGGATAGAAAGTGGGAACAACATCCTGGCAGTGCTTTGGCACATCCACCTCAATCAGATTTGCTGCAGAAATGCCACTTTGGTGGCTTTATTGCCCCAACTAACTGTGCTTTTCAAATGCTAAATGTGCTTTTTTAATGTGCTTTTTAAAAAGCACATTACTATTCCTGCAGCACTTGCTCAGTTTGTCAGAGGATTTTCCAGTCCCTGGAAGACACAGGGATGTGTTTCCCTGCCCACTGCAAGTGCATTCTGTAGTGAAATTCCTCCCTGCAGGCACGAGGCGGTGCTGCTGCCCCTTTCCCTGTAGGAATAACGTGGAGGAGGAAGGCTCTGTGAAAACCTTTTGCTGTGTAATGCTCCTTTTGCTACCAGGAGATTAGAAACCAAGCTCAAAGTGCTGCATGGCTGTCAGGATATTTTAGTTGTGATCCTTACTTTCCCCACAGATCCTTTTTATTGAGGATTTTTTTTTTTTTTTGTTAAAAACTGGATTTGCTGGTCCTTTCTCTTCCCATTCGTGTGGGAGTGAAAGAGTGGATCTCAGCCTGCTGGCCCTCGGCTCTCCCACTGCAGGCTGAGAATTTCAGTTTTAACTCAGGGATTCATCAGGTGGAACTGCCTATCAAACAGGCAAGTGCTGGAATTCCAGTGCCAGAAAAGCTTGGGCAGCAGAGCTTTCCAGGGTGGGATCATATGAAAAAGATGACTCAACTTGGCCTTTAGGGTATGAGTTGATTTCCCTACCCATCCCACAGGCAGGAAAAAAACACCTCACCATAGTAACCTTCTGTGGAGTTACAGAGCAGAGACTCCTGTGGTGCCTCTTTTCAGGACTAGTAAGGCAGTAATTAACTGTACAACAGGTTAGTTCTCTCTTTCTGGCAATGTTTTGTAAATTAATAGATTCTGTGACTGCAAAGAGAACATTTGTACCCCCAAAATAACCTGCCACAGCAGAGGAGCTGTGCTGTTAAATAGTGAGCTTAATCCTTCACGTGGCCTTAACCTGTTCACAGTCTCCCAAAGTACTGCTGAGTGACTCTGGGACTGAGCCAAGCCCAGAAACTGTTCCCAGAGGACAGTTTAGATGAAGTCCCTCTTCTGGAAGCCTGGAAAATGAGATAATAGGGATGTGGCAATTTGTTCTAGCTGGCCTTAGGGACAGAAAAGCTTTGTCACCATTCAGTTTCCTTACACAGATGTATCAGCTTATGTCCACATAAAGGTATTTTGTATAGAGTTGGAAATGAAAATCCTGTTTGGGGTGGGGGTGGGGTTCCCCTTTTTCTTTCTGCTCAATCAGTATTTTATTTCCTACTATTTCTTACATCTTTCTACACTCTGGTGCTGGAGATACTCTATGAAAAACAGCACTATTATTATTCTCTTACCACAGAGATGAATTTGCCTTTGACCTGGAGTACCTGTATCTGCCTTTTCAAATTACATTGGATTGAAAATGGGAAAGAAAGGGGATGGGGCAAAAAAAAAAAATCAATCATTCACATATTTCAGACAAAACTTAGAGTGCATTCTTCAGTAATACTTTATGATATGTTGTTGACTGGATTTTGAGAGAGAAAGTTAATTACACTGATATTTGAATTTGGTGCTTAAGTGCCTCTAACAGAAATGGACCCTGTTTGCTTGGGGTTTGTGTTTTTTAGAGTCTTCAGTGAAAAAGCAGAAAAAGACATTCAGCCTTGAAGAAAAATCCAAATCTTCCAAGAAACGTGTCCATTATATGAAGTTTGCCAAAGGTAAGAGGAATTTTGTCGTTTCATAAGCCCTGGCTGAGATTAGGACAAACTGCTCAAGGTGATCTGTCACCTTGTGGAGTCTAAATTTGGCAAGTAAAACCTGGGTTTAAAAACACCCCCTGCAGCTACTTGCTTAAAGCACTAATGGGCTATTCCTCTGTATTTTGGGCAGTTTTGGGTGGCCTTAGCCACTGATGTTGGGAATAAAACAATTCCCTGGGGAATTGTTGAGGGAACTGAATAAAGGAGCAGCGAATATTCCGAGCAGTCGGGGCGTGGGCAGGGATGGGAGCAGAAGGCAAAGGTGAGATGGGAGTGACTTGGGCATCTGTGTGGCACTAACCCCTGCAATCCTCAGTAACCCCTGCTCAGAGATCATGTGGATGAGATCAGGGATCAGATTAAACCTGCATGAAGGAAGAGGAAAACCCTCTTACATCGACCAGGTGCTTTATGGGATAAATGAGGGCAGCCAGAAAAACTGTCAAGAATTTGTAGAGTTGAGTAATTTCTTTCTTTCTTAGAGTGATGAGATTATTTCAGTCAGCCTAGGTTTTGTCCCTTGCCAGTTGTTCAGTCTTTTCCCTTTTCCTCTGTTCCCCTTTCACACGGTGTGTGCCTGTTTCAGGACATGGATAGGATCAGTTTCCACTAATGGCTGATTTATTAAACTGAAAGCTCTGTGTAATGTTTTCTGACAGCAAATGCCTCTGCTAAAACAGAGCTAATTGATACCTGAATGGAGGCCAGATTTTCATATCAGGGTTTGGGATTTTTTGGTGAAATAATTCAACCTTGAAGTCCGAGCTGTTAACATGAGCCTGCCATTTTATGACATTAAACAATTACATTGGTTCAGGGCTTGCAAGTACAGAGGGCTTGGCCTGTTTGAGCAAAGAGGATTTATTTTGATTTGGATTTAACCTTTTACTAAATATAGAGGAAAAAAGAAGTGTCTTTTGAGCATGTAAAATACAGCTCAAGGCTTTCATATTCACAATATCCCTGATGTGTTTGGTGTGGTTTCCACAAGGCAGCCCCTCATTTGCTTGTACCCTCTGTGGCCTGACACAGGGAAATTGTCCTTTTTCAGGGAAAGAGGAAAAGTTATTTGAGAAAGGCTTGTGTTGTCGTGGCCCTTGTTGTTGAAGTCCAGTCCTGCTTCCTTTCAGACTAAACAAGACAAGCTCACACAAAAGCGGGAGAAGGGAACAGCGACAGCACCAAGCGCAGCTTCCGCTCCTGGGGTGGGTTTGGAGCCTCTCTGCTGGAGGAACAGCCACCCCTGGATCTGGGAAATACACCCCAAGCTCAGATTAAAACACTGATTTCAGCTGCTTTTCTAGCAGCTGCTCCCGTGTGATGCTACACGAGATTGGGGCTGTCAGCTGAGCTGGTTTTCTGTTAGAGGAAAAATGGGAGATACGTCCTGGGGGAGGCACGGAAAGGAAGCGTAGCCTGAAAACGGGAGCAGGAGGATTTTAGGTGTCACATTGCAAGTCTTGGCCAAGAGAAAGCTGAGAACAGCTCTGGTCTCTTCCAGCTTGCTTGGACAAGGACATTTTGAGGCGGTGCAGTGAGGCAGCAGGAAGCTGGGGAACACTTGCTCCTCTGGGCTGATGTGTCTCTTTACCCTCCAGGAACAGTTAAGGATCTCAGGAAAAAGAAGAAGTCAGATTTGGAGATTTTTTTTTTGTTTTGTTTTAGGTTTTTTTGGCCATTACAGGATTCATTTTGAGGTTACTGATTTTCAAGTGATTGAGACCCCAGCAGAGTCCTAACAAGCTGACCTATCTGGGTTAATTTCGTTTCTTTAACTTTTGCTGACCTTTTCCAAAAGAATTTTCTGACAGAGGCAGTGGACAACTCCACAACTCCTGCACTGTGGAAGTGGCTAAACTTCATTCTGTATCTCTGAATATCACATCACACTCTCCTGATTCCCTCTCCTTGTTCCATGTCTATATCCAGCTCACCACACAACAATCAGTTGTTAATAATGGCCCTCCTGGAAATCTTTGCTTCACCTTGAAATGGTTTTGAGTTGGACTAACCCAGTATGTGGCAGAGGTGGAGGTTTTGCTTTTCAAGAGCAACATCAGAAATCGGAGAAAAGTCCCCACTGAGTAAAAATGGGTTTGTTCTTTTGTTTTTTTTTCATTGTGTGGAGGAGCTGTAACTCCCTAATTCTGTCAGAAATGGGGAGTCCTTGTGAGAATCCAAAGATCCCAATGCATACACACATTTCCTCTTGTGTACCTTCATTTAGTGGCCTTAGCATAGAATCACAGCATGGTTTGGGTTTGAATAGACCTTACAGTTCATCTAATTCCAACCCCCTGCCATGGCAGGGACACCTTCCACTATCCCAAGTTACTCCAAACCCCATCCAGCCTGGAATTCCTGATTTTTGTTTATCTCCAAGAACAATTTCTCTCTGTCTGTGTGTCACACTGTTACCAAAATGCATCCTCAGATGTGAAGATTTTGGGGTTTTTCCCTCTCTTTACCCCTTCCAGGTAAGGATCTCTCATCATGCACTGAACAGGACCTGTCCTGCATTTTTGGGAGAAGGCAGAAGAGTGCCAAGACCCAGGTAAACAAGAATCTTCTCCTTTCTCTTATTTCCTTGTCCATTATCCCTTATAACAAAATATCCAAATATTTTCTGCCAATGTGTTTTTTCTACTTGGAGTGCTGTGCTTGAACTGTGAGGAAATAAGAGTAAATTTAATCCCCGTTTTTGTGGATTATCATGATGTAACTTCTCTGGAGATAGGGAACTCCAGTATTCTAATTTTTTGGTAGGAAATGTGCATCACAAAGAAGAGTTTTGCTTGACCTGTAAGGTCAAAGGTTGGATTCAATGCTCTCAGAGGTCTTTTTCAACCTAAATGATTTTGTGAAAGATCCATGAATATCCAAAATAAAATTGGACATTTAGTAGCAACTGGGAAATCTCCACACACTGCCCTTATTGTCACAAAAAATGGGAAAGGCTGAGCAACTGCAAAAGATTCAGAGGCCTGAACAGTGATAAATATTGGATGAGAAGACCTTTCCCCTGACTTTGGGTAATGAGATCCAGGTTTGCACCCATTTTTATTTTATTTATGTGTTCATTAGCATTTTGCACTTGCAGAGCACAGACCAGCTTTGTCAGTGGATAAAATAACTGTGACATGACCAACATCCAGATATGGAAAAAATAACATCTGGAAAAGCAGAAATTAACATATTGCAGGAATTGCCTTGTTGGTCCCAAGTTCTTGGAAATCTCCGGTTTTAAGGGAAAGATGGGGCTTGAAATGGAGTGGAAATTTCTGGAATATGCTGTAGTGTGGTGACAACTTGTTCCTTGTGCTCTTGGAAGTTGTGGAACTTCACTGCAGGTCACTGTGAGCTGAAATAAGGATTTGGGAGCTTCCAGTCTGTGAGAGCTGTTGGAGCTCTCGTATCCCATGGGTAAACTTGTACCAGGGAGCCCTGTGAGCCCTGTTGGTTCTGATCACCTAAATATGCACTGGATCTTCTTGTCTCCCTGGCTGTCAGATCAATGGGAAGCAGGACAAACTGGGATTTAAAGCAGCTCAGCACTGCTGGGGTTGAGGCAGCAGATTTTGCCCACTCATGAGTTGTCTCAAGGAGTTGGTATTGTTTTCTCTCTGTGTTCTACATCTTTTGAAATTCAGAGTTGGAAAGTTGCTTCTTCTGGGACTTTTTCCTGCAGAACATTTGTTCTTTTGTGGATAAACACTGCAAATCACATGGATTTTATGAAGGGTGTCTAAGTTTGTACATGTTTTTGCCAATCCCTTGACAGATGCAGTGGCTGGCTGATGGCTACTGTGCAGATTTCCTGAAATGGTTCAAAATTTTGGCAGAAAAGTCACAGACTGTTCCCTCCTAAGCACCCAAATTTCCTCATGCAAATCCAGGCAGGAGGGAACAGAATTTGAAGCTGCATTGTTGTCTTCTGGCTGCTGCTGAGCAGCCACAGGGGGAGGAAGCCAGAGGCAGCACAATTGCTTCCCCCAGCTCCCCCTTCTCCTTTTCTTCATGGATCAGAGATCTGTGGAGTTTGCACAGAACAGAAGTGCATTGCTCAGGCCCTCTAGCTCTGAGCAGTTTCATTGCACTGCACCCATGAACTCTTATGTTCCCTTTCCATCCTGGTCCTTAAGGTGGCACAAAGGGAAGTGCCCCGTGAGGCTTTGCAGGAATTCTCTGTGTTTGCCTTTGAGCTCTGGGCATTTCCCAGCTGTGGCACAGAGCTCCCTGCAGGAGCAGGGAGGTGCTGCCATTCTCCTGGAACTGAGTTGTTCCTCCGTGGAGATGAGGTAGGAAGGGCCCTGGTGCCCAGCAGAGCCCTGGGTTTGCCTGCAGGTTGTGGTAGGCTCCAGTTCCCCTCAGATTTCAGCTCCTACGACCCTGGGCTGATTTCCCTGGTGACAGGATAAGGACTTCCATACTTCCACAGGAGCCAGAGCTGCTCCTCTCCATTAATCTGATTGCAGGTTCCCAGCTGTGGGTGCAATGGAGATGATACATGGAGGTATCTCTGCTGATCCTGGAAAAGCTGGAGCAGTGGCCACAGGAATCTCATGGATTTTAAAAGACCAAATGCTGATGCTGCATCTGGTTCAGGGCAACCCCTGGGATCAATCCAGGCTGGGGATGAAGGGATGGAGCAGCCCTGGGAGAAGGACTTGGGAGTGCTGGTGGCTGAGAGCTGGATATGGCTCAGCCCAGAAACCCCTGGAGCTGTTGGAGCAAGTCCAGAGGAGGCACCAGGATGATCAGAGGGATGGAGCAGCTCTGCTGTGAGGAAAGGCTGAGGGAATTGGGATTGTTCAGCCTGGAGAAGAGAAGCTTTGGGGTGACCTCATTGTGGCCTCCCAGTACCTGAAAGGAGCTACAAGGTGGAGAGGGACCATTTACAAGGACCTGCAGGGACAGGACACAGGGAATGGCTTCAGACTTACAAAAGACAGAGCTAGATGGGATACTGGGTAGAAATTCTTCCCTGTGAGGGTGGTGAGGCCTTGGCACCGGTTCTCAGAGAAGCTGTGGCTGCCCCTGGATCCCTGGAAGTGTCCAAGGCCAGGTTGGATGGGTCTTGGAGCAGCCTGGGATAATGGAGGTGTCCCTGCCCATGAGAGAGGGTGGATCTGGATGATCTCTAACATCCCTTCAACCCAACCCAACCCATTCCATGATTTTATAGCTTGAAGTCCTGTCTCTGAGGCTCTTTCTAAGGTACCATCTCCCTCCTCTGTTCTCAGAGGTGCAGTTTGAGGAGCATTCAGCACACATTTGATGTGCACTGAATGACCCCAGCAGAGCTACCATTCCACTCTTGATCTTTCGACAAAGATTTTCAGCTTAATTCTTTTCCCCCTATTTCTGTTTGTTTCAGTCTAGGATCAGAAAAACTGGGGTGTAATTTCATGGGGAGATGCAGGATCTGCTTTTCACAGAATTACAGAGGAGTCACCTGCTCAGAGCAGGGTCAGCTATGGCAACTTTTTCAGGAGTTTGTCCAGAGTTTTGATTATCAGCCTTCCCTAATGCTTCCAGTTTAAGCCCATGACAAAATTTCAGTGGGTGGATAAAAGAGGTCACTTAAGGAGCAGAAGAGATCATAGAATCTTGGAAATGTTAAGGCTGGAAAAGACCTTTACAATCCTCAACTCCAAGCCTATTCACCAGTTAGCCGTGTCTTCAGGTGCTCTAGCCATGCATTTCTTGAAAGCTTCCAGGGATGGTGGCTCTTCCACTTCCCTGAGCACTCTGTTCCAGTGCTAGATAGCCCTTCCCATGAAGAAATTTTTCCCAAATCCAATCTAAACCTTCCCTCTGTTGCATTAGGTCTGGCTGGTTGGCTGGTGTCACACCAAACTGCTTTTAGAGGTTATGAAAAGAGAAGAAAAAAGCAAAACAGAGGGACTTCCATCTGTACTTAATGCTCCAAGGGGAATTAGTGGAAGAAGTCAAGGCTCAGTGATGGTCTCTGGACCAGCAGGATAATCCTGGCTCTTCTAAAGTGCTTGTCAAAAATCTGTCACCCCTGAACTGCTGCAGTGATAAACAGGGTGTCAACAAATCAGATGTGTCACTGTTCCAGTCAGTCCTGTCCACTCTTTTGCAGTGTGGTCATTAGCAGTCATTCTATGATCTTGACTGTGCAAGTAGCCTTTGGCAGGAGATGCTCTGTGTGAGCTCTCTGAAGTGTGGGGCTGATCTCAGACTCCCTTTTTAACTCTCTCAGTGGCCAAGGATTGGTCTGGTAATGGATCCTTGTTCCACACCAGCTCTGCAGCAGGAATGGGGAATGTTGAAACTTGGATTATCTACCTTATCAAAGGAAGAGGGAGTCGGCCAGAGGACTGTAAAGATTGCAGAAGAGGGGAATTGCAAAGGATGTGGAAGGAAATGCTGTTTGCCCCTGAGGGTCAAAAGGAGTTTCTCTAGAAGTAATAAAACTACAATGCTGTTCTTTTGATGGTTCTGGGATACATGTTGCTAATCAGAGGCAATTGCAACCTTTAATTCTCCTGAATGTTCAATATAACAGTCCTTTTTTTAAAATTATTATTTGATAAATCATGTGTCCAACCCAAACCTCCTTAATAAGGGACCTTTGTTTAAAACAAAAAAAAAAATAATATACAAGTCAAAAAAATGAGGTGGGGAAGGAAACAATGGCTGGGCTTCAGAGTGGACCTAAATTGAAAACGTCTGCAGTTTTTCCCAGAGAGAGCAAGTGATCGAAAATATTGAATTGTAATTATGATGCTCTCTGGAGACCTGCAGTGAGGACCTGTTTTGCAGGCTAAGATCTGCCAGACTTGTTTTTTGCTACCACTTTTCCCTGTGATTTTCTCACTTGCTTAGGAACACTGGGAGCTGGGGAGACAGAAAAACAAATTCCATTAGTTCCTATCTGGTTGAACTTCCTGGAACCCCCACTATTTTTTTTTTTTTGCTTCTCAGAATTTCCTTCCTCCATCCAGCTGTGTTTCCTGATGGAGCCTTATCACTGGAGAAAATGCTCTGAGTGAAGCTGAGGATTTGGGAATGAGTTGCAGACAGTCCCAACTTGGTTGCTGAACAACATGATTCTGGCACTGATTCTGCTCTGGGGGCTGAGGGAGGGGGCAGCTCTGATTTGCTCAAACCCTGTTGGAGATGCATAAAAACCTGAGTGTTTTGCATCCATCTCACATGCATGGCTCAGGCCATTCCATGAGTAATCTGCTTCCTCCAAGTTTGTGTAACTTGGATGTAAACCTGCGTAAGTTCCCTTAAGCCACCCAATCCAAGTAGCCCAAAAGTCTCAGGCTTGCAGTGATTTCTTCCTTGTTAGGCATTAGAAATGGAACTGTCCGCCCCTGGTGCTTTTTCACTTTTTTTTTTTTTTTTTAAATCAGGAAATTGTCTTCTGACACATTTTGCAGAACTTCCTCAACTGATTTATATTTCCCAGCACTTATCAGAAAAGCCTGTCGGCTAATCTTCAGGGACATAGCTGAAAATCCGTTAAAGTCTGGCTCTGCCATGGGCTCCCTGAAGTTATGGGTGAACTGATACCATTCCCTGCACCTCAACTTTCTCTCTGCAAAATACTAATCATGATATTGGTGTTTGTGGGGTTTTACACTTGTGGCTTTTAGGCAAGTTGCAAGTTAAATATTAGTTTTGGTTTTTTTTTTTTTACCCATGACCAAATTTGTTGCAGGGTTAGCACATAAATTAATTTGCTACTCCCTTTTTTTGGCAATGCAGGGAAGGGAAAAAAACCTCCAGAAGAGGAAAATTAGTTACAAATTAACACAGATTTTTCACTGTTCTGCTTTGGAGACCACAGTTAGCATGAGGTATTTAGGGCTGAGAAGCAGAACAGAAAAAAATAAAAAAAAAGACATCAAAAACCTGGAGAGAGTCCAAAAGGATTTAGTAAAATGGGAGACAGGGTTAGAGGGCATGTCCTAGAAGGAGAGAGTGGAGGAACTGGATACGTTCATCTCAGAAAAGAGGCAGAAAAAAGATGACCTCTCTGCCTATAAATACCTGGGGGTCATGGGGAGGGAGGAGCAGAGGAAGGGAAGGGACAGTAATCAGAGTAGGCAAAAGCCAGGAATGGGACTGGGGGTGAGAACTTCAATTAGAAAAAGGAAGACTCAGACTTACTCTTCAGCAGGCTTCCTCACAGTGATGTCAGCGGGGCACTGGAGGAGTCTCCTGAGGGAAATCCCAGCTCCTCAGTGAGTGACGCCAAGAAAAAAGATGAATTTAACACTTTTAGACCCGTTGGGATGGGCAGAGATGGATCAGTTTAAGTAAAACATCTCCCAGAAGCCATTCTCTGAGTGGCTCTGCTACTGAAGTTGGATTCCTGTGGTTGTGTTGTGCTTGGATTCTGTGTGGCTAAAGGAGATGAGCTCTTGCTGGAGTCCCTGTCAATGTGCACGTGGATCTCTTGGCTTTTCTTGTTCAGTCATGAAATATTTTAGAGCCTTAATATCTTTGAAACCTCTGCTGCTTAGACCAGCATATTTTGCTTGCTTCAGAATTTTAGTCTCAAGTGGTAGGACAAGGGGGAATGGTCTTGAGACAAGGCAGGGGAAGTTTGGATGAGATATGAGGAGAAAATTGTTCCCTGTGAGGGTGGGGAGGCCCTGGCACGGGTGCCCAGAGAAGCTGTGGCTGCCCCTGGATCCCTGGAATTGTCCAAGGCCAGGTTGGATGGGGTTTGGAGCAACCTGGGATAGTGGAAAGTGTCCCTGCCCATGAAAAAGGGTGGAATGGGAAAGACTTTAAGGTCCCTTCCAACCCAAATCATTCTCTGATTATTATCAAGGGATTTTTACAGCCTCTGTAGTACTGCAGGAACTTATTTGACCTCTCCAGTTCTGCTCTGCCCCCCACCATGGACTCTTTTAACAGGCAAAAGGGTCAAAAAGAAGAGAAAAAAGCAACCCAGAACCAGATTCTGCCAGCAGCGAGCAGTGCAAGTCCTTTGCCTGTGCCTGAGGAGCAGCCAGGACAGCTGGTGACACAGAGGAGGACAACAGGACAGTACAGCTGAAGGGCTAAATCATAGATCCACAGAATTGTTTGGATTGGATGGAACCTTAGAGCTCATCCAGTTCCAACCCCCTGCACAGGTGGTACAGGTAGAGCAAATCTGGCAGCACAGACCTGTGGAAAAGTGGATCTAAAGCCCTGTTGCTTTGAGCTGGTGACTTGCAGCATCCTACGTGGCAAATCAGAAAATTAATTAGGCTCCAGGTGTTAATTTGGGCCATATATTTTGTATTTCTCCATGCAGATGAGATTGTTTCAGGAACACCAGGAAGAATTTATTTCACCCAGCATGCTATCCTAGTTGTGCTTTTGATAAAAAAAAGAGGAAGAGCAAAGTATTGATGTTTTGTTGCCTATTCTATAAGCACCTTGTTAATCAACTGGAGGATAAATTATCGCTGTTCAGATATCAGAAGAGAGGAGGAGATATCTCCCAATCTGCAAGTAAGGGTGCTTTTTCTTCCTCTCTTCATTGGAGAAGTCTTGCCTCCACATTTGTTCCTTGGGGGGTTTGTTAAGGAACAGAAACAAAACTGGGGGGAGCTCTTTTTGATTTATCTTCTCTCCTTCCCTTTTGGTCACTTGTAGAGGCTTAAAGAGCCAAGTTGGCTTTAATGTGTTACCATTAGAGACCAGGCATTAGCTGGAATAACCCATCCTGCCTCACAGTGAAAAATATCCCTTGACTGGCTAATTAATCAGTCAAAGGGGAATGACATGGTCCTCGGCTTGAGGGACTCTGCTGCACAGGTAAACAGGTCATTGATAAATGGTTTACCCACAAATTCATATATCAAGAAAACTTAGTCATTTTTTAACTACACTTGGTGTGAAAGCTGTGCTGTGTTTTTTGGAGGTGGATTTTTGCTGCCTTTGCTTTTTTTTGCATCGTGGAAGCTTTTAGGCTGTGGAAGTTTGTAAGAGGAAAAGGCCAATCAGAACTTTGTCACTCGGATTGGAGTATTTCTGGTTTTTTCTTTTTGGAAGGAAAAAAAAAACCTCAAGAATTTTTTTCCTCTCTCAAAAAGAGGAAATCATTGACATGGCTTTGTGTTGAGTGGGTCTGAAATCAGAATGGCTCAGTTGCTTTTGTAATTTAAATATCCTGAGGTTGCTCAGTTGGTCATATCCAGTCCTCAGACACTGCATGGACAAAAAAAAAATAGATCCATAAATGGGTCTGATGAAATAATTGGGGAAAATCTATGGTGTAAGAGGCAGGTCTGTGTTGGTGAAAGGCTTTAATTGACCTGATTTCCTACTGGCTTTTGGCATTTCTGTGCTATATATTATATGTATTATCATCTGTACATTTTATAACACCTTGTCCTGCAAAGGGGGTTCTCCAGTGGAGTTTTTCACTGAGATTTAAAGAAAAAAAGAGGATGGAAAAAAAGAAAATTAAAAGGGGAGGAAGGAAATTCAGCTCTCAATTAAATTGCATAAAAATGTGATTTAGAAACACTTTTATCCATGGGGTAAATAGGGTTAAAGCAGTGGAATCATATAAGGGACCACAAAACAATGTTTGGCATAGCTGCTTAACTGGGTGCTCCAAACAAATCCTAAATGTGCTTTTTTTCTTGCAATTGTCTTTTTTTCTTTTTTCTTTTTTTCTTTTTTTTTAACTGTGTATTGTGAGAAAGTAACACACCACTACCTAAGAATATGAGTTTGGTTTCTAGGGAGTAAACCTCACCTTATTTTTCGTCCTGTGTAATCCCTTCCTCCCAAGCAACTCTTGCCATGGGTCTGAGCTTTATAGACCAGTTTCATTTTGTTTTTCCTTTTAAAAATATTTGTCTGATCAAAGAGCTTTCCTTAAAAAAAAAAAAAAAAATTGCAGTACAGCAGTTCAAAACAAGGAAAAGTACATTTTTTTTGATCCTATCATAACAGGATTTGTATATGGAAGTGTGAACTAAGCAGGTGGCTTCCTGTTGATTTTTAAGCCAGGTGGGCAAGTTCTTGATGATGAGTTGGTCTCCCTCCCTGCCTTGCTTTCCCTGGGGCAGGAATTTGCTTATTCCTGTTTCTGGAGGAGTGGAATTTGGGCTGACAACTCATGGGATAATGCTGCTGTGGAAATGAGATGGAAACAGCATCTTGGTCTCTCTCAGAAATCAGGGATTAGGATACATTTTATTACCTTCAAGGTGGCAGCTGGATCTATTCAAGCAGCCTGCAAGGACTGGATGTTCACAGCAATCTGTTTTTTGCTGACTTAGTGTCATTAAAGGGTGTCTAACCTTCCTCCAAGGGTGTCTTCTGATTTTTATCTCATCAAACTGGTTATGAAACTGCTGCTTGGTTCAGATGGGTTAAACAAACCAGAAATTGGAGCATGGGAAATTATTCAGCTTGAGAAAGTGCTTAAAATCTAAAGAAACAAGCTTTTCCACTTCCAATCCAGTATTTCAGATTCTCTGCTGGATCATTCTTTCTTCAGCTGTGAATATTTGGTTTTTTAACTCTCCAGTTAGGAGAAATATCTGGTGCAGGATAGTGTCTTGGTGGTGAAGTTCCCCACCTGTGTCCAGACTGGTTCTTTGTCTCTCTGAGCTCCCTGGCATGTTTGCAAACTTGGCCATTTGAATTTAGTTCAGGCTTATTTGAGTTTTCCCAAGATTAAGACAAGGTTAAGAAATCTGGTGTCTATTTTTCACTACATCTGCAGCCTCCCTCTGCAAACCACCATCAATCCCAGCCTGTTTCCTTTGAACAATTATGGTGCTGCCATAGGGAGAGGGACAAATGTGACAAAAGTGCTGATTCAGGTCATTAATTTGACTATCTGTTAATAACTGGGCAGATCCTTCAGCTAAGGAAAGAGGAAGAGGATGATGAGGAAGACAAATCATGCAGGGGGATGATTGGTGCCTTCAGTTGGTGCCTTCTGTGGCTTCAGCATCAGCTGTGAAAATGTGTCCCGTGTCAGGATCCTGGTGATGAGGACTTGCTGTTCTCCCTCATGGAATACACTGTGGGAAACATCTGAGATTTGGAGTTAAGGATGAATATTGACCTGTTTTGATTTGTTGAGAGGACAGAACAGGGACTTGTGGACCTGTTAGAATATTAGAATTGCAAGGATGCTCCCAGGGCTGGAGCTCCTCTGATCTCAAGCCAGGCTGGGAGAGCTGGGGGTGCTCACCTGGAGAAGAGAAGGATTCAGGGAGAGCTCAGAGCCCCTTCCAGGGCCTAAAGGGGCTCCAGGAGAGCTGGAAAGGGACTTGGGACAAGGGATGGAGGGACAGGACATAGGGAATGGCTTTCCACTGTCAGAGGGCAGGGATAGATGGGAATTTGGGAAGGAATTCCTGGCTGTGAGGGTGGTGAGGCCCTGGCAGAGGTTTCCCAGAGAAGCTGTGTCTGCCCCTGGATCCCTGGAAGTGTCCAAGGCCAGGCTGGACAGGGCTTGGAGCAACCTGGGATAATGGAAGATGTCCCTGCCCACGGCAGGGGGTGAAACTGGATGATTTAAGGTCCTTTCCCACCCAGCCTATTCCATGATAACAACTGAAATCAGCCACAGAAAAGGCAACCAAAGGGAACCCAAGGGTGTTGCTGAGTTGGACAGAGTTTGGATACTCTGCTGAAAAGATTCCAAAATTTCCATGCACGCAGCAGGGTCTGAAGCCTTCCCTGCACTGGACTAAGGGATGTGATCCATTTGTGGTGTGGAGTTTGTCCCTTCTCTCTTTGGGGACAGTTGGTTGTGTTTGGATTGGCAGAGTCACAGCGCTACAGACCCAGTGGATGTGGGGAGGAGAGGCTGGAGGTGGTCTGGCTTTGGAGCAGGAGATGCTGATGTTTGTGATTGTTAATTCCTCAGAAATTTTTGGTTGTAGCCTGGGATGGACCTCCAAAAGGTTCTGCTTCAATGATGCTGGTGGAAAGTTCTGGAGTCCTTCAGGATCCAGAATTCCCAGGGTGGTTTGGTCACCACCTTGCAACTACCTCTGCTGGAGTTAAAAAACAGCATATTTTGGATAAACTTTCAGCCCCCACAAAAAGCCAGGATCGAAGATGATTTCACCATGAATAGTAGAATGGACAGAGGGTGAGAAGTGTGCCCATCCACAGCATTCGATTTTTAATTTTTTATTTACTGGGATTTATTTTAAATCTGCTCTTTTTCACCAGAAGCTGACTTTTTCCAAGTGCTGGGAAGTGTTTTTGACAAGCAGAATCCAGCCCAGCTCAGGGTAACACTGATCCTGTGTCACCTGTGTGGTACAGGTTGTTTTTTAACAAATGAAGGGAAGATCAAAAATATTGCATGCCCTAAAATCCTGTTTTCCAGAATATTGAAGAATTTAAATGTCACTCAGTGCTTCAATACTTGAAAGAAAATTATTTATTCTCAATATTTTTTACAAAGAAATATCTAAGTTTGGGAGCAGAAGAAAGTTTCTGTAGTACAAGGTAGTCAAAGGCTAATGCTAATTAGGAAATGTTTTCTAGTTCACAGAAAATACAATTTATTTTTCTTAAAATTTCTATAAAATATATTTTTATTTCAAAATGTCATCTTGTGTATTTTGCAATGAATATTTGCAGTTACGAAAATAGTAATTGCTACAAACATCTTGCTGTGGTCAAGTGCAAGCTTGAAGGTGCTTTTTTATTATTCATTAAAACACTCATAAGGGAGTAAAAAAATCTTAGATGAGGAAAAAAAATCAAGAAATTTTATTATTTTAGGAAACCCTTTATTTATATATTTATTCTTTGATGTCTCATAATATGGATATGAGGTTTATATTTAGTGAAGAAAAAGAGGAACATTTCAAGTAAATAAGCAGAAGGCTTTTTGTTGGTTCTCTCCAAATCTCACCTATTGCTTAAACTCTTAAAAATATTGAAAAAGCACCAAACACTCCACATGCCTGGAAAAGTTCTCAGGTTTTGTGAAATATTTGTAAACTCCTCTGGGTACCAGTGCATGTGGAATTTCTCTCCCAACTACTAATGGATTAAGCCTCTAAGAAATTTGATATGAAATATGTCAAAGACAACATCCCAAATTCTGTCTTGATGCATTTTGGGGTGGCTGACTCTCCATGTCCCCACTGTCACATCCAAGCAAGAGCTGTTCTTCCAACAATTCCCAAATTATTTTAGAGCTTCAGATCTTTATTGACTTGCCTGGCTCAGCGCATCCCAGTATCAGCTCCTTAATCACTTTGTAAACACCACATTTAGCCCAGTGGATTATTAAGTTTTCTAAATATCTCCCTTTTTTAAGGACTCGGTGCAGTGGTAGCACCAGTTTAAAACTCCATTTGTTCCATGAAGACCACCCTAATATATAAATTATATAAACTTCCTGGTGCTGCTCAGCTCCAGGGCAGTGATATAAGAAAACACATGACTGTTGAGTTATTCAGCTCTCAATTCCCCTAAAAATGTTTCTCCTCCTGACTTAAAGAGGGAATGTTCTGTGGGGAGTGATTCAGCTTTGGCCAAAGTGACCTAAATTCAGCCTTTTAATATCTGTGCTGATGCTGGGAGCTTAAGCTTTCATTTACATTTCATCTTAAGAGCAGTGAGAATGCTGGGCCAAGCTTAGAGGTGATGAGAGAAAATTGGGTAATCCTACACGTCAGCAAGCGGCTGGAAGAGGAAGTTTTTTGTTGGAACTTGCACACTAGGAAGGCACAATGTCCCTATTTTAACTTCTGCCTTGCTAAGCCTCCTGGTAATCACTGCTTTTGAACTCCTCTCTCCCAGCCCCTCTGGATTGGGAGGATGGGATTTGTCTGTAGTGGATCCCAGGAATCTGGCTCAGGTGAGGCACAGCCAGGCTTTAGTCAGGGCTCTCTGGTTCCCTTTCACCACCTGCTGTGCAGCCTTGGGTCAAGTTTGCATCCCAGTTTCCCAACCACTAAACCCGATGATGATTCACAAGTCTCAAGCAAGTGATATCAGCCTAATTTGTGTTGTGTGTGGTTCTTCATAAAGTGCATTGAAATACTGAGATGATAACTGAGAATTCTCAAGTGCAAAGTGTATCACCCAAGTTTCTCTCGATGGTTATTTCTGGCAGAGCTTTTGGAAGTGTTCTGTGCTTCCCTGTTTACCTTTTGAACTTTACAGCCACAGCGCCCATATTGTGGTTTTAAGACATTGCAACTTAATTAAACTTTCAGAGTCCTGGAGCGTGACTGTCTCCAGCTTTCCTGAAATCCCTGCAAAAGCAGGGCTGTTTACATAAAATCTGGATGGGAGAGGCAGTGCTGTGCTCCAGAGCATCCCCTGAGGGCACAGCTGAGGGTGGGGGTGTGTAACCCCAGAGATTTGTGGATCTTGGGAAGGTGAGGTCAGGCAAGAAGTGCAGGAGTATCTCACCTGCAGGAGTGTTTGTTTAAGTGGTCAAGTGGAGCAGCAGCCCTTGTTTTGACAACCAGGACTTCCATGTATCCCTTGTGCTGCTGATTCCCTGCCCTCCTCTCACTCCATGAGTCCCCCTCTGCCCAGGTTTTCCCACCTGGAACACTGCAGGCTCGGGGGTTTTTCTCCCAACCTACAGGGTCAGGTTTTTTTCCCCTTTTTTAAAATAAGCCTGGTGTTTGTCAGTTACCAAATGGCAAAGGAATGCTGTGTGTAGCAACTGTGATGGATCTGGTCCAAAGGCAGGGAGCGTGGCCCGTTCCTTTTTCCGGCGTTGTCGTAGGGAAATGGGTGTCTCCAAGAGACGCCCAGCGGCTGAGCCCTCGCTCCGCAGCACCGCCAGCCTGGGGCTTCTGATCTGAGCACTTGCTCCTGGAAAACAGAGCTTTGTCACTCCTGGCAACTGGCTGTACAAAAACACTGATAACAATAAAGGGCTCCCTGCCCAGGCCAGGCTTGCTCTTGCTTTCTGGGAATCTTCCAGGGCAGAGGAGATGCTGCCCCTCTGCTTTAACCCCCAGTGGGCTTTTGCAGAGCCCTTCTGCTCCCAAATTCTGTATCTCCACAGACCTAAAGCTTTGCAGGGCTGTGGCAGATCCTCTTCCAATCACAGAAGTTTGAGTCTTTCACTCCTTCCTTTCCTGTATCAGCAGAACAAAATGCCCTTCACTTTTACAGAGTGGCTGAAGGGATGGGAACTGTTCACACTCTCAGAGGAAGCTTAGGACGTAGGAAAAGTTATCTCAAGTTCATGTCAGGCAACAAGAGATTAGAATTTTGCCATGACATCTGTGAAGCACTTTAGGTACTAATTTTCCAATAAGTTTTTATGGTTGAAAGTTTTGGACTGAAAGCTGCAAAAATCTTTTGTCCTAATTAGTAACTGATTTTTCTGAACCTGGATTGTCAGGCTGGTGGGAGAATTCCCTGTCTTCCTGAGTCTGAAGTCTTTGAAAGAAAAGATGAGATTGCACCCAAGGGGGAGTTGTGGGGTTTGACACCACTTAAGGGTCCTGACAGAAAATCACCTTCAGGGTGTCATGCAGGAGGCACCCACTTGGCTTCTTGTTTTGTCCTTCAGGATACCTTGTTGCTGTGGAGATTTTGCTGATCCTGATTGATTCAAGGCAATATTCTCCAATTGTTTCAGAGTTAAGCTAAATGCCTGAAGGAGAGGGAGATTAATCCCAGCTGAGAGGTTAAATACAGTGATGTAACATCTAAGAAGCACGGGAAGAGAAAAGCTTCAGTGAAGGGCCATTTAACCTGCTTAAGGTGTGAGCTGTGCATTTGAGGGTCACCTCTCTCCATTGGATATGAAGATTTGAGACTCCACATGTAAAGCTTACACTAAATATTAAATATTTGTTTTGAGCTTTAGGTACAAAACTCTTTGTTTATAATCCTATATTGCAAATATATAAAATCTTTATATTATTTTCCTTTCCATATAGATACTTAGCAAACCAATATGTTTTTGACAGTTCTGTCTTACTTTTTTCATAGAACAGAAATACAGAATGGTTTGGGTTAGAAGGGACCTTAAAAATCATCTCATTCCAACCCCCTGCCACAGCCAGGAGTTCACATTTTTTGTGCTTCTAAAAGGATTCAGTCCCAGAACATGGCTAGGACCTCAAGGAACATTGGAAGGGACCACATGTACAGAAATTATTCTGTAGATTAATGCCACTTCCTAACTTATCCTTAGATAAATGATCTTTCTGTCACTTCTGATTGCTTTCCTTTCCTAGGTTCTGCAAATAAAAATACCTTTCTGTAGGAGATACAAACAGAAATCCTTTTTTAAGGCAGGAGCTTTATGTGTCCAGGAATTTATAGGCACCTTTTCCCCAGTGTGCAGCTCTAAATCGGTACCTGGCTCTTATTTAGGAGGGCATATTATTCACTTTTCTCCAATATTTGGGAAAGCAGGACATGCTGCTCATTTGAAAATCATACCAGCTCCTTTATCACTGCCAGTCACAGTCAGCAATGCTGCATTCCCAGCTTGACACGAAGGAGGAGGTTTGCCCTGAATAAATAGAGGAGATAAATGGTCTTTCTGTTCCTCAGAGGAATTTGGGCCACTTCTCAAAGTTGGTGCCAGGAGTACAGTAGCAGAGTGGCATGGTTAAAGTTAATTGCCCTCAGATTTTAGTTAAAAGTCTAACTAGCTTGTCAGCTTTGAATTTATATTTTCACAGTTCACTAGGGAGTGATAATAGGGAGGCTTTGATGTAGCTGCCTGTTTTTTGCTTTGTATGAAATGCTCCCAAGTTTAGTAAATAAACTTTTATTGAGAGGAGGCAGGATTGACAGCTTAGAGCCAGCCAGGAGAATCAGGGATATTCCCTCACCGAGGGGCAGAGGGGCAGCAGGACATTGGAGCTTGTGGCTGGAATGATAAAGGAGATTTTCCTGGAGCACCAGTGCTGAGCTCTCTAAGAAACAGCTCATCAGAGATTTGTTAATTAGGTGTCACCCGAGACTTGCTGAAACAGTGAAGCTGCTATGCATAAAGCACTACCTAATTAACTCTTTAAAAGCCCTGGAATACACTTGCTAGTTCCCTCCACCTGGGAAAGTGAGGAATGCTGGATTAATCCCCTGGGACTGCCCAAGGCTATCCTGAACAGCATTTGAGAGAATAGAGATGAGGGACTGATTCAGAGCTTGTAGCAGGATACTGTGGCTGCTAAACCAATAAAGGCTTCAACAAATTAATTGGTTACAAAGATGGTCATTTAGGCTTTAACTGGAACCGAAGTATCTTTTCCTTTTTTTTTTTTTATTTTAATTTATGATGACCCTTGCTCTATACTGTACTTTTTGCCCTATAGCCAGCTGGGAGGGACCAAAGCTGTTCAGTCATCTTCCAAGTACAGCAAAAAGGCATATTAAAAAACGTTTAAAGAATTTGCTACACCTTTTTCTAATACTATTGTCTTATTCAAGATTACTTAATAATGTCACTCAGAGGGTGGTGAGGCCTTGGCACAGGTTGCCCAGAGCAGCTGAGGTTGCCCCATCCCTGAAGGTGTCCATGGTTGGATAGGGCTTGGAACAACCTGGGATAGTGGAAAATGTCCCTGCCCATGGTATTGGGCTGGAACTGGATAATTTTTAAAGTCACTTCCAGCCCAAACCATTCTGGGATTCTGTTATTGGTTAACATTCTAGTCACAACATTATTAGGGTTGGTACCTTCCAGGCAGCTGTTCTCTGGTTGAAGGACAGATCAACTCTGAGAAATTGGAGTGTTCCCCCTATTTCTTGCTAAAATCATTATAGAGACGCTTTCAAATTTTAATACATTTTTAATCCTTTCTCATTAAATGAGAAGGAATAACTTATTCTCCTGTTTCACCTGGTGATGTGTGAACAAACCATTGAACTCTTGGGAGGTGCAAGTGGTTTTCTTGGCTCTGCAGCCAGGGTGGGTGAATTCCATTGCCAGGATCTTACTGCCACACAGACCTTGTCTCAGTGGGCTGCTGGTTGTTGTAGTCTGCTCTTGAGCTGCTCTTTTCACTGCAGGAGGTTCTGCAGAGCGAGCTGGCTGCATTTGGACACAGAGATAAACTTGTGCCTTTGTGCCTGAGCTTACACAAGCACAGATCACCTGCTGGCCACCAGGAATGTGGTCTGATCTTGTTCTGGCTGACCCGAGTGAAAATGGCAACTTGCATTGCCAAAACTATTGGAGCATCCAGTGGCTCCAAGGAGTCCAACAGGCTGCAGACAGGTTTGAACCGTCTGAGTGGGAAGGGACTTTCTGTTTTGCAAGCCCTGCAATATTTATTTCAGCACTGCCTGGTTGGGGCAGAGGTAATGTCAGCTCCTGGAGGAATAGCTGCGTCTCTGTCTGAAGGAAAACTTGGGCTTTTTTCTCTCTGAAACCGTAAAAGTAAAAATGTTATTTCCTTCAGAAAGTTCTTAAAGGAGCATTTGATGAAAAAAATCCATTTGTAAGGCAAACAATGAAACAGTTACATGTAAAAAGCCATTATTGCTTTAACATAAAATTATGGAATCACAGGAAGATTTGGGTTGGAAGGGACCTTAAATTCATCCAGTTCCACTCCCTTCCATTGGCAGGGGCACCTCTCACCATCCCAGGTTGCTCCAAGCCTTGTCCAACCTGGCCTTGGATGTAAATTTCCTCCTAATTGGAAAATGACTAATTTTTAGTAAAGTGTATGTTTGAGTTTTGGTTGAACTCAAAATTCTGGATTGTTTCACAGTTTCTGCCTGGTGTCATAAGCACTGTATTTGAAAATTATTTGTTTGAGGGAGAGGATGTTGCTCTTGGGTTTTTATAGCAAATTTTTGAAAGACATGTCTCTTTAAAAAGTTTATGCCTTTGGGCTGTCTTGAAAATAAACACAATTCTGGAGTCCTGGAATGGTATGGATTGCAGGGACCTTAAAGCTCCTCTAATTCCACCGCTCTGCCATGGGCAGGGCCACCTTCTGCTGTCCCAGGTTTCTCAGGGCCACATCAAGCTGGGCCTTGGACACCAATTAATAAAATCAATCGAAATTTATGGGGATTTTCCTTTTATAAGACACATGAGGATATCATACAAGGAGTGTTTAAGCCTCTATGAGGATTTTAGTGCTTGTACTTCAATCAGGCTGGAATTGCATGTTCTCCCAGAAAGATTTTGGGCTGCCTGTGAGATTTTGGGCTGCCTGTGCTGGAGTTGGTTGAGTGGATCAGACTGTATCTCCTAGAGGCCTTTACACAATGCCCTTCTTGTACAGTCAGGAGTTTAAGGTTTATTTCATCATTTTTTCTCCTCTCTGTAATGTCACTTCTCCACATATTGAACTGAACCTTGTTCAAATACCAGATTGTTAAAAAAAAAAAAAGAAAAAACACCAAACAAAAAGCCCCCTAGAAATGCTGAATCTGAGCTTGATCGTGTAACTCGACTCGCTCCAACCCTACAATGAGATTATTTAAACAATCATAATTGTTAATTGCATAATTATGTGCTGTTCATTTCTCTGGAAATGGCACTCACATCATGAACAGCTATTGATTTTTTTGTTTGGTTTTTTTTTTTTCATTTAGGGTGTGCCCTTGGTCTGTATTTATTCCGTGCAATTCAAATGCTGTTTAGAAGACAGGATTTAGAATATTCTTGCTGGGAATTCGGGAATATTCTTTTATGTTGTTTACTGCAGTTGTATTTTCATCTTTTATGGTCTGGAGATGGTATCAAGTACTTGTAGAGGACAGTTTGTTAGATGCTGAAAAACAAATCAAAATCTGGAATTTCGGTATAGCTGCCCCACAAGGCAATCTAGATATTTACTGATTTTAGATTTGCAGGTTGAGATGGCTGAGAACTCAGCTCTTTCTGTTTTTATATTGCTTCAAATGGTTGAGTTTGAGCCCATCTGGAGCTGAAAGATTTTGTGTTTTCACTACCAGTCTCTGGTGAGATAACTGAAGTACTGAAGAAGAGACAGTTTCTGATGTCAGCCCTGCTTCTTTGCTGTTCATTTGTCATGTGTGGGAATGCATTTCTCATCCTTCCACATATTCCTGTATTAAAGGAATAAGCATTATTTCAGGTGATATTATTCATGACAGCACAGTGGGAAGTTACTGGTTTATTAGAGAGGCAAATTATACCTCAGGGAAATATGCTGGTCATATCACCTTCCATTTAGAGGGCTGTTCCATATCTGACGTGTCTGCAAACAAAGCAGACAAATTTGGATTTTTTTTTCTACTGTTGGATTCCATTTTTTTGATGTATTGACACATTTGCCTTTTTTTGGGAGGGGTTACAGCTTCTTTGATAAGTAGAGTCAGCTGGCTCACAAGGGAAGGGATATAAATACCTGGCTGGGAGCTCAGCCTCTGGAGTTACTCTGTTAATTCTTGCCATCCATCTGGGATGCTGCTGATGGATATCACCTTGTGAACAATGCAGGTGGGAAAATGGAGCATGAGAGCTTTCCAGACAGATTTTCCTTAAAAATACCAGGTGATATTTTCACAGGCCTTTGGCTACTTGAGTGTAAGTGATGTCCTTGTGTATAATACACACAAGCCTGGTGCTTGTCTGGGTGTCTGGAAGTGCTTGTGAGCACAAATTCACAGCTTGTGCCTTGCTGGCATGTTTTATTAATCACATCCAATTGATGGCACTCACTGGGAATTCCCTGGGAGCACTTCAGAGTGCTCCATGCACAGATTTTGACTGCTTATACTTCCATCAGGTTGGAATTGCTTGTGTGTGATTCCTGGTGCATTCCATGTGTTTGTGTGGCCTGAAGGCTTTTGGAGTCTGCAGAGTGCCTCGTTTGGGGTGGATAAAGATGCACAGGTACAGAGGGATTCTGCCCCTCTGCCCCACTCAGGTGAGCCCTCACCTGCAGAGCTGCCTCCAGCCCTGGGGCCCAGCACAGGAAGGACCTGGAGGTGCTGGAACAAGTCCAGAGGAGGCACCAGGATATTCAGAGGGATGGAGCAGCTCTGCTGTGGGAAAAGCTGAGGGAATTTGGCTTGGTCAGGAGACGAGAAAGCTTCAGGGTCACCTAATTGCCCCTTCCAGTACCTGAAGGGAGGGTACAGGAAAGATGGAGAGAGACTTTGGACAATGACATGGAGGGACAGGACACAGGGAATGGCTTCCTGCTAGCAGAGAACAGGGATAGATATTGAGAAGGAATTGTTCCCTGTGAGGGTGATGGGGCCCTGACACAAGTTGCCCAGAGAAGCTGTGGCTGCCCCATCTCTTAAAAAGTTCCAGGCCAGGTTGGATGGGGCTTGGAGCAACCTGGGGATAGTGGAAGGTGTCCGTGCCTATGGCAGAGGGGAACTGCATGATTTCCAAGGTCCCTTCCAACCCAGTCCATTCTGTGACTCTGTGATTTGGAAGGCAGCACTTTGCTTGATGCACTTGGTTTTCAGAGAGAAAAGCATCGGTGTGTGTTTGCTTAGTGGTCTCTTCCTACTCTGGTTTTTCATTGTTGAAACCCAAACCTTTTTCCAATTTCCCACCTTCTCCACAATTTAAGTGTCCCAATCATATCTGATATTTTCATTTAATATGAAACATGTCAGTGTGGCAATGTAGCAATTGTACAAAATTCAGACCTCACTGAAATACCACAAAGTACCCTTTTTGTGGATGCACAAACCATTTACATGTTATCAGTGTGGAGTATTTTAAGAGTAGCAGCAGGAGGAGTATCTGTGGGTCAGGTGAAAGTTTCTTATGCCAGGGTGTAAAAGCATCAATGATTTGTCAGTGTTATGAGATTCAGTATTCTCTACTTTGTCACATTCCTGTGCCATACCTTGTCCTTTTTCCAGACCCTCCAGCCTGTGCTTTGCTTTTGGGGTGGATCAGGGCAGAAAAGGACAGCCTTGTGTTTCTTGGAGAGCCGTTACATTCACTCCTGGAGAGGCAGGAGCTGTCCAGGCTTCCTCCCCTTCAGATACATGTTATCACACATTAACTTATCTTGATTAATTCTGCACCAGATATGGGAGCAGTTCCCTGGAGTTCTTGTGAAAATGAGAGGGACCTGCTATCTCCCCATCATCCTCCCTTGGCGTCAGAGTGTCTGTCTCTGGCATGACTGGGAGCCAAGGGAAATTGCTTGACATCACTTCAATTTCTGAATCTCTCGGCAGCGGGAGTTTGGCACTGGGAAGGTGAATTCCAAAGCCAGTTTTATCCATTGGATGGTACAGATCATGTTGACACACTTCCTTTGCTCCTTGTACTAAATCTTCCAGGAAGACTTCCCCAGGTGAAGTCACAGCAGCTTGAAAAGTTGAGGATTTTCTTCTTTTTTTTCCGCTTTTTCCTCCTCTGTTTTTTTCCCCAGATGCCATCCTCCTCCTATCTAACCATAGACTATTTCTGAGCATCAAATTGGGATTTTGGTCACTGTAAGATCCAGATGTTTTTCCCAGTCTGAGGTAAATCCTCTTCTGTGTAATACAAGCAAATTAATGAACTTTGGATAGAAAGTCACATTTCTAAGCCATGATTTCAATTTCACATCCAGGTAATATCCAGGCATGTCTTGAAGACAGAATTTATTAAAACATGTCACTTTTGGCTCATTTTAGTTGATGGAAGCTTCCTTAAAAAAAAAAAAAAAAATTCAAATAGCCTAGTTTCTGCTGGGAAGGCTTTCTTCTGAATTGAGCATAAAATGCCTTTTTTTTTTTATTCAGAAAATCTGTTTCAGATGTGTTTCAGACTTTTGCTTTGATCAACAAACAAGTTGCCAATCAGCCTATTGAAATTCACTTTTCCAAAGGAGACCAAAAGAAAAAAAAAATGTTTTAGGAAGTTCATTCTGAGTTTTGTTTCTTCAGACACCACCTCAAAGCCACTTTAACAAACAGATTCCCCCTGAAATGGCTGGTCTCTGTCTTTTTGTCCTTTCTTTTTTTTTTTTTTTTTTTTTTGGCTTTTCATTTTTGTTATTCTTCGACAAGATTATCTCAGCAGTGTCAGAAAGGACCTGACTTACCCAAAACATTAGCAGTTAACGAAATCCAGCCTCTGATCTGGGTTTTCCTCCCGAGACTCTGCTGAGTTTATTTTGCCATTCTTGAGAGGTGGTTGCTTTTCCAGTCAGCTCTGCCTTTGATATCCCAGCTAAGTAAAGCTGCTAAATTTGTCCTGGCTGTGTTTTCTTTTTGAGCATTTTCTGGACAAGTGTTTCAACTCTTCCTTTCCTGTCCTGTCTGATATCCAGGGATAAACACACCCAGACACACACACACACACACATGCTGGTTTGTCCTGAATCCTGGGCTCAATGCTGCTTTCATGTAATTAGATTCTTAAAATACTTCTTTCATTCCAGTTTGAAGGAATATTTGACATTTTTGATGCCATCACTATAATTCCTGTCTTGCCCAAAGAGCGTTTTATCGTTATTTCTTTATTTTTATATTATTGCAAGAGGTTTGAGCAAGGAAATTTTTCTTTATTGTGGTAGAACTTAGAGAGACATGGCAGAATGAAGTTAGAGAAATGCTGAATTCTCACGATTTGCCTTTTGAATTCTTTACTCCATAGCAGAATTCTTTACTCTTAAGTTTTGTTGTTTAATGTATACAGTGTTTTTCATTTAATGGGACACTAAGTCATGTTTAAGGGTAAAAATGTATCAGCAACACAATTATTTTAAAAGCGAAACTTTAGAAGCTTCTTTTGAGGAGGAGGAGGAGCAGGAACTTCCAAGAGGGAAGTTCTACTTTGCCTCAAATGCCAATAAATTGATTTCTTCATTGACCTCTGTTCATTTTGGGTCTCCACATTCTGTGGAGATACAGAGTTCTTCTGTGTAGATACCAAGTAAACTCTTTCAATCACCTGGGAAGTTAGTATATTTTAGGATCTTGTGTGCTTTTAAAAATGAAACTGGACTGTTCTTTCAAATGTCGTTCCAAACACCTTGTCCAAGAAGAAACTGGTAGCAGAAATAATTTATTTAGAATTTGAGAATCTTGAAGTACTCAAGGACTTTCTCTGCCCTGTCACACCCATGAAGTTCTCCCCACATTTTTTGGCAGCCCATGACATTTGTGACGTGGATTTAACAGCTGCTGCAATTACATGAGGGGTGTTTTCTAAAATTGTTTCAATTTATAAATTGACAGTGCAGCCATGATTTTAATAATGATATTGAGGGCTGGGGAGGAGCATAGAAACAATTCTTGAGTTTCTAGAACAGCCATTTGGCAATTTTATGTAGGTATTTGCTAGATGATTTTTGGTTTTTTCTACATCAGTAGATCCAGGTGGGGCTTTGTGGAGAGCTGGACACTTGGTTTCCTTCTGGAACATTTATTTATCACCTTTATGTTCAAGTCTTACTTGAAGGTGCCTCCTAAAATGACGTTGAGTCCATTTCACTTATGGCTGACAATGTTTCAACAAGAAGTAACTTCAGTTTTATAGAGGGTGGAGACTGAAGCACCCATAAATTAAATCCTATGTGGGCAGAAGATGGAAAGATGGGAGATAACCCAAAATCCTTGGAGGCTCTGTCTAGCCTGTCCTCTGCATATTAAGAAAATGAGGTGGCGGGACTGAAGGAACATAAACAGAAGGAAGGAGCAGTAGAGAGAGAAGGAAAAGCAAAAGAAACCATGAAGTGCAAATATTAATTTATAGAATGGGTTTTGGAGCAAAGGAAACCATGAAATAAAAGTATTAGTTTATAGAACAGGGCTTGGAGCAGCCTGGTATAGTGGAAGGTGTCCCTGCACAGGGCAAGGGGTGGAACAGGTTGATCTAAAAGGTCTCTTCCAACCCAAACCATTCTGTAACTCCATTATCGTTTCCACATGCAGGGAATGTCTTTTTGCCAGCTAATTGGTTTTATTTTTAAGAATTCTCATATAGTAATGATTATTTAAGTCATGAGATATCTTTCAAACCCTAAATCATCCTGGGTGTGTCAGAGTAGGTCAGTTTGCACTGAGAATATAGAAGATTTTAGGTAGTTTTTAGTTCTCCTAAAAATCCTAGCACAGTTTGGTTTTTTTTTTCCCCAAAACTTCAACCTTTTGAATTACAGTTATTAGAAATACGTCTCTTTTTTTTTTTTTTTTCTCTTCTCCTCCTCTTGCTTAAGTTTAATTTTTACTGCCAGCCTTGGTGGTGTCTGTTCTGGAGAGTAGCAGGAAAAGCTGATAAGGGCATAGGACAGAAATCTTTGTGCTTATCTCCCTGCAACACATGGAGCTGAGAGTGCATCCTTTTCCTGTCCTAGGACAGGAGACGTAAACTGACCATCTCCTGACAGCAGGGACTTCAAACAGAGCCTCCAGCATGCAGAGGGTAGGAATATTCTCTCAACTTCAGAGGCCAGCTAGGTGAAAGTGGGTCACTGGCTGTTTAGAAAGCTGGGTTTGTGCCAGAAAGAATAAAAAAACCCAAAAAACCAAACCACATTTCTGATAACTGTTGGGTCAATAGACATCTCTGTAGATATTGTGGAGTTTTGTCGTGGTTTTTTTTTTCCCCAAAGGGCATTAATTCAGCCTGGCTTCTAATTGTTTGTTTAGACTTACACCAGAAGGTGAATTAAGTTTAAAACTAGGGAAAGAAAAAAGTGTGTTCCAAGGGAGTTTTATAAAATCAGAATTTTGCTGTCAGATTTGGAACAAAGGTCAGACAAAAATTGTCCTCAGAGAAGGGGTTATTTGGACAGTGTTGTTACAGATGAACATTCTTTTATGTATTGTCTTTATGTGACCTAAAAGTGAAGGGTCTAAGGCAGAGGGAATGGGAATTGGAGCAAACAGAACCTTCCACCAGGAATGCCTGAGCCTCGGTGTGCCTGGAGCTGTGCCAAGGCCCAGGCTGGGACTCCAGGTTGGGAACCAATTCTTGGAAAACTGTAAAAACAGTTAGGAATTGGTTAGAACAGCTTATTTGTTACACAGAATAACAGTTAGGGTTCATTCCTAGTTTTCACCATTAAGAGAGTCACAGAAAGTCCCAGCTCTTCTGGCTCCATGTGAAAATCTTCCTCAGTGGCCAAAGCCCAGGAAGAGAAATGCAGGGAAAAAAACAGGAGTCCCCACATCAAATATTGATGCTGAACAGTTTGGGACAAACTGCTTCAGTGCTTCCCAGGCCTTGGTGTCCCTGGCGTAGGACAGCCCAAGAACTCCATGGCAATGCCAAGTTCAACACAGAAGATCACAATGGGAAAGAATCTTTGGAAGTGTTTTTCTTTTAATTAAGTGCCTGCCTGGCAGCCTGACCCTTTCCAGAGTGGCTTTGCTCTGGAGTCTCCCTTCAGGGGAGCACAGCAGCACATCTTCATTTTCCCAGAAATCCTGGGACTCCCCAGCAGCTCTGACAGCAGCTCACATCAGCTGAAGGTGCAGCCTCACTCTGAACATTTATTTATTGCTCTGACATTGGCAGGCCTTGCTGAGGCAAGTCTCATCTGCTTCATATGTTCACTTGGAGACCTCACCAAGGCTGAAGAAATAGCGATGATCTCATCCTTTCCCTTTGTTTCAGGATTCACAGCAGTTCCTTCAGAATGATTGATTTGTTTTATTTTTTTTTAACAGTCGCTTCTAGTAAATGTGAGGGCTGGAGGAATTAGTAGCATTAAATCTCAAAGGTTTTCAGCTCTAGACTGGAATTTGAGGTTTACTACAGTCCTTAATCTCAGTTTGTGGTCACATAACTTTGATAAAGACTGGCTTTGAGTGGAAAACCAGCAAACATTTATCTCTTTCCTCCTTCCAATCTGATATTCCTGTCCCAGCAAACCTCAAATTACTATTTGAGATGCAGCTCAGGCAGTGCAGAGCAGGTCTAGGACCCTTCAGCAGAGGGATGAATGGGATCCCTGGAGTCATGTGATTAATCCCATTATAATCCCAATTTCCTAGTTCTCTTCCAGTCCCTGTGAATCAGATGCAAATTGTACCCAGTGGGGTTGGCTAAGCTGTCATCAATAGCTGGCTCTCAGCTGCCTCTGCAGGTCTTTTGGCATTTCCAAAATCATCCTCAAAACTTTACATTGTTGTTCTTCCGTGACTTTCTGCTCTCCAGGATGCACATTATTATCAGCTCTGCTTTAAAGACAAAGCACAACTTCTGGGGTATGTTGTAAAAGCTTTTCCTAAAGTGTTGTGAATCTGAGAGCAGAATAAATTTGCTGAGATTAGGGGTTTTCTGCAATCTTCAAACTAGTGATGGACTAAAGACCTAGATTTTAGATTCAAAATCCAAATATAGGGATGCTGAGTTTTCTGAGAAGCAGCGGAGCTGGAGCTGGGAGTTCAGCTCCCAGTTTACACCCACATCCCTTTTTCTCCAAGGCAGGAAAACTGGGAACTGGTCTGAGCACAGGGTGTGAAGATCCCAGTCTGGGAGGGAACATTCTTGTACACAGCTCACCCTTCCCCTGGACTTGGCAAAATGAGCTCAGCTTCCTCCCTCTGAATCACTTTTACCTTCTGCACTAGCACAGAGTTGCATGCTTAGGTGGTAAACTGGGGTAGAAGATGCAGAGGCAGAAATTAGTTATAGATGGTTTAGATTGGAAGGGATCTTAAAGATGATCTAATTCCAAACCCCTGCCATGGGCAAAGACACCTTCCACTATCCCAGGTTGCTCCAAGCCCCAACCAGTAACTCTTGTGTAAGAAATTTGCCATTTGCTCTCGAGCCTGAAGAAGAATTCAAGTAGCTGTTGGTGCTGCAAAAGTTTCTGTCCTCTCAGAAGGACCCTGACCTGCAATTGGAATTTATACCCGACCTTCCACATCACTTGGCCACTGCCTGAAAGGCCACATTACCCAGTAATCCCTGTTGGATATTGCAGAGGCTGTCACTCATCTCTGGAGCTGCCCAGCAGCATCATAGGAGCCGTTGTTATGTGAGTCCCATCAGCTTTTCCGTGCCCCGGGACATTTGGGAAGCAAATCCCACCACCTGCCAGTGATTTTAGGGCTGTCAGTAAATTCCTTAGTTCCTTGAGAAGTGTTGCCATGGAAGGTGGCCTTTTATTCCTGTTTGTGCTGGCTTGTCTGCATGAGTGTCAATGGCAGCATCAGACTGGGCAAAATGAAACCTGTCTGTAGCTGCCTCCCAATGTTAACGTTGGCAGCAGCTCCTCGGAACTGTTGCAGGGAAGTAGCTCTGGTGGCCAAATTCTTTCAAAATTCAGAGATTACCTGTTTGAATGGTTAACTCCTTCAGGAGAGCTCTCAATCCATTTCCAAGCTGCTGTCCGGGTTTCTTTACATAGGAGGTAATTTAGGGAAGGATCTAAGAGCTCACGAAATCCATCACCTTTTCTCCAAGAGGGATCAGCTCTGCTCATGTGAGTCTTGACAGATGTATTCAAAGATCCCACCATGGGTGCTCTTTTACATCAACTCCTCAGGCTTTGCACAGGCTGTTGTGTGCCTGACTAAACATGGAAACGCTTCTCCAGCTCTTTAAAAAATGCATCTCTATTGCTTCTGTTTACAATCATTATTTCTTTGCCACAGGGAGTAGGACATGGAGGTGAGACCATCGTTCTCTCCCAACCTTTGACATTCATGTTGCTCCAGGAATCATAAACCCCAAATCATGCATTCCTGCCTGTGTCCCTGGTTAAGGCTTTAATAGCTACTGGCACTCCAGGCAGAGATGAGGCTGGCAGATTTTCAGGTTTTCTCAATCATCAAGGCTAAATTACTTTTTTTCTCCTTACAGTGAGCATAACCTGAGCAGCCCTCAGTGTGAATCATGGCAGGCTCAGATTCTGAATCTGTAGTCTGGCATCTTAACCATTACTGTGACTTGATTGTTGCTGTGCCTGACCTTTCCACTGAACATATTTTGGGGAGTTAAACTGGAAAAGACATTTAATATTGTTTATAAAGTGTGTGTGGGAAAGGGTGAAAAGGTGGGTTGAAAGATGAAGGGGCTGGAGCACCAGGAGCAGCTGAGGGAGCTGGGGAAGGGGCTCAGCCTGGAGAAAAGGAGGCTCAAGGGGGACCTTATGGCTCTGCACAACTCCCTGAAAACAGATTGTAGCCAGGTGGGGGTCAGGCTCTTCTCCCAGGGAACAAGAACCAGGGGCAGAGGAAATGGATTCTCTACAGAAGTAAATTCCCTCCTAAATTCTGCTTGGAAGTGAATGAGGAAACCCCCTCTGAGTTTCTGGAGACAGTGTCAGGAACTCTTCCTATTCCAGCCATATAGGCTAGACTGAACCAAGTCTGGCCCCTTCCACCCTTCCAGCTGTTCTTTAATTCCCAAGTGTGGCCTTTCAGAGGATGTTGAGCAGTGATGCCTGGCTGTGCTGGGTGGGCTCTGCAACAATTACACTGTTACAAATTGAAAACCAGCTTGAATACACGCACACAAAACTTGTAACAAGAATTCCCCGAGCAGCATCCCATGGTGAACTCCCTCTGAGCCCAAGCAGAGAGATAAATCCAAATTTGTGCTTTTTAACTCCTACAGATGTGCAGCAAACAAGGGGAAGACTATTAGGGAATGAAGAATGTGGACTCTCTCCAGGGAGTTTAATTTGTCCTGGTGACTCCAGGCTTAGCAGGAGATACAAATGGTTCTGTTTCACTGCTTTGTTTTAATGTTGATTTGTTTGTAGTCTGCCCGAGGTACTAATTGGTGTTTTACAAGTAGAAATGCAAAGGTGTCTGCCCTCAAGAACTCACTAACAAAAAGCACTGCAGCACCGTCTTAATGACAGTCAGATTTTCTGCCTAATGAACCAATCGCTTTGATAAAATCTCTACCTCCTGGTGAATTCCCTGCTTTGATTATCCCCTCGACTCCCATCTCCTTTTACACCTCACTTTGTATTCTTTTTCCACTCTGCTTTAAATTTTGGGGGCGGTTCGAACTCTAATCAACATTTTATAGTGCAGCTCCTGGAAAGAAAGTGAATCACCTCTTTCATTAGGAACAAACAACATGGGCTGATGTTGCAACTGTGGATATTTCAGCTGAGAAAGTGGAAGCCCCTGGCCTGGCACTGGATTTTAAGAGGGATGGTGGCCTGTCATTAGCTTTTAATCCCTTCAACATGCTGCGGTCCCTAACAGGTTGTAACACGGATGTCAATGCCTGCATTTGCAATGCTCATACCCAGGATAATAATTGAACAATTCCTCCTCTTCAGTGCTGTGTTGGCTTCTTACCACCTATGACTTAGCATGGATTCTTGCTTTTTTTCTTCAGGAGGTGTTGATTGCTGTAAAAATAATCATGTTAATAGTTGCCACCAGGACCTTACTCTCACCACTTCCATTTGGATATCGTTGCTGCTTTTCCAGAGGTGATTTCCTCTCTGGAAGAGGGTCTGTGGCTGCTTCTTGTTTGCTTCAGCACAAAATATTTTTCTAAATGGTCTTTAGTGGTCATTTATACTGTTGTTACTGTTTTCCTGTTTCTCATTGAGCCTCACTTCCACCTTAAATCAACACCTCCTTTTAGCACAAGTTGTGTTTGCATGAAGGCAGTGAAAAATGTCTGAGAAATCAGATTAAGGGTAGTTGGAATTAATGGTAAATAGTTCTAGCACACTTGATTTTGGGGAGCTTTGGACCAATCAGCATTATAGGGATTTCTTTTTAACCTCTATCTATGTCATATACTGCATTCTAAATTGTCCAACTACTTTTAGATATGGTATTTTGGACATGTAGAAGCATCAATAACATCCAGTAACAGGCTGGATGAACTGCTGAAATACATCCTGACTTTCTAATTTTACACTCTTTCATATTAGGTTCTGTTTTACCCAAGTACATTTCTTTTTATTTATCAACACTGAATTATTTTGGTTTTATTTCAACTACTTAAAGGACTGCTTCATTTTTAGCCTAGCTTCCAGGTCAGTCAAAGAAGAGATTTCTTTTTTTTTTTTCTTTTGATCACTCACCATCCTTGGAAGTGTTTGGAAGATGTGGATGTGTCACTTGAGGTTGTGGTTTATGGGTGAACGTGGTGGCGGTGCTGGATTGACTTTTCCAACCTTAATGATTCCATGATTGTGTGAATTTTTTTTGTTGTTCTATTCCATCCTCTCACTCATCTGAGGCACAATCCACAGGTGGGCAGCAACCTCACAAATATGAAGTTCCTACTCTTCATGAAAATAAATGGTTTTATGAAAAGGAAAGACAAATTGTTTTCCCAGCTGTGTTCAACTGCATCATTCGACATCAGAGAATTCACATGGAGGAAAGGTGTTAAAAACTCCATAACCACAGTTACAGCTTCTCTCAGAACCTGTTAGAAGCTTTATCAAATCCAGGATTGTCCAGCCACAATAGCCAAAGCTACAGGAAGTGGAGCTGCTTTTCTTAGAGTTACCACAACCATCCTTTTCTAAATGAAAAACAGAGCTCCCACCTCAGAGCAGCCGTGACCTTCACCTGTGCTTGGAGTGAGTTCTTGGAGAATTCCATGGCTCCATCCTCCTGCTTTTCTCAGGGCATTAAGTGTGGGGTAATGAAGGGAATGAACCTGAGCTGGCACTGCTCAGTCACTGCAGGGATCTGAGATGGGCTGACTTGGTGGTGGAGGGACCACCCAGCTCTGGAGGCAGCAGGAGGGATCAGCAGAGGGCAAACCCAAGGAAAGAACAGGGCAGGGGAGGATTAACTGGAAGGAGGCAAAGCAAAATTAGCAAGCAGGTTTAAGGTGGATTTTAGAGTGTAAATGGGGGTAAGCAACATCTCTTGAAGCTTCTGTGTTCCTGCTAAACATGGGGCCACTCAGGTCTGCTGGATGGGGACTCCCCATCCCTGGAAGTGTCCTCAGACAGGTTGGACAGGGCTTAGAGCAACCTGGGAAAGTGAAAGTTCTGCCCATGGTCTTTAAGGTCCCTGCCAACCCAAATCATTCTATGATTCTTTATTTCCCTTTTCCCTACACCATTTTAATGCTCAGCATCAAGCAAGAATTTCTTTGCTCTTTGGCATCTGTTTTTTTTCTCTGCCTCAGGACACTTAGGACTTCTTGTTGAGCTCTCCTGAGCCTTCCATTATGGATTTGAGACCCCAACCAGCAGCACCTCTTTCTCAACAGAACATCTTCCCACAGCTGAGGAACGGGAGGGGGCTGGGGACAGCCAGCTCTGTGTTGGGCTGATACATCCCGGACAGGAGGGTAAAGCCAGGTGGGGATCAGGTTCTTCTCCCAGGTGACAAGTGACAGGACCAGAGGAAATGGCCTCAATCTGCGCCAGGGGAGGTTTAGAGTGGATATTAGGAAAAATGGAAAGGGTTGTGCAGCCCTGGCACAGCTGCCCACGGCGGAGGTGGAGTTCCCATCCCTACAGGGATTTAAAAGCTGTGTGGATGTCGCACCTGGAGACTTGGGTCAGTGGTAGCCTTGGCAGTGCTGGGCAATGGATGGACTTGGTGATCTCTGAGGGCTTTTCCAACCTCAATGATTCCACAATTCTGTTTTCCTTTGCTTACCTGCAGACCGCAGAGCATTAGGAGCAAATGAGACGTTGGGAACAAATTGGTCTTCCCTTTAATCTGACATTTCCTCTTGAGTCTTCATTTTGCTGCTTATTTCTGGAGCAGTTTGCTGCTGAGCTGTGATGAGCATCCCATTCCCACTCCTTTTCCAGAGCTCCTGTGCCAGGAGACGTTCCGGCTTGGAACACGAGCGCTGCCTGCGGGGTCGCCTACCTGGCAATTATTTGTATTGTTTTGTACCCACTCAGAGCTTTAACCTGCAAGTCCCTTGGGGCACAGGTTCTGTGTTTTGTGTGGCTCACTGGGCAACCACAGAGCTCTTCACTCCCCTCAGGGCATTACACAAAGTGTTAATAATAAAATCCTAGGAAATCTATCTGGAATTGCCGGGGATTTTCTCATTGTTGTTTTTTTGCATTGCTGCAGAATCTTTATGCAGTTCCATAAAGCTCATACTTAGTGTAATAAAAGACAAGTGTACCTTTAAAACTCAACTGGTCAAAAGCAGGGATGCAGTCATCACCAAAACAATTTTTAAAAAAAGGGAAAACACCTCTACTCTGGAGTCAAGCTGGGAGAGGTGGGGCTGTTCACCTGGAGAAAAGGATCCAGGGAATGCTCGGAGCCCCTTCCAGAGCCTAAAGGGGCTCCAGGAGAGCTGGAGAGGTCCTGGGGACAAGGGATGGAGGGACAGGACACAGGGAATGGCTTCCCACTGCCAGAGGGCAGGGATAGATGGGATATTGGAATTGTTCCCTGTGAGGGTGGGCAGGCCCTGGCACAGGTTGCCCAGAGAAGCTGTGGCTGCCCCTGGATCTCTGGAAGTGTCCAAGGTCAGATTGGACAGGGCTTGGAATAACCTGGGCTAGTGGAAGGTGTCCTTGCCCATGGCAGGGGGTGGAACTGGATGAGCTTTAGGTTCCCTCACAACCCAAACCATTCTGTGATTCCGTGAAAAGCAGAGCAGGAACACAAAGGTCGGCCATGGAAAGCAGCCCAAAGGCAAAGCAGTCCAAGGATGAGGTTAAAGGGGAAAATGAGGCTCCTTACTGTCAGGAGAGGAATTCAGTGTAAACCCAAGAGCAGGTTGGACAGATATGGATGTGAAACAAGAATAAATCAAATGTTTTCGCCTTTAATGATTGGGAGATCAGGACTGGATTACCCATGAGCAGAAAAGCTGAGATGAGATCCTGACTGTGAGGCTACAAAGTGTCTCAGCATTATAGAATCAGAGAATCAAAGAAGAGTTTGGGTTGGAATGGTCCCTAAAGATCACTGAGTTCCAGCCATGCTGTGGCTTTTCATCAGTTTTGAAGGACAAGACCTCTCCTCTTGGACATTTAAAACTTCCTTTGCCGCTGAAGCAGGCCTGGGAAATTTCTATCCTGTATGTGCTGATCTGAGCTGTTCTCTCCTCAAATGACCTAAGGTTATACCAGGTGAGTTGTTCTGCAGGTTGGCAGAGCCAAAGTTGTGCCAGGGATGGCAGATTTCACAAAGTGACCATGAAGATCCTTTGTCCCAGGTCACTGCAGACGTACTCTGTCTTGCTCAGGCTGCAGGGCTGGGTGAGACATTCTGGCACTCTCGGGCTCCGGGGATTATCCATAAATTAGTGCCAACTGCTCCATTACAGGTTTTCCTGCTGCTTTGTGGCTCAAATGTGCTGTTCACTTTCCTGTTCTCAGTGGGGATCAGCTCAGTTTGGTGTTTCAGAATAGGATCAGTAGTGGGTGGATCTAAAATCAGAATTTCAGAGTATGGTCATCATTGTTGACCTACTCAAGGCTGTAAAATGTGGAGATTAACCACATACTTTCTCCCTCTTCTTTCCTCAACATTATTCCTTCTCTGTACATTCCAAATGCCATCTTTCTTCATCCCAATAACCACTTTAAACTGATCATTTATCATTTTCTTCCATTTCTTCATCCTCCTATATGCTTCCTTGGCTCCCCGACAGAATTCTGCTTCAGCCTTATTAGAAACCTTTGTCTAAGTGCTTTGGCACCTTATTTTACCGTGTTGAAGGGATACCCAGGACTCATAACACTTCCTGGGAAGTGTGCAGGAGCCTGGAAGAGCTGTCCTACAGTAGGAAGCCTGAGGAGTTGGAAATATTTTATTTGCTGCTAAAATAAGAATGAGTTTTTAGGCTTTCCCTGATAATTGTTACCATTCCCTACAGGCTGCTGTGGGGTGTGTGGATGGAAACCCAAGAATAGGTTCTGTCCTTGTCTCCTCCAGCAGTTTTTTCATCCTAAATGATGTCATTATGGTGGTGTTGCATCTTGCTCATGGTTACAGTCATCCTGTCTTTCCTTCCTTCGGTATTCCCGTTGCCAGAGTTAATTTAGAACCAGATTATAAGCCTTTCATCTCCAATTCTGAGATTTATTGTAGTGTTCTCTGTATAAATACTCACAACTGGTCATGTTAATGAGCAGGGAAAAGCAGCAAAGCCTGTAAATCCAAATAAAGTCAGAACATTCTACGTCTTCTTTAAAACACAGCATTCACCTTTGCTTTTGTGCTGCCTTGGAGGAGAATCTGTGCCTCCAGGAACTTGGAAGCTGCAAGCGAGCACAGAACAATGCAAGTCTCTGCAGAAATGGGGCTGTGATAACTTGGCTTTTTTGGCCTACATTTCTCAGTGGTTATTATTTGTTAATTATGTTGTAGAGTGCTCACAAGTGGGCTAATTGCTTCCCCAGAGAGCTTGCAAGGAAATGATGGACAGAACAAGGGCAGGATGTTACACATCTCAGATAGCAAGAGGGTAAGGTAGGACACGGGCAAGATGGGTAGGGAAACACTTGGAGCAGCATTTTGAAGCTGAGAGAAGAGTTGTGTTGGTTTTTTGGAGGGGAGGATGAGTCCCAGTTGGAATTGATCTGAGGAGCTGATCGTCAGAAGAGTTGTTTAAGGAAACACCAAAACTAAAGGCAGAAATGAAGAAGAAATGCAAGAATTTTTTTAAATCAAAGGCTGCAGAGAGGTTGTATCTGGCTGGGTTGTAGTCACTGGGCTGTGCTGTGTGAATCCTTGAAAACAAGGATAAGATGGTATTCTCTAAAAAATAAACCAAATTCCTCAGACAAACTCTTTTCTTCAGACCCTTATAGATAGGAGAGAAGGAAAAAAATGTGCATACACAGCCCTACTGTTGTATTTCAACTTTAATTCTCTTGTTGTTTGTGTCTGTCTTCATGCCTACACAGGAGGGCCCTGCTGGTATTTAAGTCATTTCTGGTCTGTCCTGCCCCAAATTGTGAAGTTCTGATTCATTTCCCTGTGCTCTGAGTCCCCCTTCGCACCTGCTTAGAGAAAAGGAACCAAGCCTGAGGAAAGCACACTAAAAAGTGACTACAAAGTGACACAAGGTATTTCTCGGGCTCCTGGGCCACTGTTGGTGCTGAAAAATAGGAAATGTCTGTCCCCTTGCCCAGAGGTCTGGGCTGGTTTGGATCCATGGGTCAGCTCTCCCCCAAATCACCCTCTTGGATCAGAGGAACAGAAGAGGCTCAAGTGTTGATTTTCCTTTTGAGAAGCATTTTCTGAGGGGAAGGGAAAAAGAGCGAAGCTTTGGTTTAAATTACCTGTTTCAAATGCTCCTGGAAGCACTTTATTTGTGCACAGATCTGCTTTTCTACATTTATTATTAGAAAAGAGCCAAAAGAGGAGTTTGACATAGGCAGGTGTTGTTTTCAGATTTCGAAGCATGTGCAGTTTCCTCTGCCAGAAGCCAAAGCTGTGCTCCTGTGACTGCTTGCTCTTGGAATTGCTGCCAGAACTCCTTTCTCTCCTTTGGGTTCCTCCTATGGTTTTTATTCCATTTTTTTCTCTCAGCATCCCAAATCTTCAGAGCCCTCATTGATACCTTTGCTTGTATTCACAGTCTGGCTGGCCAAGCCCACTTGTTACTTCTTTTGGAGTTCTTCTGTATCTTTGGAGCACAAGAAGAAATCCTGAACTCAAGAACCAGTGAGGATTTGGTCCCCTAAATCCTTAATAGCAGCTGCTCATTCCACACACATTACAGAGAGATAATAAAAAGTGCCCAGGACATGTGGAGAAGGCTTGGATTGCTTCTGAGCATGCCACAGTACCCACAGACTTGGGGACAGGGATTGAGATTACTGTCCTGGATTTTGAAGACTTTTTAGACATTTAGAGTGTGGATTCAGGATTAACAAAACAATCTGCATTGTTTTGCATCCTGGGCTGATCCCCCAGTGTGGGCAGCAGGAGAAGGGGGGATTGTGCTGTTCTGCCCTGCTCAGGTGAGACCCCACCTGCAGAGCTGCCTCCAGCCCTGGGGCCAACAGCAGAAGGACGTGGAGCTGCTGGAGCAAATTCAGAGGAGGCCATGGAGATGTTCCAAGGGCTGGAGCCCCTCTGCTCTGGAGCCAGGCTGGGAGGGCTGAGGAGGTTCACCTGGAGAAAAGGATCCAGGGAGAGCTCAGAGCCCCTTCCAGAGCCTAAAGGGGCTCCAGGAGAGCTGGAGAGGAGCTTGGGACAAGGGATGGAAGGACAGGATACAGGCAATGGCTTCCCACTGCCAGAGGACAGGGATAAATGGGAATTTGGGAAGGAATTCTTCCCTGTGAGAGTGGTGAGACCCTGGCACAAGTTGGCCAGAGAAGCTGTGGCTGCCCCTGGATCCCTGAAAGTGTCCAAGGCCAGGCTGGACAGGGCTTGGATCAACCTGGAATATAGTGGAAGGTGTCCTTGCCCATGGCAGGGAGTGGAACTGGATGAGTTTTAGGCTCCTTTCCACCCCAAACCATTCCATGTTTTTTCTCCTGCCCACTCCTTTAAATTACAGTATCTGAGACTCCCGGTGGTTTGATTCCTCACAGATCTGTCGCAGAAGTGCTGCTGGGTCAGGTCTGTGTTTGGTGTCCCAGCCCCAGGTGCACTTTAGTGGAATTCCAGGGTTATTTCCATCCTTGTTCATCTGGGATACCTCTGTGAAGGATCTCAAAACACCTTACAAACACTTTGTGAAACTCCTAGCTCTGCTGTGAGTTTCATGCAGTTGATCAGGCGTGTTCTGTGCTTTGATATCCTGTGCCAGAGCTGGAATAACTTCTCCAGGCTTTCCCAGCAGCTGGGAGGAGAACTTGGGAAGCGTGACCTTCCCAGTCCTGTGCTCGCTTTGCTGGACTGTACTTCCTCTGTTATTCAAGGTGAGAACAGAACAGTTAGAATTGATTTAGGTGCTTTTTGGGAAGATGAAGTCACTGTGTTTGGATCTCTGCATCGTGCCAATAGAGAGATCCTAGGGGAAATCTCTTCTAGTAGTTTTGTTTATATCCAGTCTAAGGCACAGATGTAATTTGCAGGGAAATGTGAAGGAAGAGAGGTTGTGCTGGCCTCAGCAGAGGAGCTGGAGTGGAATGAGATGTCACAGGGATATCTAAGTGTCTCTCAAAATAGGAAAAGGATTTTCTCTGCCATGTGCTGAGTTTTTTTAACTCTTTCCTTATGTGCCTTCAGGCTTCTGCTCCTTTTGGGAATTACCCATGGTGTGTATTCCCCCTTAGCCTCAGCTCCTGGACTTTTTCTCTGCCTTTGTTGTGCAAAACCTTAAATAAATTGTGGGGTTTTTTTCCTGAAAAGTGTAAGAACAGTAGGAGGAAGTGTGTGTGTGCCCTGTGGGACACAGTGCCGGGATTCCCAAGCTGCCCTTGAAAATACAGGTGCTGTGGCCTGACCAGGATCTGCTCAGGACAGCTGGAATGAATCCCTGGGACTATCCTTGCAATCAAGTCCCTGGCCAAAATTTAATCCGTTGCACTTTTGCAACCCTGTTGTTTCCTGTTCCGCTGGTGTTTGCAGGCTGGAGGCAAAACCTGGCTGAGTGTCACAGCTTTATTTTGAAGCTCCTGTTTCACTGATGGGATCAGGCTGAGCTCCAGCTCATCCTACACCCCTGGAAATGGATTGTTTGTGTCACAAACAAATGGCATTTTGCATACCAGGAGTATTCAACAAGAGAGATGAGGGGTTTCTGTTGTGTGAATTATAAGAATGAATGAAAATTGCTAAAATTGGCCACCTGCTGAGGTACAGGATGAGCTTTTGACAAAAATATAAAGTAGAAGGATGAGACAGGCTGCGAGAATTTGGATGTAGTTTTAATAGAAACGCATCACCACAGAATTTAAAACTGAAATAAAAATGGAATCAGCAAATACAATGTAAATGAAAATCAAGCACCTGTAGATTGCTGCAGTGGGGTGAAATGGGTGCTGTTATGTGGTGATAAAACCTCCTCATCAGGATGTGGTGCCACATCCAAGGCCAGGCTGGATGGAGCTTGGAGCAGCCTGGGATAGTGGAAGGTGTCCCTGCCCTTGGCAGGGTGTGGGATGGGATGGGCTTTGAGGTCCCTTCCCACCCAAACCATTCCATGATTCTGTAAGCACAACAGGGGTATCCTGAAAGATGGTAAAACTTCTGTCTTTGGAGGTTTCTGTGACTCCACTAAAAAAAGTAGAGCTGATCTAGCACTCACAGCAGTTCTGCTCCAGAGGTCAATGATTCTATTAATAACCTCCAGATTATTTTAGGCATAGCTTTACTATAATAAAATTCTTTGGCCTTTTGATTGCTAGAGAAACAATCTGCTGTTTTGTAGTTACATGTGTAGCAAAAATGGATCTTCATATTTCCATGGAAAACATTTTTCCTCGTCCTCTTTCCATTAATTACTTCCTTACCTGTCTTCTTGTCCTTGCTGAGTTAGAGACAGCTGATGGCTCATGTGGAGTATAGAAGTTAATATCAACTGCAAGACAGCAGCTGATGTTTCAATATGTCCTGGCTAGAATTTATTTTATCAGAGTCAAACAGGAAAGTGCTTCTCTGTAGTAATTGGAATTTGTTCTTTTAACAAGTGTCATGTCACCCAGGTATTGGACATTCAGGATTTTTATTCCATTTCCTATCAGTGGATTCATTGTTCTATTGGTACACAGGATAAATTGTAGTAAAATTAAACCTTCTTAAGGATATGTGGTGCTTACACCACCATAGCCAACAAAAAATAGAAGTTGCAGGACACCTGAATTTTTACCACTTTTGTCCAGGTTGAGTATCCCTGCTTCTCATATCTTAAGTTAAACCCTCATTTATTTTATCAGGCTGCCCATGGAAGTGGGGGGAGCATCATCCCAGGAGGGATTTAAAACCTGTGTGGATGTGGCACGTGGGGACATGGCTTGGTGATGGCCTTGGCAGTGCTGGGGAATTTTTTGACTCAATGGTCTGAGAAGGCTTTTCCAACCTTAACAATTCTGTGATCACCAGGATGTCAAATTGCATCCCTGTTTAGGTTTTTGAAGCATTACAGGACTGAAAGATGCTTCTGGAATCTAGATCCCACATTTGCCATTCCAAGCAAGGATTAACTCCCCCTAACACTTCCTTGGTAGTTGTCTGAGTTGCTTTCAGTGGTTGAGACTTCCAGTGGTTGTTGAGGCTTCTCAAAGAGACAGATTTCTCCTACTGACAGAGTTTTCCTGTGGATAATTTCCATCTGCTGCTTGTCCTTTTCCTCATGAGCACCAGGACAATTGTCCTGTTTTCCCTTTGCATCAGCTCTTTTTGTATTGGGAGTCTGTTCTCATCAGCTCTTCACAAGATGCTGTCTGAAATAAACCAATTTTAATCAGGTAAATTAAAAGCAATAGAGCCTCCTGGGTGCCTGTTCTGATGCCAGAATTGACTGCAGGACTGATGGTATGTGGCCTTATTTATGCATGTATTTATTTTAATCCCGCTTAAACTCATCAGGCTACAGGTGTTTGTTCACCCTCTCATCTGTTTGATCCCAATCCAAATATTAATGCTTGTACTTAACTTAAAGTTGTCAACTCCTTAAAGCAAGATTCTGTCATCCTTGATGTCTGCAAAGCTCCAGAGTGACTCTTCAGGAATTATCTGCAGCCATTCCTGGGATGGAAAGATACAGGGGTGCCCTCAGCTCTTGCCTCTCAAGTTTTGTGCATTGCATGGGGGTCCTACCAACCTCTCAGTGAGGATCTGAAGCAGCAGGAACAGAACAGGATTATTTTAATCTTATTGTTACAGTTTCTCATAAAGGAAGTTGGTAAGAAAGGCAGAACAGCACTGGCTGCATTTTAAAGCTAAGAGTGATCCTGTGTTCTCCATGGAACTCAGGCTCCATGTGCTTCATCCAGCCCACTTTCTGTCATTTAAGTGAGAGCCTATTGAAATAGTTTAGCTTTATAATGCCTTTTTGCTCATCCCTTCTGGCCTTTTGTGTCAGTTTTGTGAATCAGATTTCACAAAATTATTATGAATTAGTACCAACAAAGCAAAGTCATGTGAAATGACTGAGCTTAAGTAAGAGTAGTTCATATGCAGCAGACAGAGATGGTATAAGAGATTCTTTTATTCCCCTGTTTTAAGACTTTAAGTGCTAAAAAGGAAATACTTGCATTCTGAAGAGGAGGGAAACTTCTCCATATTAATCCAGGCTGCTTCTTTTGCTCCTGTACGTTGCCAGCACCCTTTGCTTTGCACATAGGTTCTATCTCACTTTTCCTCCCAGGGTAACATGCAGGTGCACTTCTTATTTTTGACTATTACTTACAATTATCTCAGAATGGTTTGGGTTGGAACAAACCTTAAAGCTCATCCCACTCCCACCTCTGCCATGTGCAGGGACACCTTCCACTAGACCAGATTGATTTCACAATGTGTCTAAATCCTTCTCCCTTTAGGCTTCTTCTCTTTCTGTTTTCACTGATGTGAATTCCTTTGATAGTTGATCATAATCCTCTGTTTTTCCCTTTCACTGAATAACTGAAAGGTGCTCTGGGAGTGGGATGCCCCAGAGATACAATCCAGATCCTGAAGGATTCAAGGGAACCAGGATTTCCCTCTGTAAGTTTAGTGTACTCCCTTAATGATTTAATCAGCAGCCGAAGAAAGGCAGAGAAAAACACGGTGGTACATGGAGTGCTTTATGTCCTTTATATTATTTTCCATACATTTCATTAATTACATAAACAGATGATATTTACAGGGAACTTCTGCCTGTAATTGACCTTCATCTCTTCCTGTGCACTTCCCAACCTCTCCTTGAATTTTCCTATTGTTTCCTCTTACTCATTCCACATTTAACACCACGTTTCAAGCAGTCCTTTTGTTTTGCTTGGGACCATCCTACCAATTCCCTATTCCCAATTCTTTCTAACTTCATCTCCTCAGCACAATTTTGTGGGCAATTTTGGAACTCATGGCATGGATAAACATCTTTTCCAAAGCCCAATCTTCAGGTTTCCTCCAGTTCCACTCAATTGCTCTTTCCCTTTTACCTGATCATCAGTTCTCTGGAGCAAGAATATTTCTTTCTTTCTTTCTTTCATCTGGTGAAAATTTTGTCTTTCAGAAGCTTCAGCAGCACAATCCACTTTGAGGGATATCTTCCTTATTTTTCTTTGAATTTTTTCTCTGTCAAGCAGGGGAGGAATTGCATAAACTGTGAGGGGTTAGAGAAAACCCCTGATTAGAGTTCAGCAGTGTTCCCATGGCTGCTGGGACAGGTAAACCACAGAAGCAGGAATACCTTGGCATTTAACAGCCCTTCCTGGTGATTTATGGTTTTGCATAAGCTTTTCCTAAACTCAGAGGTTTTCTAGGGTTGGCATCTCTTTGCTTGTCTCCATGCCCTGTTAGTTCTGTGCTCAGTGGCCCGTGGTTATTAAAATTCTTACCAATAAAGGGGTTTCTGAGCAAGGCTCTTATTTTCTGAACTCGTACATACCTTTGGAACTCCTCTGCTTAACCAAAGGAACATTTGTTTTTATGCCTAATGTACTTCATGAAAAGAAAGAAATGTGTAGAGTTCAAGTAATATTTGCCTTCAATTACAGTAATTAAGTTGTCAGGACTTGAAGTCACCAAGGCAATGAGAAAATCCTTTCCTGGTTGGCCAGAGGGTAACGGGTGTTCTGAGACCAAGTGTGTTTTACACATTGGGGTGGGGAGGGAAACAGTTCTGGCTGAAAACCTGGGAGTCTGTTTGTCCTTTTGCAATCCAGGGTGTCAAAATCCTGCTGTGGGGAGAAGGAAAATGACCCTGTTTGCCTGGGCTTCAGCAGGGCCAGGGAAGTGATTGTCCCTCTGTGCTGACACTGCTGGGGCACCTCCAGTCCTGGGGACACTTCTGGGACTCTCCCAGCAAGAGAGACCTGGAGGGGCTGGAGCATGTCCAGGGAAGGGAACAGAGCTGGGGAAGGGGCTGGAGCACCAGGAGGGGCTGAGGGAGCTGGGAAGGGGCTCAGCCTGGAGAAAAGGAGGCTCAGGGGGGACCTTGTGGCTCTGCACAACTCCTGACAGGAGGGGACAGCCAGGTGGGTCAGGCTCTGCTCCCAGGGAACAGTGATAGGATGAGAGGGAACAGCCTCAAGTTTCACTGGGGGAGGTTCAGGTTGGACATCAGGAGGAATTTCTTCATGGAAAGAGTCATTGAACATTTGAAGGGGCTGCCCAGGGAGGTTTGAAGTCCCCATCCCTGGAGGTGTCCAGGGAAGGCCTGTACATGGCACTCAGTGCTCAGTGCTGGGTGACAAGGACGGTCACAGGATGGACTTGATGGTGCTGGAGCTGTTTTCCAACCTAAATGATCCTGCAGGTGATGACATGGGATTCTCTGCTTGTTGGGTTAGGTCTTATTAAAAACAGGTTTAATATAAATATAGCTCAACCCATTTATCCTGGGAATTCTCGTTAAACTTCTGCTGCAGGTCCCCTTTCAAATGTAACCTGTGTGGAGACATGTGTGGATACATCCTGTTTTTTCCCGTGTTCCACATCCCTTTTCAGGCTTCTGTGCCAGAAGTCAAATAGTTTCAGTTACTTCATAACCCTTCAGGAACACTACAACATATCCCTACAAGAAAAGTCCCTAATTTTGATAAGTGCCCACACAAACATCACTGGAATCTCAAGTGCAGCCTTACTTTCGTTCCACTGGAATAGCTCTCTTGAAATAGATGGATGAGGAAATCACCACTCGTAATGCATCACTAGTGACACCAATTTTTGCATTCCTGCTCATGGGAGTAAAGGTTATGGATGCATAAGGAGCCAGACCTGGAAAACCGTACTCACAAACCCTAATAGACCCTGCTTCAGCCAGCAAGTTTAACGATGCCCTCAAGAGAGCCAGGTCCCTTATCTGCAGCATCACACAATAACTATAAAGTGTTAAGTGGGCTTTTATCTCCCAGCTCTCTGCTGGCCTTCCCTGAGTATCAGGTTATGGCAGTGAAAGTGGCTGTGACACCTGACTGCTCTGATTTGGGCAGGCAGGATTCAGGATGTGTGGGCAGAGGGTAAGAGGGATGCTCTTACCCACCTGTGCATTTATGAATGGAAAATCGAGGCATTTTCTCTGACTGTAATCCCTGTGGATCCTCTTTCCTTCAGGAAGGGGTTGTAGGGCAGATGTCGGTGAGGATTCTCCACCATCCTTCCCAGCTTTTCTCATCCAGAGGGGGTACCTGTTCCCTGTGGTGTGTGCAAGGCTATAAAAAAACAATTAATGAGCTGAGGGAGCTGGAAAGGGGCTCATCCTGGAGAAAAGGAGGCTCAGGGGGGACCTTGTGGCTCTGCACAACTCCTGACAGGAGGGGACAGCCAGGGGAGTTGGGCTCTGCTCCCAGGGAACGGGGACAGGTGAGGGAACAGCCTCAAGCTGTGCCAGGGGAGGGTCAGACTGGACATCAGGAGGAATTTCTTCCCTGGAAGGGTGGTCAGGCATTGGAGGGGCTGCCCAGGGAGGTTTGGAGTCCCCACCCCTGGAAGTGTCCAGGGGGTAACTGGATGTGGCACTCAGTGCTCTGGGTTGGTGACAAGGTGGGGTCAGTCACAGGTTGGACTCGATTATCTTGGAGCTCTTTTCTAACCTGAATGATTCTGTGATTTCTGTGAAAATCTGGGACATTTCCAAGAGTCATTTGTGACTTTTGCTAAGCAAAAAGGCAATGCCACAAAGACTTTGTTTCGAGTGCTTTGGTATGTATGTGAACAAGCCTTAATTTCAGCTGCCTTTCTGGTTTGTTTCTTTTGTAAATATCAGATAATTTAACAAATTATACATTTCCATCTTGTGGCATTTGTTGCTTTCTCAGTCAATTCTCTTCGTGCCATCCATAACATCCAGCTCCAGAGCTGTACTTTGCTTGTAGTTTGATATTTCTTAGTTTGTTATTTCCTTTCTAGTAAGGAGACTCTTCACCTGCAGCTGGAGATGAGCAGCTCTTTATTTCATGTCTGCAGAAACCTTGTAAGATGTAACCTGTGATGTTGTTTGTGCCATCTGATAACGTGTGATCAAATGGAGCCTGTTTAAATAACAACATCTGGGACACCCTGAAAGCAGAGCAGCTCCGAAACAAACATTTCCAAAGATCAGATAAGATGGAAGAGATGCCTCAATGCTGGATTGTTCCCTGGATTACAAGTTCTTTGCTGAAGAGTTATTCCAGGCATGGGATTTCCTTTGTGCCACAGGCTAATGAATTGTAGTGGATCATTTTTCATGCTGGTTTATGTCTTGCAGAGACATGTGCTTTGTAAAGTCAGTGTAATGCACTAAGTATGGCACTGGTAGACATGAGTTGTGTAGGAATAGGTAAACTAATGAACTCAAAGCAACTGAAAATTGTCTTGGTTTGTGTTGCCTTGCTGCCTTCCCTCCTTCCACCTCTTTTCCTTAAACCTACAGCATCTTTCACATTAAGAGCTGCCTCACTTCCACCCAAGTCTGTACTTTCACAGTTAATTTTCAAAGCACCAGATTGCTTTTCAGTATTTTCCTTATTAACAAGTTAAAAAACAGCATTATGTTTAAAGCCATGACTCCTGACTCACTCCTGCTCGTCTCTGTTCCCTTGCAGGACGAAATTGCTGATCCTGACTCCCGGGAATACAAGGAGGGGAACAACTGGCTCACCAGCCCTGGAGATGCTTCCAATACAGTGAAGAGTGCTCTCACTGTCCAGGAGTATTTTGCCAAGCGCATGGCAAAGCTGAAGGGATCCCAGCAGGAAACAGAACCAAACTTGGATCATTCCAGCCCAGCAGCTGACGAAGCTGTGGAGCTTTCAGAAGAGCTGGAAACTAAAGTCAAAAAGAAAAAGAAGAAGCAGAAGAGAGATGATGAAGCAGAGAGGACAGAGGACTGTGAAAAACCAGGGAAAAAGCCTAAGACAGGGAGCTTGAATGGAAAAGAACTGGATGATCCACTAAATGAATGTCACAAAAAGAAAAAAAAGAGGAGACATAAAGAGGAGAATGAAGAAGAAAACATCAGTTGTGATGAAAATACAGGCAATGGAGAAATTTCTGTGGGAATGTCTGAGGGGGAGGAACTCAGCGCAGAGGAGCAGGAGGAAAGGCAGAAGAAACGCCACAAGAAGAAGCACAAAAAGCAAAAGGAGGAGACAAGGGAGTGTGGGGAAGGAGCACCCAGAAAGAAAAAGAAGCACTGCAAGAACATTTAACCCTTTCAGGCTCAGGGGTGAGTCTGTGTTACAGGAGGCTCTGTGTAAGCACAGCACCAATCCAGGCTTGGACACTGCTCCAGCTGGGACAGGCTGGATCTAAACTCAGCCTGGATCTAAACTCAGATTCGATCTAAACACAGCCTGGATCTAAACTCAGACTGGATCTAAACTCAGATTCGATCTAAACTCAGACTGGATCTAAACCCAGCTCTCCCAAGGGAAAACGTGGTGATGGGCCAACAGGAGCTTCAGTGCCACATTCAAAAGGGAGGATCAACATACCAGGACTGTGAAAGGCAGTGAATACTTTCTGCTGCTTCACCTGACTGTGTTTTTCTCAGTCCAGGAAAAAAGAATTAAAAATCACCCTAGTACTGTCTTTTTATTAAAATCGTTTTTACTTGTGAGAGCTTGCTCTGCTTCTGGAAGCAGGAGAGGGTTTGCAAAGCTGTGTTTTTTCAGTGATTTTTGCGAAGTGGTGTCTAATTTTTACATTCATCTCTTTTTATATATAAAATGAATGTTGTTTCTTCCCAAAAAGCTTACTCTGATTAAAAGCTTGCTCCTAAGTGTCAGCTCTTAAGGGTGAAATAAAAAGACCTCCCTGTGCCTCCAAGCCATTGTCAAACAGTTGTAAGTTTGCACCAAAGCTAAAGGAAATGTGTGTTTACCTTATCATTTATTAACCATACCTAAATCTTTGATTTCCAGGCCATACTCAGGATCTCTTCATTGGTACCTCTGGAATATCTGCCTTGGATAGGGCAAGGTTTTTTCCTGAAACTGGGACACCAATAGATTTTAAAAGCACAGTCAGATTGCTGTTGCCATTCACACATTGAAAACTTGCAGTTTGGATTTATAACCAAACTAGAGCTTGTTTCTCATTGTAAGCCTGGAAATAAGGAATGCTGGAACTGGGCAGTGCCACAAGCAGTTTTGTGGGAGATCTGAAACATTCAGCATGAATTTTGGCATTTTAATGTTACTCAGAGCTGTCAGAAGAGACAGGTGAGCTTGGAAGTGGTGGAATGGGAAGGAGGATTTCCCTTCCTGGTGTCCTGCTCTGATGTTTCTTTGGCCACACCAAACTGACAGCACAACCCTGAACACCATCCAGTTATCCTGGCAGAATCCAGAATCCAAATCCATGAGCTGCTCATTTCATCCAGGCGTGGCTGGGTTTCATCAGTGTAAATCTAAAACATCCCATTGGCTGCTCTGCTGAAGAAAATGGGTACATTTTTATATTGTCTCAGCTCAGTGGAGTTGCTTAACATGGTCTGAGGAACATTGTCAAGATGCAGATGTTAACAGGGAAAAAAAATTTCCTTAAGCTGCCTTTATTGTGCAGTGGAGGAAGCTCCATCTGCAGCACCCAGACCACATGGATGGTTTGGTTGCAGCTCAACTCCTCTTTTTAAGATCTTTTGGTTTCCAAAGCACCTTTTTTTTTTCCTGTGCCTTCAGGACATGCTCATTCACTGCAGCAAAATGAAGTTTCACTTCTTGAATAGGAGAACAAGATGCTTTTCCCTGGATTTCACATGCCAGGGTTTTAACCCTTGTCTCATCTCCTTTTCAGGCTGTACAATTATTATTCACCATAATCTGCTTGTCCCTGGCTTCCTTAAATGAAATACCACCACATACCATCAGTTATTGTCAAACTGGGAAGAAACTCTATGCTTGAGGTGAAAAAAATCATCTTCTCAGTGAAAGAAGACAGCAAAATAATGTTTTATGTTAAACTGAAGCATCCCTCCTGATTTCTAGCTCACCACAAGTTGGAATTTTTGTTATTAGATTCCAAAAGCCTCATTGTTTCCAATTATTTTTTAACTCTTAAGCCAACTAAACTTTACAGCCTCTCTGGGATTTCAGTTTAAAAAGGTGCTACTCAAGGAATAAGGTTTCCTTCTCCAAATACTGCTGGGCTTGTTTGTTTGTTCCCTCTGTGAATTTTCATGTGTTTCTGTGTGCTGATTCTTGTGGGTGCTTGGCCACATTCCAGTGTCAGTTACAGGAAGAATAAAACCAGGAATAAACCTTTAATTTTGTACTGCTGCTCCTGTAAAATTCAGGATACCCAAGATTTAAATCTGGCTCAGATCTAAGTATCAGCTACCAATGGAAGATTCTCTATTTTTGCAATAAATACACAGCACTTTATCCTGGGAAATGTGGAATTTTAATGTGCCCCAAGCTCTGCATGTGGTTGTAGGAGGGGAAACTCATAATAAATAAATAATCATAAATCATAAATTGCTTGTATTTGACAGAAACACTTGATTTAACTGCTCTGCTCTGTGTTTGTGGTCAACATTACTCAGTGAAAAGCTCTTCTTACCAGATACTGTCCAGTGAAATGGATGATTGGAACAAGAGAAACATGTCTCAGAGTAATAAATTACATATATATTTTTTTGTTTGTTTGCTTCTAGTGGGTTTTGAGTTCTGTTTCAACCCAACTCTGGGTTTGGCAAGAAGGCCTTTTTTAGAAAGCACAAGAAAAAGAATTACGTCAGTGCCCAGATGGTGGAATTAGCAGAATGTGAGCACAAAGGAACGACTTGGTTTCATTTCCGCGAAAATCAGACTTTCAAACTCTGAGGCCTTTTGTTATACATTCATCCATTGTACTCACAGAATGAGATGGCTTCCAGTGAAATTACCTGGGCACCAAGGAAAATGAGACTCCCCGCTCTGCTGTCGCTCCCCAATGGGGAATGAGGCACGTGCAGCACAGATATTAAAATGTTTTCAGTTTTGGTAACCCCAGGTCAGCAGTGACTGAAGGAAATTTTCCTTTTTGCTTTGGGAACATTCCAGCACTGGTTTCTCCTGAGCTGTTCCATTCTTTGCAGGGATAGGGCTGTTCTTGGCTTTGAGGCTCAGAATTCACTTCAGGATCCACAGCCAAGAACGTGATTGGCAAGTGCAATGTTAGAGCAGCAATAACAGAGGTTGAATTGTGCTTGTAAACACCTGCAGCCACCAAACTACCCTGGGAAGTAGAGACCATGGAAAAATAGTCCTGGTACCATTGTTGGACCCAAATCTGTGTGAGTTTTGTCTGACTGTGGAGCTTTCCCTGGAGCCAGGGATGGGAGATGGCACCAGAGCACCTCAAGTGACAGCCCTGACATGTGGTAAAGGCAGAATTCCTTGAATTTCCTCCCAAGATGTTCCAGCCAGTGTAAAGCAAAGCTAGAATTGTAGAATCATGGAATCATTAAGGTTGGAAAAGCCTTCTAAGACCATTGAGTCCAACCATTCCCTCAGCACTGCCAAGGCCACCATTGACCCATGTCCCCAAGTGCCCCTTGGTAACAACCAGGGTTTTTTAAAGCATAGATGCAAGACACCATTAAAGATTTCAGAACCACCTGTTTGTGTTTAAGTGAATTTGAGTCCATTGGGATGCAGCTGCTTTGTGACTTTGTGAGTTGAAGGAGCTGGAGCATGTCCAGGGAAGGGAACGGAGCTGGGGAAGGGTTTGGAGCACCAGGAGGGGCTGAGGGAGCTGGAAAGGGGCTCAGCCTGGAGAAAATGAGGCTCAGGGGGGACCTTGTGGCTCTGCACAACTCCTGACAGGAGGGGACAGCCGGGGGGGTCGGGCTCTGCTCCCAGGGAACAGGGACAGGAGGAGAGGGAATGGCCTCAAACTGTGCTTGGAGAAGTTCAGGTTGGACATCAGGAAGAATTTCTTCATGGAAAGGGTGGTCAAGCATTGGAAGGGATTGCCCAGGCCAGTGGAGGAGTCCCCATCCCTGCAGGGGTCTCAAAGCCATGTGGCACTTGGGGATGTGGGTCCGAGGTGGCCTTGGCAGTGCTGGGGAATGGTTGGATTGTATGATCTCTGAGGGATTTTCCATCCTAAACCATTCTGTGGCTCTGTGAAGTGTTTGGGGACAGCTCAGCATCGTATCCATGGCTGCAGTTCTCCTTTCAGCTGCCCTGGTGCTCTCTGCCCCCAGCTCCTCAGCTCTCAGCAAGGACAATCCATCAGTGTAATTAACCAATTTTCTCCTGTTTAAACACACGAGACTGAAGCTGTTGCAGCATCCTTCAAAAGGCACAAGTTACGTCAGGAAACCCCCGAACCTGCCAACATCAAGGAAAGGAGGGAAGCTCCAAGAAGAGAGGGGAACCACACAAAATCTGTTGAAAACACTACCCAACATCACACCTGGCTGGAAAAAAGATCTGGGAATAGTGTGTCCTGTTGGATATGGGGTGAGGATTGTGGGCATCCAAAGCCATTTGCCTAATTCCCCCTCGTTCCTGGGCAGGAGCCCCCAGGAAGGAGCTGAGCTCAGAGAACTTGGGACAATAACCAAGGCTTTTGTTTCCATACCTGTTCCATCCAGGGATAAACAAATTTTGTCTTGGATCAGCAAACTTTTAGTGATGTGGGACTGGGAAATGCTGTACAAATACATAATTTGTGGTGGCAGAAGTGGGAATATTGTAAAACAAATTGAAGCTTCATTTCTCAGCAAGTCAAAATCTGCTTCTGAATCACGCAAATACATTTTTTTCTTATCTTAGTCCATCTTCATAAATTTAAAGGTGTAAGAGGGGAAACCCTTCCTACTTCCTTTTGACCTAAAGGCAGTAAAATATATATTTTTGTAACCTTTAAACTGCATTTTAAAAGTAGTAAGAGCAGAAATATTCAGCACCATGCTGAAAAATTTTGCATTTCAAGGGGCAGTGGGGGGAGCTTTTCTGCTTTTTTTTTTTTTTTTTTTTTTTTTTTTTTGTATAATGGGAAATCTCTGGGGTTTTTAACCTAGAAAATAAATGGTTCAGGCACCAATCCCTGGGGAAAACCTGGTTGCATCAAGGAGGATGGGTGGTGGGCAGAGTTGGGAACTACAGCACTGAGGGAATCTTCTGCTGGGAACCCCCAGCTCTCTCTGCAAAAACTTCCCTTGGGAGCCAAGAGTTTCATCAATAATTAAGGAACATGTGAATATTGAGCTAATTTAGGATTTGCACTATCTCACATGTTTTAATGTCCCTGAAGGTTGGTGGGGTGTGAGGTGGGGGGCAGGTTGGGGGGGGGGAGTGAAAATAAACCCTCCCTTTGCAGGAATAAAATTCCAGATGTTGGATCCACCCCCCCCCCCAAAAAAAAAAAAAAAAAGAGGGATATTTTTAAAGAGGTGGTCGTTCCATATAGGGTTCAGCCACTCATTTTCTGCCTGGCCCATGGGAGTTGTTGCCACTGTTCCCCATCCGTGAAAATGGGGGAGAACAAAGCTTTCTTCCCCCCTTTGTCTGCTCCATCTATTTTCGCTGGCGGCTTTTCGCCGTAATTTCCCTGTTCCCAAAGCCCTGGGAGAGCTCTGCTGCTTCCTGTGCCCCAGATACAGGTGAAGCCTCGCAGCAGAGTGGGGAAGGTGAGCACACATACACACACACACACACAAAAAAATAAAAAAAAAAAGGTAATCCTGAGGTTTTTCCAGACTAATTACCCCGATCCGGTAGTAATTAAGAAGTGGCATTTTCACATGGCCCCAGCCTCCTTTATGTAACGTGGGAGCTTCTGACGGGACAGGTTTGACCAGCATTTTAGGCAGGGTGCAGAATGAAACCCTCCTTACTAATGCCATCAGAATGCCAGGTGCTGCAGGAGAGGGGGAGAAAGGGGGGGAAAAATGGTTATTAATAATAGTAGCAGTGTTTGCACTTAAAATTCTGTGTGGGGGCCCTGGGAAGGGAGGAAATCCAAACGAGGAATATTCTGCTGGATTTCTTTGTGCTGCAACCACACAGGAGCCCCAGATTGTGTCTCAGGAGGTTCTGAAAAGCCACGAGTTGACCCCTGTGATACCTTTGGGAGGTCAAATGTTATTCCCAGGATGTGGAGGGAATAATGAGGATCAGGAACACCCAGAGAGGTGCTCTGAGAGCTTCCAGGCTTCAGCAACAGAGGCAGGAGGTGGGTGCAGGTCCTGTCCTTGCTCAGGGTTTTATCCTCTCTCAAACCTATCCACCCATTCTGCAAAATGTGGAAACACAGGCCAAGGTGGAAGCAGTCCTGTAAAAGGCATCAACTGGAATTCATCCATCTCTTTCCTTTTCCCAGGAAGAGAAATTCTGCTGCTACTACTAAAAATTCCTGTCCTCTGGGGCCTCCACAGAGGTGTTTCCATATTCATGATATCCAGGTCCTGAGCATCCTGAGGGTTAAATATAACAGTGAGCCATGCAACATATTCACCATACCCAAAATACCATCCCATTCAAAATAAAACCTTGTAACCCCGGGCAGCCTCTTTTCCAGGCCACTTCCACCCTTCCTAAAGGGAACTAAACAGAATTAAGGATGTTCCCGGTTTTCTTCAGAAATTCTCACTGCCAACCTCTGCAGCAGCTGCAGTCTGCAAAATGCACCCGGGAGACCTGTGCAGGGCAGGGTGGAGAGTTTGTCATCCTTCTTCCCTGCCCCATCCCGGCACTTCAAGGTGTGAGACAGGACTTTGGGAGAGATCTGGAGCTGCTGGGGGACAGAACAAGCTGTCCCCAGGAGCGTGCCCAGCTTCAAACCCCAGATAAAAGGCAGCTCCTCTGTGTGTGTGTGTGTGTGTGTGGAAAGGGTTTATAAATCTGTCCCAAGACCAGGAAATCTCCTGCGCCTTTTAGATTGAAGAGAAGTTGCCTTCCTGTTGTATTCCCAGATAACGCAGCTCTGATGGAGCCCACTTGTAAATAGCTTAATAGATTTAATCAGTTCCTTTGGAAAATGTTGTTGCTTCCGCAGGGTTTTAGTTCGGTCCCGGGGAAAAGTTTGAGGAGGGCAGTTGCTGCTTCTGCTGCGAGCGAAGTTGGCAGATTCCAGCTCTTCTGACCCCAAAATCACTGCAATCCACAAGAAACCAGAGCCATCGTGCTCCTATGCAGAGGGAAGGCAGAGACCAGGAAGCCCAGGCGGATCCTGCCCGGCTCACATTGACATGAGCTCTCTCCATCACTCCTAATCTGACAAGAGTCAATAGGAACACCCAGGCACGTGGGAAACCTGCCCGAGCTCCCCGGCCTGGGATCTGCGCCGGGGTTTTCCCACCCTTGTGAACACCGTTGTATGGCTTTGGGACTTCCATCCCATCCAGCCTTTTTGGGTTAGGGCAGCACTCCTTGAAAAGCAGCAGCAAAGAGAAGATCCTTTGTTTCCCAGTGGCCAGGGATGGGCAGCGGGGACCGACTGGAGATGTTTCAACCTCTCTGAGCTGTGCCCTGTCCCATCCCTGCCTTGTTTCCCCCTAAAAGCTCCCTTAGCAGTCCGAACAGGTTGGACAAGCACCTTCCAACAGGTTCATTGTGTCCTGGTTTCCATCCCATATAAAGGGACCTGGAAATCTGTGGTGAAAACCCACATGGGGTGGGCAAAGCACAGCCTGGGCTGGTGGTTAAAGCAGGAGAAGTGGGGAAAAGCTGTCCCTGCCTGTGGGATCCGTGCCTCGATTTCCCTTGGCAAACAGGGTTCCTGCAGCTTGTCAAAGCCTGGGGAGGGGCCTTTTGCACCCCGGTGGGATCTTCCTTTCAGTGCCATTTCCCTTTTCTTTCCAAGTTTTCAATGCCTTATCTCCTCTCACTGTGTTACCCCCCAGCCTTTAAAGTTTGAAGGTGTCTGAGGGCAGGAGGGCAGCGAGGCTGTTTGGGGGCGGGACATCTCCAGCTCTCTCCTCACTCCCTTTCAGCCGGCAAAATAAGGAAAATTAATAATAAAAGAGGGGGAGGGGGGAGTGGGAAGGAGAACGGAGGGTGTTGGGGGTGCTACTTCCCCGGGGGGGGGGTTTACCGGGCAGAGGGTGGGGAGAAGTTTTCTCCCAGCACCATCCCGGCCGGGGCTGAGGAGTTTGCAAACAAGGAGGAGCAGCGAGTCCCTTCGGTGTCATTGGAGGAGGCTTTTTCCAAGGAGCTCATAAATACGGGAGAGGCCGGGCAGGAGGCTGGGACTGCGCGGGGACCCCGAGGGCAGCGCGGCGGGGCGGGGGGGGCCGGGGGGCCATGGCTGCGCTGCTCAGCACATTCCCCTGGCCGGAGCGGCTGGAGGGGGACGCGGGCGAGGGGCTGTCCCCAGGGCCACCCCCCCGAGCGTCGCAGGGCGAGAAGGGCTCCGAGAGCCGCATCCGCCGGCCCATGAACGCGTTCATGGTGTGGGCGAAGGACGAGAGGAAGCGGCTGGCGGTGCAGAACCCCGACCTGCACAACGCGGAGCTCAGCAAGATGCTCGGTGAGCAGCGCGGTGGGCGCGGGTTTGGGGGCGATGCGCGGGGAGAGGTCGGGGACCCACCCGGGCATCCCCGGGGGTGCAAACCCTGCGCGGATCCGGTGTCCCGGGGTGAGCACCCGAGCACCCACCCGGCAAATCCTATCGGGATTCAGTGCCCAGGGGCACCCACCTTGTCCGGATTCGGTACCCGTGAGTCCAGCAGGGCATTCCCGGGGGTGCAAATCCTGCCCGGATCCGGTGGCCCGGGGGAGTCACCCACGGGCGTGGGATGCGCACCGCGCTCGGATCCAGCGCTCCGGGCTCGGTCCCCAGGCACCCCCACCTGCGGTGCCCGGAGTGAAAACCCTGTCCGGATTCAGTGCACTGGGGAGGGGATCCAGGCACTCTCCGGCTATTCCTGGGGTGCAAATCCCGTTCGGATCCAGTGCCCCCGGTGGGCACCCACCGTGCACCCACCCCGTCATTCCGGGGTGCACATCCCATCCAGATCCAGCGCCCCGGATTGGGAATGCCAGCACCGATGGCCATCCCCGGGGATGCCAACCCTGCCCAGGTGGGGACCCGGTCTGGCACACAGCAGGGAGGCACACCTACACCTTCCTGGCTCTTACTGGGGTGCAAAGCCAGCCCAGGTGCAGCACGCTGGGACTGCAATACCTGATGGAGTTCTGCACCCCGGGAGCAGCACTGTGCACCCACCCTGTCACCCGCGGGGTGCTCACCCCAGAACTGTCCCACACTCCAGGTGTGCAGCCACTCCTCAGGGTGCAAAGCCCGATGGTGTCCTGCATGCCAGGGGACAGGCACCCTGCCACCCCTCTGCTGCAAACCCTGAGGGTGCTGCCCTGCTGTGCAAGGAGGGACCCCCAAATTTCCCTGGCCTGTCCTTGCTGTGCCACTTTGTGCCAGTATTACATGGCTGAGGTGGGTGTGTGTATTTCTGCTGTTACTTTTGGGGGATCACAACCCATTTCGAACACACATTTGTTCTCCATTCCCCATCCACTATTTCTCCCTTCTTCTCAATCCCCATTTTGATGTGAAACCGAGAGCGCAAACCAAAATTATCAGCCCATACAGCCTGAGAAAGAGCTGCCCGAATTGCAACACAGCTTTACTGCCCAACCTCTTATCCAAAGTTTGTGTTTCCCTGGACAGTTCTGTGGTGTTTTCTTTGGTGGTTTGGGTTTTCTCCTTGCTGCTTTGCCATGCAGCATCTCAGCTTATTAGTGTTATTTCTGCTGTCTCAGGCCATGGGAAGGCATCAAAGGCTTTGATGTGTATCCTCATTTCTCCCCCTTGCCCTGAGGAGCAGCCTGGGACAGCCTCACTGTGGGATAAAACCCCCCTACAAATGCTGCTTCTCTGCGCTTTATCTCAAACAGGGAGGCACGAGGTCATAGGATTACAGAATCATGGAATGGTTTGGAAGGGATCTTAAAAACTATCTAATCCATGGGCAGGGACACCCTCCACCATCCAGACCAGCTGTCACAGTGCCCAGGTCTCCTTGTGCCCTGGTGCAAGCCCTGGCAGGGCACAAGCTGGGGCACTTTAAAGGACAGCACGTCCTGACCTCTGCTCAGCCAGGCACAGCCTTGGCTGTCCCTTCTCCACAGCCCATGGAGCTGGGAGAGTTCATCTGCCTGGATTTATTTTCTAACCCTAAACCCACCTTGTGTGTCAGTTTGGGATGAAGGGAGTCAGAGACCCTACAGCAGCCTCAATTCCCCCCTTCTCCCACCCGCTGCCGCCACATCCCCCTGCGGGGTTTTTGGGATGTGTCCTCCCGTGTGTGTCAGGCGGGACATTGGGCACCCCAGGGAGTCTGCGAGTGCTAAGGGAGCGTGTCCTCCGTTTCAGGGAAGTCCTGGAAGGCGCTGAGCCTGTCACAGAAGCGTCCCTACGTAGAGGAGGCCGAGCGGCTGCGGGTGAAGCACATGCAAGATTATCCCAACTACAAGTACCGGCCCCGTCGGAAGAAGCAGGTCAAGCGCATCGGGAAGCGGGTGGATCACGGCTTTCTGCTGGGCAGCCTGACACGGGACCAGAACTCTGTGCCGGAAAAGCGGACCTGCAGCCGGGCCGGGGGGGACAAAGAGGGCCCGGGTGAGTACCACCCCCGCCCGGGGCTGCCGGCTGTGCGGGGGTACCGGGAGGCTCCAGGCAGCGGCAGCAGCACCAGCGTGGACACCTACCCCTACGGGCTGCCCACCCCGCCGGAGATGTCCCCTCTGGATGCCATAGACCCCGAGCAGAGCTTCTTCTCCTCGCCCTGCCCCGAGGAGCATCACCGCTCCCACCTCGCCGGTGCCACCTTCTCCCCGGAGTACGCGGGCGGCTCTCTGCCGTGCGGCCACCACCCGCTCAGCCCCATGCCACAGCCGGCCACCTGCATGATCCCCCCGGCCTCCAGCTGCCCTTCCCTTCCTCCTCCTCCTCCTCCCAGCTACTACACACCCGCCTTCCCGTCCCTGCCCCCTCCCAGCCTCCATGCCCACCTGGGCCAGCTCTCCCCGCCGCCCGACCACCACGGCTTCGACACCTTGGACCAGCTGAGCCAAGCAGAGCTGCTGGGGGAGATGGACCGCAATGAGTTTGATCAGTATCTCAACAACCCCGGCCACGGTGACCACCACGGCGGGGCCTTGGCCAGCGGGCACGTCCCGGTGTCCGGCAGCTCCCACAGCTCCGAGAACAGCCTCATCTCCGTCCTGGCTGATGCCACGGCCACCTACTACAATAACTACAGCGTCTCTTAGGAGCCCAGCCGGGGCCGCCTGGACCGGCCGAGGAAGGACCCGACACTGTTCCGAGGCGTTGCTCCCTGGGGACATCGCCCACGGCCCCTCAGGGTGACCGAGTCCGAACCACAGGGCCCTGGAGTCTCCTCGGTGCTGTAGGTAAAGGATTTGGGTTATTGGGTCACCACCGTGCAAAGCCTGGAGTGCTCTGTTCCAACCGTGGCCAGGGGGCACTTCCCGATGCCAAAGCCCTTTGGCCAAGTCCCTCTTCCAAAGCAGGGATTTTCCCGGGAGCGCAGGAAGGCTGCCCCTCATTTTGAGGCATCCCCAGCTCTGCTTTGGAGTCAGGAATGCAGCAGCACCCCACAAACGTCAGGTCTGAATTCCCCCAGGAAGGGGGAAAGGCAGGGATGGGAGAAGGGAAGATTTTGGTGAAGGTCCATGAGCTGTGGTTGCGTTCTGGTGGTGGCCTTGCTGTCTGACCACCCTGACCTGCCTGACCACTGCAATGGGGATTAAAGCCCCCATCCCCTGCCCCAAAACAAGGATTGGGGGCTTCATTCCTTTGGGACACTCCAGAGGGGATGGGAAACCAGCCGGGAGAGGAGTAGCCAGCCCTGAGAGCGCTGAGCCTGTTCTGGAGTGGGGTAAGATCACGGCTTAGAAAGGCAGGATCCGGCCGGCATCCACCCCTGGGAGCAGGTCCTGGGATGAACATTTTGGCCAAGAGGTGATGATGTAGCAGACACTTTTTTTGTCAAACATCCTTTGAAGGGGAAGGCTCCGTGTTTGGAGCCACAGTGCCCAATGCCTCTCCTAACTCTGGCGTTCTATTGCTTGTAATAAAGCTGTACATTGATTTATTCCTTCCATTACTCCTCCTGCCCCCCCCACCTCGGATTTTGTATTGCTCGAGTTCTCTTCCTTTCCATAAAGATGAAGCTTTATTTTAAATCAGTTATATGACATGATTAATCTTAGTGTTTACTGTATGGCACTTGGTAATGATTAGTTAGTAACGTGGTTATGATTTCCTGGTTTCAGTCCCCAAAATGTATTAATAATAATTGCAAAGAAAACTTTAAAAAAAACCCAAAAGTTCACTGGTTTTAAGCTAATACATTCCATCTCTTTTGTGTGACTCTATGCATTTTGAATGAGTGTAGATACGAGTTTGCATAAAATATTTAATTTAAATAAATATGTTTTTATAGGATGATTGTTCAATGATTTAAATTGCTGTCGCTATTGACAACAGTTTTCAAAACAGAAACATTTCCCGTGCAAGTGCTATTTTTTTATATTTTTGTTGTCATCGTTGTTGTTGGTATTTTCAGCCAAATTTTTCTACTTCCATTTTTTTATAAATAAAACAAAGATCTGTGGTTATCTTTACAAATTGTGTATTGCTTTCTAACAAACAGACTCGGGGCATGATGAGTGCTTACCCTCACTTTTCACAGAGTATCTCAGGGCTCAGGTCACTGTGCTGGCCTGGATCCTGCTTTTGCCATCTCTCAGATATGATCTTTGTAATCCTGTTTCCATATTACAGTGAAGTCAAGAACTTTGCCTTTGGTGTCTTGGTGAGCACAGATGATGTTGCCAATTTATGGAGCGAGTGCCAGTGCCTGGAGAGTGGATTTTAATCACATTTAAGGTTCTCTTTTCTTTCACAGTTTGGGTAATTCACCTTTCAAGGTGCTCCACAGTGTGGGGACCTTGAGAAGGGTCTTCATTTCAGGTGCAGATTGAGGGAATGAGACCTCAGAAATGTGTGTGGGTCAAATTTGGGGAGGCATGTGAAGGTGATGTTGTGTGATGGTCTTCAGGCCCGGCCAGCAGGGAGAAAAGCTTAATCCACGTTGTTGTCCATGGAAAATATCACCGCCTGCTCTTGCCAGACATTAAATCAGGCGGTGCCCCTGCTGTCCTTGAGGTTAAGCCACGCACAGAGAATCCTGGAGTTGTATGGGCTGGAAGGGGCCTCTGGAGATCCAAGGCAGGGTAAACATTTCCCAAAGCAGTGTCCTTCCAGGCTGGGTCCTCCTGCTTGGCCCCAAAAAGTGGAGGAGCACTATAAGTAGTGCCCTTTGTGCTCTGCGTGGTGGCTGGGAGGGATCTTCAGAGGTGACCCAACCCCACCCAACCCAATCCTGTCCCTTGTGTCCCATAAATGACATCATTGATCCACGAAGTCCATGGTCCCAGAAGGTGGAGGCTGTGTGAAAATTTGGGGAGGCACCAACATGACCAACAGAACCCTGTCCTGTTCTCCTTTATCCCCCACTTGTATCCCCTGGATTCAGCTCTCCCATCCTGCCTCTTCCTTCTTCCATGTCTCAGTCATCCAAACTCACCCTTGGCCTTTCCTTTTAGGGGAAAAGGAATGGATGCCTCTGGGTGTCCTGCCAGCCTCAGGTATTCTGGTGGCTCCCTGACTGGGGTGGCTCAGCCCAAAAGTGACTCTTCCAAAAGGATTTTGGAGCTGGAGGGAGGGAGGTGCCGGGATCCTGTTTGGCCTCTCTGCCCAGCAGCACTGACTCACATGGGACCACGCCAGGAGCAAGAGTGGGGCTGGAGAAGTCCTGCTTTTCCCTTCTCCATCTCTCCCTGCAATCCCTGTGGTGTCCCAGGCCCAAGAGGCAGCTGAGAACAGTGAAACTGCCCTGGGGAGGAGGCTCAGCTGTCCCAGCCCCCTCCAGAAATTGAGCTCTGGATATTGCCACCAGCCTGATCTGGGATGTCACATTCTTACCCTATACAACCCTTTCTCCAGGACATTGGCTGCTCCCACCGATCCTTCTTATTCCCACGCCCTGAGCAACGGTGGGATCAACCTTTTCCCTCCTTGCTTTCATCCCATGCAGGGCTGCTGGAAACAAACCCCTCTCCAAGAGCTCCCAGCAGCTCCCAGAGTCTGATTTCCCCAGGAAAAGGGGTTTCTCCACACACCCCATCCCCAAGGAGCCCATTGTGCCCGGATGAACGCAGAGCCCCGCCAGCCAAGCCTGTCCCCACTTGCCCAACCCGGAGCCACGTGAGGAGAGGTGGGAGCTTGTCCCTGTGCTCTCTGCACGCCAGGAACAGCTACAGGTCCCAACCGGGAGCTGGGGCCCCCCGAGGGCGTTGGGAGCCACAGCCAAGGCGAGGTGCGGCTCCCTGGGAGCCACGGCCGGATCCGGGCACACGCCCAGTGCCGGGAGCAGCCGGCTCCCACCTCCAGGACACTGCAGCCGAGATGAAATTCAGGAGCACCACCTCTTCTCTGGGGGGATGGAAAATGAGATGCTATAGGTCAATCCCCTCTACCCACAGCAATTTTTTGGGATGCAAGGCGTTGCTGGAGGGAGCAGATGGAAAATAAGCGGCTGGCAGAGGTGGGAAGGAGTGGTTTTGCTTGGAAAGTGGGAATCCATACAAAAGACTGCTGGCCATCGTTGTTTATGGATGTTGAGGGGGGTCTCCACCCCAAGCAGGACTTGTTCTGCATCAGTCCTGGACATGTGTCTCCTCTTTCCCCATCCCAAATTGAGGAGCCCATGGCTGTCTCTGTGCATGCTGAGGAGTCTTGTGGTTTGTGGCCTGATGTTCCCAGCCTGGGAAACCGCAGGAAAATCAAATCAGGGCTGCAGGAAGGGATAAAACAGCCTCACGCCACATTTGGGCTCCTGCTTGGGGATGTCAGCTTGGGCCAGGACAGGGGTATCTCCTTGCCACGAGGTGAGCAGGGTGTGAGCCCTCTGCCCCCAGTGTCCCATGGCCTTGGCCAGTCCTCGACCCCGTGGCTGTGCAGGTTGTGGTGCCGGGCATGGGGAGCAGGGATGAGGTCACCTTCCTGGTTAGCTGGAATTTGGGCTGGCCAGGAGCTGCCTGCCGTGTGTGTCATGCCCTGGGCAATTTCCCTTGCATCCCTTGAGCAGGTGGTGACTCCTCTGTCCTCTCTCTGCTTGTCCCAGTGCCACTGGATGGGGCTGGGCCCTGGTGACAAACAGCCACAAGGATGTTCCATGCCTCAGTTTCCCTGTCTGTAAAACAGAGATAATTCTTCCTTCCCTCCCACCCTTTTTCCAACCAGTGCTGGGACATGACCTGTCTCTTCCCCAGAATTTGAACAGGACCAAGTGCTTGCGCTGCCTTTAGTGGGTCCCTACCCCATTTGAGCGATCTGGATCCTGCTACAAAATCAGCTGGGAGACAACAATTTTCCCTGATTTTCTGAAGCAGAACCAGGTGAGGGAAGTAGAGGCAGAGACGGGAGTGAGATAATTGGACTGAGCTCACCCTTCAAATCAGCGATTGAACCCAGAGAGACCCTCAACACGGCCAATCCCCCAAATCCCCACATCCTAGATCCCCTTTTGCCCCCTTTTTGCTCACCTTTCCCCTCCATCCCTTTTCTTTCTCCACACCCCACCCTGACTCCAATCCCTGCTGCACCCCACGGCGGGGAGGGCAGGATCAGACCCTCCTCCCGTCTCTCCAGAGGAGGGAATGAGACAAGCTGCTGAGTGGTTTCCTGCCCAGCACTGCCAATGGGAGCTGCTTGGGGTGCCGGGAGCAGGGGAGGATGTGTCCGGAGCTGAGTGTTTCCTGGCAGATAAGGCCAACCCCTCCTGCCGGATGTTATGAGTCCAGGTCCTACCTCCACGTTTCAAGAGAAGGGGCCGAGGAAAGGCTTGGATGTTTATGTCAAGGAAAAATAACTTCTCCCTCTGTGTACAATCCTCTGGCTCCCCCAGGGCTACGTGCGGCAGGGTAAATGCTGGGAATAGGAAAACGGGCGAGGAGGATGATGGGGAACAAGGAGGGCTGTGGGCAGGCTGGGGTTTCTGCCTGATTGGGAATGTGCCAAGGCAAAGAAAGGATGGATCAGGAGAGATGAGCCTGAGGATGGATAGTGCATGCTCAGCACTGTGGGATCAGGCTCATCATCAATCCAGGGTCATTATAGCCAAACCCCACGTGTCACCCCTGGTGCCCATCTGGGGCACATCCAGGCCCAATTTGGATTTCTCCTCATCCTTCAGGTGAGCCCCTTCGAGGCCAGAGCCAAGGCAGCCCCCGTGGCTGGAGAGCAGGGTTATCCTGCTCACCTCTGTCATCCAGGGAATCAGAGATGCTGGCAGAGGGAGGACAGCGGCAGAGTTGGGTCTGGCAGCCCGGATGGCTGGGGAGGAGGGGGAAGCTGTGCAGTGAGTATGGAGGGAATGAGGAAAACATGGATTTTCTCTGTATTTTTTGCAATGAATAAGTAGAATCCAGTGCTGGCCAGAGCCTCCTCTTCAGCTCGTAGCTGTGCTATCCTAACACCCTTCTGGGAACATCCCCAAGGCTCAAGGCAGAACCTGTGCACTGCCTGAGGGCTGGTACATGTCCAGGGCCACCTCTGGATGATGGAAGGAACATGGAGAGATCTGCACTAGACTTAGGCTGGTCAAGAAATTAGGACAGGGAGGACCCCCAGCCCTCAAGCGTTACCATTCCCACTGAAATTACACCAGATCCCAGCACAGCCATGCCCAGGCCACAAGTCCTGCCCAGGCCCAAGACAGGGGCAGTGAGGACATTCCTGGTGAGAGTTTGGATGTGATCAGCTGGTTTGGATGTGTCCTGGCATCGAACAGCTTTTCATGGAGAGTTTTTTCTTTGGCATCAATAGGGAGAAATCTGAAATTAGACAGAATCTGGCAATCTCTTGTCCAGGGTGATTAACAAGAGCTGAGCTGTTTCCCATTCCCATCTCAATCCAAAAGTTCCTATTCCCCATCCAGTGGGTCCAAGAGAGGACTGGAGGACAACTTGAGAAGAAAGGAGAGAGGGAAAAGTCCTGTTCTTCCTCCCCCAAGCTTGAGGAGCCCATGAGGGACTGAAGGGCATCCAGGGAGCACTGCTGAGTTCAGGGAGAATTTTGGGACAAGAAGCCTGGTGCTGGAGCCTTGACCTGTGCCCTCCTCCAGTGCCTCCCACTCCTCTTCCCTGAGCCCCTGGAATTCCCCCGTGTCCCATCCAGCCAGGACACCACACCCCGCCTCAGCCAGCCCGAGATGTTGTTCCTTTCCCTTTGATTTCCAGGAGCTCCCACTTGGCCCCCAGAGCTCCACGGCAAACAAAACATCAGAAGCCCAGGCTTGGCGGTGCAGGAAGGAAACCGGCTCATGTGGGGCTGAGTCACGATCCCGCTGCTCCTCCCGGCATCCCAGGGAGCGGGAGGGTATCAAGGGATGCCACGTCCCACCGACCCCTGACCGGCTGGGGCACCCAAAATCCTCCTACACCACCACCACCACCACCACCACCACCACCACCACCCCATTTTATTTGTTTGGATAATCAAAACATGACCTGTGGGTTTTTTCCCATTAAGTTGGAGTGGGAAACGCTGGATTTGCTTCCCTATTGAGGGAAAAATCTCCACACTGCCCATCTGGGCCTCGGCCAAAATTCAGGGAGGCTGCCAAAGACCTGAGTTTAAAAGAAGCTCCTCAGCACCCTTGACCTGGGACCAGCTACTTGATTTTCTCCTCTCAGGGTAAGTTCTTGTCTAGAGCTTCGCATGGTTGTGATTGACACCACTCAGACATTTCCAACTCTCCCACTCATATTAATGTAGATTTAAAAAAATGAAAAAATAATAAAAAATACACACACACACACACACATATATATATATATATATATATATATATATATATATATATATATATATATATATATATAAGGTACTCCCAAATCCACCCTTCCCCTTTACTGGAAATACCAAACATACATAAATAAATATATATATAAATATAAAAATATACTTAATATAAGTATGTACAAATATATAAATATATATAAATATAAATATATACACATACAGGGGAAATGACGCATGCATGTACATATATATATATATATATAGATGTATAAGGGATCCTTGTGTGTGTATATATATATATATATATATATATATATATATATATATATATATAAGAAAAATGAGTTCAAACTTTTTAGCAAGGCCATTCATGATAGGATAAAGTGTAATGGTTTTAAACTCAGAGAGGGTAGACTTAGATTAAATATCAGAAAGAAACCTGGTCTAGTGGAAGGTGTCCCTGCCAGTGGCAGGGGGTGGAAGGAGAGGAGTTTTGAGGTCTCTTCCAACACAAGCCATTCTTGTATTCCATGATTTTATGATTTTATACATATTTTTGTGTGTGTATGTGCACACAGAGGACATAGGACATATGGCTTAGAAAAAGCACCATCCTTTGGTCTCCTTCACCACAGGTCTCAGCACAGTCTGGTGGAAGTCTCAGCTGAGTCCATGTCCCACGTGTCCTTTCTGGGGGGATATCAGGAAAAGGTTCTTCCCCAGAGAGTGTTTGGGCACTCAGCAGGCTCCCCAGGGACGGGGCACAGCCCCAAGGCTGCCAGAGCTCCAGGAGCATTTGGACAAAGCTCTCAGGGATGCACAGGGTGGGATTGCTGGGGTGTCTGTGCAGGGCCAGGAGTTCGACTTGATGATCCTTGTGTGTCCTTCCAAATCAGGATCTTTTGTGATTTCAGAATTTAGTGATTCTGATCCTCTTCAGTGCTGGCCTGGGAGAGGTGATAGCCTCTGACTGTGCCTCGATGGCCTGGTGGTTCCAGAGGCTCCAATGACCCTCATGGATGCCCCTATGAAGGAAAATTAAGGGATCAGCTCTGAACCCCACTGGTCCATCCTCCCAGCCTCCCAAAAGAGGATGACAAAACCCAAACAGTGTCCTGGGAATGATTCCTGGCCTTTGGTCACCTTGCACCTGACCTGGGCAGTAGTTGCATCCCTGCCACTTGATCTGGGCCAAAATCACCCCCAACGACTGGAAGGTCATTGGGAAGCCTTTGACTCTGCTCCTATTCCTTGATGGGTTCTTCTGGAGTGTGGATTTGTCTGCTGGGCTTTTACCACCTTGGAAAACATTCCTGCTTCCCTCCCCCATGCCCAGGAAGATGAAAGATGTGTTGCAGTTGCAGAACCATGTGCTCCAGGATTAGGAAAGGCCAGGCTGGAGCGTGTTTGTGCAACCTCCCTGCTCCTTCCAGGGGCCAGGCACTGCAGGAGAGCTGGAGTTGCAGGAGTTCCCAGGATGTGGCAGTGCATTGGAAGGCACTGGTGGATCTTGTGGTTGCAGGATCACAATGAACTTTTCTCCCACCTTGGACCATTCTCAGCTCAGGCAGATTTGGGTGCATCTACTCAACATTTAAGTTTTAGCAAGGCCTGCCAGGTCCCTTCCTAGTGACTGCACTGGGCAAGCCTGATCAGTGATAAAAGGTGGGACCTAACTCCCAGGCATGCCCAGCTGTCTCCACTCTGATTTGGAGATCAAATCCATCCTGGTGCAGTTTTCATCTCAGCTGGTTGGAGCAACAATTCCATGGTAGTGGGTGTGATCCCTCTGTGGGAAATTCACTTATAAATTGGACTCGATGACCCTTGTGGGTCCCTTTCAACTCAGAATATTCTGTGATTTTGTGATTCTCACAGAAATGCTGAGATTCTAAGGGACCTCTGGAGATTCCATATTGGATCTGTGTCACTCTTTTCCTAGATGGGGGCCTGGCTGGGAGGCAGAAGGAGGTGGGACTTTCCTGGGGTTGGCTGTCCCTTTCCAAACTACCATGGCATTCCAAAATGCCTTTTCCTGGTGGCCTGGAGGCTCTTCACTTGAAACAGAACCCACATCTCCACTAGCAACAAATAGCTTGGGTATCTCAGCAGCCTGGTCCCATAGAGGATCCATGGAGGTCCCAAATCTCCCAGGATCTCCCACGTCAGAGCTCCTCCAAATCCAGGCTTCTCTTCCCTTCTTTTACTCAAGGGAAAGAAGAGAAGGAAACCCACAGCCCAAGTCTCCCACACCACCTTGCCTGTCTTCCATCCCCAACCTCCTGAAAAGCCCCAAAAGCTACTCCAAGGGAATTCCTCCAAGGTATGGGGCTCCCACTGTAAAGGACCTGCTGTACTAAATGACCCATCAGACCTTCCTGGTTGCTCTTCCCTGCTGCCTTCCCGGGTTCAAAAGGTGATTTAGGATGACATGATCTGCTCTACATGAACTTACCAGCTCTTGCCAGCTCTTGCCAGCAGCGTGACGAGACACCCCTTCGTTGTACATTAATTCCAGCAGGCGTACGGCCCAGCAATCAAAGTGCCTCATTAAACTTTAATTAAATCTCCCAAGTGATTTGCTCCCAGGCGAAGAACCTGCAATGCAAGCCCAAGCAAGTCTGTGTGTGTGTGTGTGTGTGTGTGTGTGTGTGTGTGTGTGTGTGTGTGTGTGTGTGTCAGGGCTTTTGGAATCTTTTTGGTCTCTTTTTTCCCCCAAAATGTTAACAACATTTCATGGCTGGTGTATGAAATAAAGCCAGAGGTGGAAATGCAGGCCAGACATGGAAATCCAGTTCAAACTAGGAAGAAAAGCCAAACTGAACAGACATTCTGCTCCTGCTTCTCCTGCTCAGTGCTGATCTCCTGGAAGAAGAGTCTCCAGGGCCTTCTCTTCTCCAGGCTGAACAATTTAAACTTTCCCTGCTGTTCCCTTGGAAGACCAGGAATTTTTTGCACTATAGTCCCTTTGTAGGATACGGACAGGAGATAAAATGGTCAGGAATTAGAATTCACCCTCAGATCAGTTCCCACAGTCGAAGCTTAGCAAAAAACCAGAGGGACAAAGGAATTCCAAACTTGTAATGGATGGCAAACAAAATTAGATCTCTTTCTATCAATGACAATTATCAGGATCAGAGGGGTGAGGGTTAGAAGGGACCTTAAAGACCATCTAGTTCCACCCCCTTCCATGGGCACCATCCACTGGACCAGCTTGCTCCAGGCTCTGTCCAACTTGCCCTTGGACACTTCCAGGGATGGAGCAGCCACAGCTTCTCACATGAACCTGTGCCCATCCTCTGCCTTGATAACCAGTTGGCCTGGTCTGGTCAAAACTCTCTCCAGAGCAAGGTGGCTGCACCTGAACAACACCAGGAATGGTCCTTGGGCCGTGCTGACTCCTGACCCATGGCTGGGCTCATCTGGGCTCACTCCAGCAGACTCCAACCCAAGCCAGGAGTGCAAACGAGCGACGTTCAGTCCACATCGAGACAGATCCAGGTTGTCTCTGTCATTTCCTGCAAGCTGCAAGTCGATCTCCAGATTCAAATTCCCTGAAGACTCCAGAAGGAGCCAAAACCCAGGCTGTGTTCAGGGGACTGCACAAAACTGACCCAGCGCGGACTCTGCGGGTCCCTGCGCCGGGATCCTGCACAAGGTGAAATTTCCCTGTGTTTTTCCTTGGGCTGGAGTGGATGGATAGCAAACAAAAGCCAATACTGGAGCACTTATTCACATCGAAAGAGGCACGAGCACAAAACCCAGTCACCCCCTTGAAACTTCGAGTGAGGCGGGGATTTCCATGTATTGCCTGCGCTTCCAGATCTGCAGATAAGGGTACAGCTGGTCAAACATTTTCCATTGATGATTTCCTTGCAGAAAACATCCTTCTTAGGAAAAAAAAAAAAAAAAGCCCTGTAACTTAAAGAAAACTTAGAGTTTTGCTTTGTTTCCCTTAAGCACACTTATAAAGAAAGTGCATTTTATGCAACTTTTCAGGTTTTTTCTCATAGAGAAGAAAAATAAAAGTGATGAGGGACCAGTCAGAATTGTTTGATTTTTAAAATGACAAGATGTATATATTTTAAATGTTTTTCATAGCAATATCCAAACTCCCCATAAACATCCATAGAAAACAGACTTTTTTTTTTTTTCATGTTCTGTGCTTTTTCCTTCCCATTAGCTGTACTTAACCGTTTCTTGGTCAAGTTAAGTTTCATTCTCATCACCAGACTCTACCAGTTTGAAGACCTAATTAGTTTTATGGGTCAGAATAGATGATCTTTGAAAATCCCTTGCAGCCCAGTGATTCTGTAATTTAAACACTTTCTATTTTAATATTAACTATATTCAGGTGTATAACTGTGAGCAAAAATAAGAGATTTTTCAATAAAATTGGTAGATTACTACTCTCAATTAAACAAAGATAAAACTGAAGTAGAGAAGATGATTTTCCCTCTAAAAAAAAGAAGATTTTAGTAAGAATTGTTTTTTTTTTTACAAAAGGCATTTTTTTTTAAATTGAGGAAATAAAGACAAGAACCTCAACTGGGAGAACAGTTGGGATTTTTCAGTGGTTTGTTGCTGATTTTGCCTGTGCCTTCAGTCAAACAGGATAAAGACATTTCTAGAAATGTCAGAATATTCATAAATATAGAGAATATTAATAAAAAATATGTTTGGAAGCTGAAGGGAAACAGGGATCTGCTTCCTAGCTCTAAAGCCTGCATTATATTAATGGAAGAGAATAATTAATAATGGGAACATCTATTATTCCCTGCAAGACCCTGTTTTTGCTTTCCTCCAAGGTGACATGAACGAGCTGGAGAGAGCTCGGTGTCTTGAGGGAGAGATGTCTGTAGGCTGAGCCTTGGGAGATGAGGCTGTTAGCATGGAAATATTTGTCTGGAAAGGAAGATCCATGGCAAAACCTGGCAAAAGCCCAGCCCAGCCCACTGGGGAATTGTTGGATAAACTGATGTGGTGATTAAGCCCTGCATTCCCTCGGTGCCTTTTTGGTGGGGAATATCTGAGCTTAATTACAGGAGGCTGGAGGAGCCTGATGCCCACTGATTCCACTTGGAGGCTCATTCCTGGACTTTCTTCGGGCTGGATGTCCAAAAGTGAGTCATGTCCCGGGAATGGGGTTAGGGGGTGAGACCAAGAATTGACTGGGTACGCCTCATCCTGCCTAGGCATGAAAAATCTTTCAGGGATCCTGTGGGATGAAGAGGAACAGGTTATTGTTGTGTAAAGTGCCTGGCTACCACTCTCCAACCTTTTGCAATTACAGGTTCATGAGTAAAAGTGGAGTCTGCATCCTTTGTGCGTTTATACAGGAAAAAAACTTGCAGGACTGAAATCCCCAAATCCTGAAGCTTTGAACACATCTCCCAGCAGACAAGGAGCAATATTATTTCTGGGAAACTGAAGGCCAGAGAGCCACCCCTGCTTCTGATTTGTACACAGGTGAATTCCCCTGTAGTGGAAACGGCAGGATAAATCTCAGCATCTGTCTTTTGATCACAATCTTGGAAGTCTTTTCCAGCCTTAAGGGTTCTGTGAGCACAGAATAAAAGGTAGGGTGCTGTTTATCCCACCTAAATTATGGAAACTCAGAGCTTTATCTCCATTAGTTGTCTAAGTATTCTAGGGAAAGATGTCTCTGCCTCTGGTCTTTACAGTTTCTTTCAACCCAAACCCTTTTATGATTCTATGAATTTACTATGATTATTTCCTGCCCAAATAATCATAATATTAAAGATTTTAGGATGGTACACCTATTTTGCCTGTTAGGAATCACCCTAGGAATGCAAACTCCCAAAATCTACACAGGAATACACTGGGTCTGTGCTTGTTTTCCAAGAAAAAAACATTTCAGTGCCTTTGCTCTCTATCAGATGTGACAGCAGCGCTCCAGCACTGGTGCCTTGAGACTTCCTGGTTTGCTGGGAGATGAATGACCAAAAAATCCAGGTCTCAGCTAATTTAATTTGCCTTTAGTCCAAGAGGAGGACTGACAACTTCCAAACATGGTGAGGGTATTTTATACAGCTATTTTAAAATAAGACAACTTGTCCTTTTGAAAAGCAACCTTTGTTCTTACTCTATTTTTCAATTTTATTCTCCAAGTGTAAAGGGAAGCAAGAGCTTGGATTTCTGCAGCTCCAGGGTGTTTCCTGCAGTTCAGTCAATCCCAACAACATGCAAAGAGCCTGGCAGCCTGTGCCAGGGCTTGTCAACCCTCTCAGGGAGCATACTTTTCCCAATATCCAATCTAAACCTCCTTTCTTCCCAATATTCCATCCATCCCTGCCTTCTGGCAGTGAGAAGACATTCCCTGTGTCCTGTCCCTCCATCCCTTGTCCTAAATTCCTCTCCAGCTTTCCTGGAGCCCCTTTAAGCACTGGAAGGGGCTCTGAGTTTTCCTTGGATCCTTCTCCTCTCCAGGTGAACTCCCAGCCTGGCTCCAGAGCAGAGGGGCTCCAGCCCTTGGAGCATCTCCATGGCCTCCCCTGGACTCTCTCCAGCTCTCCATGTCTCTCCTGTGCTGAGGACCCCAGAAGAGGACACAGCTTAATGAGCCTCATCCCAGAGACTGCTCATCCTGCCTATTCCTTGCAGGAAGACGTCACAGGTCAGGGAATGAACCAGAAAAGTTGTGTTTCTCCTTCTCACTCCTTTTTTCATCCAAGTTCCTCTAAACTCTGGCTGCTGTAAGCCTTGAGCTTCTTGTGCTCCAGCTGACTTTGCTCTTCCAGGCTCTCACTGGAGATTTCCCCCACTGGAGCAAATTAGGAAGAGCCTTTGTGCTCTCTAAATATGAAATAATTTAGGGTGACTTAAAATTCTCATGTAATCAAAGCCACACACTGTGGTTACAGCCATTAACCTCAGGATTTCTGTTAAAAAACCCTTCTAAATAGGGACAGCTTCAAGTCTTGTAAGGGAAAATCCAAGCAAGTCCTGTCAGAGCCCTCCAACTCCCAATTTTTATAGCTCCTCACCTCCCAGAGCTTCTCTCACTCCCAGAACCCCACATCCCCCATTGCCCCCTCCACTGGTCCCTGTGTTTGTGGGGATGTGTGAGAACAAGAGCTGCCTCAGGATTTATTTTCGAGTATTAATACTTGTGTTACAGGAGGGGAAGTGCAGTACCAGCATGAGAGCCCAGAAGGCATTTTCTGAAATTACCTCCAGGAAAAATGCACCTCCAGAAATCCGTCAGGAACTGACGAAGTCCTCAAGGCTGTGCTTTCCATCCTTGTTTCTTAAAATGAAATTATTATTTTTTTTTTTAATTGCCATCTCTCCACCTCCTCTCAAAAAGAAAGGAGTGGTGGAAGTACATCCTGGCTCCTGTGCAGGACTTTGGATTGTCATTAGCATCTCATGCATTTTTCAGTGAGTTTCTTATGAATGAATCAGCATAGATCCCTCCCCTTGGAAAGCTGAGAAAAGCTGCAGCTCTGTCAGAATGCCCCATGGCCCTTCCTGACCCAGCTGGCTGCAAAAGGAGATGTAATTTCTTAGTGACGTTTAATTAAAATTTAATTAATTTGTGAAGAAGCAGTGGATGTCCTGAATAGATTTTCTATTTCAAAGGGAATGCTTGAGAATTGGCGCCCTGATCCTGGGAAAGTACTGAATGGACACTTTTTTATTAGGATTGGAAGATCAGTGGGGCAAGAAGCACCTGGAGGAGGGTTGGGGGTGGGATGTTCGATCCATGATTGAACTTCTGTTATTTGCAAAATAAATAAGGGATGAATGACTAATAAGCATCTTCTGATTAGGAACATCAGCAAGAAGCAAAGATCCCCTCCAAGTTACAAAGCCTGGGATAAATTCCACCTAAACCCAGCAATGCAGGAGCAATTACCTCAGTGAAATGCAGCTGCTTTTCCCTTTTCCTCTTTCCTCCCTCTCAAAATCCACCCTGTGACAATTTCCTCAGCCTGCGAGCTGATCCCCATATCGAATGTGCTGAATGGATAAAATCTGCAGCAGCAACAGGCTGTCTGTGAGATTAATTTGTCTCTGGAATCAACATTATGCAAGTGGGACCCACCCTAATTTGCGTGAACAGGCTGAGTATGTTATCTTATGATTAAACAGCTTTGTAAGCACCAAAATACCTCACCTGGCTTCCCTGAGCAGGGTCTGATCCAGGACAGGATCTTCCCTTCAGCTCTGCTCTGCACCTCCAGTGTGATCCTTAGGGCTTAGAAGGTCCCAGCACTTTTTTTAGGGAGAGGAACCAACTCTATGTCAAGTTATGAATTAGTGGCATCTTCATTTTATTTTGGAGGAGCTCTAAAAGCCCAGTGGGCAAAGGTTTAACCCAGCATCAGCACAACCCCCAGTTATCTCTCTTTAGCCATGCCATGGACATGGACCACCTCTCAAATGTGGTGAGGTGGGAAGAAAAAACAGAATATTGTACAAAATTCTATGGTGCTGTAGCACCATTCCCTCTTTTCTCTGCATTCAGTGCAGGAGATATTTTCTCAGCCAACTGTTTCGTGGAAATCTTTTGAATTTATTGATGGAGCCTCACTGGTTCCTCTCATCACTTGCTCTCTTCTCATTTTCCATGGAGGCATGAAAAGGGATCATCCTCAACTTTCTCTTAGCTTGGGTCTGATTCCTGCAATACATGTTTCAATTCAAACAAGAAAAAAAAATTAAAAATACCAAGAATATAGATATGAAAGAATCCAAGAGGAGGAGAATCCTTATTACTCCTTCTGGAGTGCAATAGGGTGCAACAGAACAACAGCAGTGTGTCAGAGAGGACTTTTCTCCTTTTTATGGGAGCCTTTGGTACATGTGGGACATGTCCAGAATACTGTGCCTGGTCAGAGACTTCCCAGTTTTGAGCTTTTCCACAAGGAGGGGATTGACAAACTGAAGAGAGTCAGACAGAAGGTGTCTGACAGGTCCCTATACCTGTCAGTATATTTATTTATTTATTTATTTATTTATACATTTATTTATACATTTATATATATTAATACATATGTATATATTTATACCGATAAGTTTAGGGAGATAAAGAGCAGGATTTAGAAGCAGAGGCTGAGGGATCTGAGTTTGTTCAGTCATGGGAGGGTGTAGAGAATGTAGAGTCAGATTTTCCTTGGATGCCCAGAGTGAAAGGAGAAGAGACAATTGACTTTAATAGCAAGAACAGAAATCCCAGTTAGACATAGGGGGCTGAAGGCAGGGGAAAACCACCGTGAAGAGAATAAAAAATGGAAGGGGCGACCCAGAGACACTTGAGACAATAAAATATTGCTGAGTATGACCCTGAGCAATGTAACTTTGAACTTGCATCTAACTTAGAACTGGGTTTTGGATTGGGCACCTCCTGTCTGTGAGGAGCCTGGACATGGCTCCAGCTGCATTTGTCCTGCCCAGCCCTGGAGCAGAGGGAAGTTCTAAGGAAGCTCCCACCAGGCTCCATGGCCAGAGGTGATGTCCCCAGGTGAGGGAAGCTCTAAGGAAGCTCCCACCAGGCTCCATGGCCAGAGGTGATGACCACAGAGCCGAGCTGAGGCTCGTGTTGTGAAGCTGCTCTGTTATCTCATAGGCAAACAAGGGAAGTGTTAACTCGGGATTATTCTTGGCAGCGAGTGCAGGAGAGAAAGAATCAAACTGATGATGGTTTTAGATGGCCCAACAATGCAGATACTTCAAAGCACTGAGGGACTGAGTGGGTTCAGTCTGAAGCCATTAACACAAGAAAACTGAGGCTCTTGCAGGGGGAAGCCCTCAGGATACTCTTATCTGTCTGTGCCTAAGATATTCTTATTCAACAACCCACAAACCAACAGAGGCAACATAAAAAAAAACCTTTATTGCAATATCTATAGATCAAACAGTGCCTTTTCCATTCTATGGGACTTCATCCACCTGACATGGTTTGGACATGTCCATCCTGTCAAGTTCAGCCTTCAAAACAGGGTGGACCTGTGCTGACTCCTGATCCACACCTGGGATTTGTTCCTGAGAATGGTGCAAGGTCATGCTGAAACCCTGCCAGGGATTTGACACTGGGTTTAGAGGTAGCCAAAGTTCCCAGTGACTCAAGTCAGCAGTCAGGCTATCCATGCATAGGCACGGACACACTCCAGGGCTAATTCATTCCTTAAAATTACCAGTGCATTCTTGGTGATCCTTGGGGATCACTACTGGAAGGGAGGAGAAAATGCTCCATTAAGAATCATCCCACCTTTCATTAAAGAGTTGGGACCACTTCATTGGAGAGTCAGAGCTGGGCAAGGTGGTGACATTCACACAGCACCAGGGGTGGAGGCTCAGCAGATCAAGACATGGGGCTTGGAAGAGCAAAAGGGCAAAGGCACTGGTTCTTGGGAAGAACCCATCTGCCCTGGGATTTGCAGCAATGGTATAGCCAGGCTTCTGCAAACTCCACCCAGTAGAGCAAATTTCTCTCCTCTGGACAGACTGTAATGCCCAACATGGATATTATAATCAGCACCAAGTGAGGGATTGAATTCTGGACTTATTTTAATGAAGTAAAGCCACAGTAGCACCTTGATCTTCAATCTGATCAGATCAATGCTATTGTGATGGAGAATCTGTATCCAGACCTGATGCCCAAGAACATCTCTAAGTCCAAAGCAATACAAGATACAAGTAAAATCAGTAGCAATATTTTTTACTGCCATACAGGGGGCTGAAATCTCAGGGGTTTTATTTAATTTTTTGTTTCTGACATGGTGTAAATATACTCTGAAAAGGCTGGGACAAGGAAAGGAGCTGGATAAAACCCAAGACCTGAGTGCAAATCTGGAGTTGCAGAGCCAGTTTTACCCAGGAGCAAATCCTCACAGAGCTCTGTATGGGAAGTGTGTGTGTGTGTTGAGTAGAGCTCCTTGCTGCACAAACTACAGGTCCTCAGAGGTGTGCAGGGGCTGTGGGCAGGACCCTTCCAGCTCAGCACCACGGGGATGTGTTCCCTGCTGCTCTCAGATCCCTGCTTGGCAGGGCACAGATGGATGTTGTCATCTCTGTTACAACACAGGGAAGTTCTTCACAGCTCACTGGGAGGTAGGGTGAGGGCAGGATTTCATACCAGCCACAGCGGCGTGAACGCAGCAGCAACCCCACCAGTCTCGTTCTGCTGGGCTGTGCTCCCAGACACTTCACCCAGAGCATGACTGCTCCTGGTGTCCCCAGCAACCACAGCTCCAACAAACCCTTCCCTCCTGGGCTTATCCCAGCCTGGGGCCATTCTCAGCCTGCCATGGAATTTTTCTGCCTGTATTTGCACTTCTTCTCTGACACAGCATTGAATGGTTTGGGGTTAGGACAAGAGGACACAAGCTGCACCAAGGGAGGTTTAGGTTGGACATTAGGAATTTCTTCGTCAAAATGGTGATTGGGCTTTGGAACAGGCTGCCCTGGGAGGTGGTGGAGTCACCATCCCTAGAGGTGTTTAAGAGAAGACTGGATGTGGCACCCAGTGCCATGATCTGGTTGACAAGGTGGTGTTTGGTCACAGGAGGAACTCGATGATCTCACAGGTATTTTCCAGCCTAATTAATTCCGTGTTTCTGCGTTGGAAGGAGCCTTCAAGACCATCTTGTTCCAAACCCTTTCCCATGGGCATCCACCTGCTATGGCCTGGATTTTGAGCTGAACACCCCACACTCTATGTAAAACCTCTCTGGAGGCATCTTTCCTGTCTGCTCTCCCCACTTCCCCTCACCTCAGGAGACACAATGGGCAAACAGCTCAAGCTGGACCACACAAGATCAGTCCTCCATATCCCTGAGGAGCTTTACATCTTCCTCACTGCTGTTGTAGAGGACATCACTGAAGATCCCAAATCTGGTTGCGGTGGCACCTTTTGTGCTTGAGAGGGGTCTTCAGGCTGTGCAAAAGGCTTTTGGAAAGCCAGAACAAAGATCTGGAGCCCTGTTAGAAAATTATTGACTCCCACTCTGGGCTACTTCCAGATAAAAAGAAAATAAATTCATTCCTGAAGGTGAAAGAAACTTGAAAGGGAGGGAAAAAAAAAAAAAGAGAGAGAGAGTGCCTGGGAAGAGCAGAGTGAAATAGCTGGGAGAGTGGATTTTGAATCCTAAAAGGACACATGGTGCATCCCGTAATGTTGTCATGTAAGGGAGTTTTAAGGCACTTCCCTATTCAGCAAAGCCAGGAGAAATCCAAGTCACTTTCCCTGAAGGCGTCAAGTCCCACAGTTGTGATTAAATCTCTGAATCTCATCTCCTGAAAGTTTTTCCAAGAGGACCAGAGCTGGGTGGTGGGTAGGGAAGGAACCTCCACTTTGCACACAGTATCATTTCCCTGGGGAAGCATTTCTGCCCTGATTCACATCCCCTCCAGCACCTGAGGGCCTGAACAGAGCCAGATTTCCTTTTCCTCAGGGTTCTCCACCCTCTCCATCATGTTCTTGGCTTTTCTTCAGTCTCCAGCTTTTTCTGCTCTCTGAATCCAGCAAAATGATGATGCTGAGAACAGTCAGGGACAAACACTGGGCTAACTGGTCTGCAAAAGCTGTTCAACCACAATCCCAGGTCTGGCCCAAACTGGTACCAAAGCTCATCCCTGATCCCAGACAGGAAACATTCACTTCATTAGGCATTGCCAGCCCTGACAATTATCATCAGCACCAGAAAATTTCCCCAAGCACTGATTGGTTTCATGAAAGAGATGTCACCTTCCTGTCCTGTATCAGCATCACATCCTAAAAACCGAGGTATGAAAATGCTGGAGTGAGCAAATCCTGGTTGTCATCACCCATCCTCTCTAAACCAAAAAATCTGTTGTGGTTTTATCTGAAATCTGAGATTATTACTCACCTCTACCTTCCCAGTCTCCTGTGGTCATTTGTGGGACAATCCCAGAAAACACAGGACATGCTCCAGCATTCCCCAAAGGTGTCTTCAACTCCTACATCCTCTGGTTAACCATGGCTGCTGATCTGGTGAGATGAAATAAGAGTTTGTGTCCCAGGTTTAGAGGATTTGCTAAAGCATTCCCAGTCTGTGGCACAGCCAGGAGAGCACCAGAGCTTTAAACTTCCTACTTATCATTTCCATCACTGTATTTTGGATGTTAAAATGTTCAAACAAGCAGCTCCTGGATGAGTGGGAGAGGTTTTCCCATGTGCTGACATGACAGGCCAGATCTCCAGTTTAAGAGTTAAGGAAGTTGCATCATTCCTGAGAATACAGAGATTTCCACATTTTTCCCACCTCCACCTCCCCTGCACAGCCTGAGTTTTTCCCAGCAAATATCTTCCCTAAGGAAGATCTCCATCCACTCTGTAAATACCTACAGCTTGGTTGGATGAATTCATGCTGATGCAGCTGAAATTGTGGGGAAAAAATGAGCCATGAAAAGTTCTGCTTTGCAGAAATTCCCTTTGGAGCAAAGGCAAGGCCTCAAAGTGGAAGCGCTGGATTATGGCTACAGCAATGAGCCAAAGCAGCTGATTCCTCATGGGAAATTGTATCACCTGAGGAGAATGGGAGGTACCAAGCTGGCACATGGCTGTATTTGAGGCTAGCTGCAGATTAGGGGTGATCCAATGGAGGCTGTCCAGTACCTGAAGGGAGCCCACAGGAAAGATGGAGAGGGAATTTTTACAAGAGCATGGAGAGACAGGGCAAGGAAGAATGGCTTCAAACTGCCAGAGGGCAGGGACAGATGGGATATTGGGAAGGAATTGTTCCCTGTGAGAGTGGGGAGGCACTGGCACAGGGTGCCCAGAGAAGCTGTGGCTGCCCCTGGAGCCCTGGAAGTGTCCAAGGCCAGGCTGGATGGGGCTTGGGCTAGTGGAAGGTGTCCCTGCCCATGGCAGGGGTTTGGAAAGAGATGGACTTGAAGATCCCTTCCAACCCAAACCATGCCATGATTCTGAGACTCTACAAGGTGAGAAATGAGTGCTGGAAGGTGCAAGGAGCAGGCAGGGATGGAGCCCTTTAAAGGCCAGTGACGTGGTGGGCGGGGGCGTGGAGGATGCATCATTAATCAAGTCCCTAATGCTCTTAGTGCTAATCCATTAATGCCTCAGCATATAAGGCAGTTACTTCTCTATTAGACCAATTTTGGGCCCAAGGGGATTAGGACAGAAGGTCTCTCATCTCCTGTGCTTGTGTTGAGCAGTGCACCCTTGCATCTGCTGCACCTTGGATGGTGAAAAAATGCAGTCCTGAAACTACATTGCCCATTTCCGGTGCAACTGTGGCAAGGCCAGAGATTTATCCTCAGCCCAGCAATGCTCAGCTGGCTCCCAACAGCAAGGTGAGATCCTGATCTCAGAGCCCACCACACTGAGAGCATTTTCAGGGCAGGTACATCACCCTGTGCATCTGCTGCTTTTGTCCCACCACCAAGAGATGGAGCCCTGAGGAGATGGCAGATGCTGCTCTCCAGATGAGGTGAGCACAGCCAAGGCTGGCAAAGCTCCAGCTCTCCTTCAGGCTCACCTGGAAGAGCTGTTGCTGATGGAAGGTTCTGCTCAGACCACTGTGGGGAGCCTGGGGTTGATTTTATGGAGGGGTCCAGGCAGGAGGTAAGGTCTGGAAGATGCTCGAGCATCCCAAAGTTGTCTCTTACATCTGTGATGGACCAAAGCAAGGTAATGTCACTGTCCTGCCAGTCAAACCTCCGCACAATCAGTGTTTTGAGACCAGTGCTTTTGGCCTCTTACTCCTGACACAGGCATCCCAACAGTCCCACCCTGTGCCCCAAAGCATTGTCCAAACACTCCTGGAGCTGTGGCAGCCTTGGGGCCCTGGTCATTCACTGGGGACCCTGTTCAGTGCCCAGCCACCCTTCTTTCACTGACCCACACAGCTTAATGCATTCATGCAGCTACATTTCAGGACAAAACACAATTTTCAGGCTTGTTTGGTTTTCAGGTGTTTCTATTTTTATAAAATTCCAGAGCAAATGAAGAGCTTTCTCAAGTGACCCTGCAAGGCTGAAGCAGGATATGTGTTTGGTGAGGAAAGAGGGGAGGTTTGGCAAAGAAATTACTTCAGTCTCAATGGCAAAGAGGAGTCTGCCTCCAGCTACATTTCTCAAGTTTCTTGTCTCCCCTCATGCAGTCCTGTAGAATAAGAACCATGGAATGGTTTGGGTTGGAAGACGCCTTTAAAGTTAATCAACTCCAACCCCCTGCAACAAACAGGAACATTTCCAACTAGATCAGGACAGTCTTGGTAACACCCAGGCTTTTAGACCTCCTAGAAGTTGATCACACACCATTGGGATCATCTGAGCGAAGCAGTCTGTAAGTGCAGTCTGCCTAAAATTGTACAATTCTGATGTGTCACCATGCACACTGTGAGAATTTCATTTTCTCTGGAAATTATTTTGGTAGAGAGCAGAAACTGATAACTGACACGGGGAGGTCTAGGCTCCTTCTCTTTTCCTCGGCAGCATGGTCACTTCTTGATGAACACCTCTGGGAGGCTGGGACTGAGGTCCTTTCACTATATGGAAAATAACTCCAGAGGGAGAAAGTGAGGCCCTGTTCAGAAGAGGAAAACACAGGAGGAGGTTAAACATCTCCTGTAAATGAGGTGCTGGCTCATATTCCTATAGGAACAGGGAACTAAATGATTTCCCCAAAATAATCCCAGTTGTACCACACTCAGTTTTTCTGAGTGAGACCAAACAGCCTTGGTAATTTCACTGTTAAGTGTAAAGCCTTTCAATAATGGATTAGAAACAGGTGCTAATAATATCCAAGCAGCAGGAGGGGTTTATGGGGGTCAAAGGGATTAGGTTCTCCCTGTGTGTCAGCAAATTTCTCCTGTCTTCTGCTAAATTTCTCCTCGAGGGGCAGGAGGTGTTTAGTAGGGGAGGAGGGGATTAGAAAAGGGGAGCCCTGGGTTTGTTACTGCTGTGTTGTGTTCAATGGGTGTTTGAGCTCAAGACCTTAAAGAACTCTTTATCTGGGGAGGAAATAGGGTCAGAACAGCCACTGTGGTGAGGAGCTGGGACCTGCAGCTTTAATTTATTAAAAAGGCTGGAATCTGGGTTAACAGTTATCCACTCTGGTGCTTTCTCTCCCCTGTAGACTTTACTGGGGTTCAGTCTTGAATTTGAGCAGTGGTCCCAGCAGGAGTTTTTCCAAGCCTAACACATTTTCCAAAATGCCTTTTCCCCCTGCATTCTCCCTTAACACTTAATAAAAGCTCCTCAGCCACCTTCGTGGGTGAGTCTATTTCATTAATGCCTTGAAGTTACATGGAGATTTACAGGTGAAATAGTCCAGGGAGGCTGCCAAAATGTAATTAATTATAATAAACAATTAATTACTGAGACACCCTCTGAGGAGAAAAGTGCTGGAAACCCCACTCTGGGCAATTCTGTGTAATCTCCTTTTGGAAAAAACCCCAGTCAACCACAGCAGCGTGAGGTCAAGCTGATCATGTGCAGCTTTAGGTGATGAAGACATTGCATGGGGTAAAGCTGGAGAGATTCCCCCTGTTCTGATGATAAACAGCCACCAATCCCTCGGGAGATTTAACATGACACCTGCTTGGAGTTACAGCCTGCAATGTGTAGAACCCTCACACATGGCTGAAATCAGCTCCTTTTTTTGAGTCTTGGAGGGAATAGGGTGAGGAAGGAGGTGAGAGTGCAACGCACCAAGGGAGAATCTTTTTACACTGCAGTTCTTGTGGCCTTGTCTTTTGGGGTGTTATTTTGGACTAATCATGCAGAATTTTAGATTTTTTCTGAGGTTACAACCATTGAATAATTGCAAGCAGCCTCTGGTCTGTCATTAGTGGGGCAAGAGTCACTTGCAGGGATAATTCAGAGTTGTCTGAGCTTTCCCTGTTTCCCCCTAGAAGAAACAGAAGCACCTGAATTACATCAAAATATCTGGGACTTTTTATTTACAGCCACACCTCATTTAGGATTATAGGATTCATTGAATAAACTCTAACATTGAACTGTTTAGTTTATACTTCTACTGCATATGTTTTGCATATGATGATATTCCTCCTGGATGAGAATTGGACAAAAGGGCCTGGAAAATGGTTCAGCTCCTTCTAAAGCAAGAATTCCAGGGGTGTCTGTCTTGCCCTGGAAGGAATAGTACCACTTGTTACATGGCTTGGAGCAACTTGGGATAGTGGAAGGTGTCCCTGGCCATAGCAGGGGGTGGAATGAGATGTGTTTTAAGGTCCATCCCAATCCAAACTGTTCTAGGATTCTGTGATAGTTGTTCTGTGCTATAGTCAGTTTTCACTCTAGGATGAAGAAAGATTTTGGAAATGCTTATCCTCCTATACAACTGGGCACAATGAAAGGATGCACCCATCCCATGTAATTCCAGCTGTCCATTCCAGAGGTCAGTTATCTGAGGTAAAAATATCAAATTTCACTTATTCCATGAAGTGATAAAGTCGATCTTGAGGGTGAATCATGGAATCACAGAATACCCTGAGTTGGACAGGACCCACCAGGATCATCCAGTCCAACCCCTGGCCCTGCACAGACACCCCAACAATCCCACCCTGTGCATCCCTGACAGCGTTGTCCAAACACTCCTGGAGCTGTGGCAGCCTCGGGGCTGTGCCCATTCCCCAGACAGTCTGGGCAGTGCCCAAGTGGGAATGAAGCATAAGAAAACACAAGAATTTTGGCATGGAGGCATGGCATGGAGGGTGAGGATGTTGAGCTCAGCATTAGGACATTGGGGTCTGCACTTGGCCTTACTGTGGGGAAAAATACCTGAATCTGACAATGCCTCTTCTCCACTGAAAGGATGAAACCAATGAAGGAAGAAAAACACTTACCCTCACCTCTCTGGGGTTGTGATTTTTGTCATTCCTTATAGCTTATAATACAATTTAAGAGTCCCTGATGAAATATTTGAAACTTTGTCCTGTATACTAAATTTTTCTTTTTGCCATCCATGAGAGTTTTTCAGATGAGGAGAGGCTTTTTGTATTCACTTAATCTGATTTAATTATTGCATATCAGAGGCTGGAGACTTAAAACATGGGCTTGGTGATCAGAGAAGGCAAGAGAGCCTTTGCCACCAGGAGCCAGCTTTTCCCTGTGTCCAGCTCCTGGCTGGAATACACATGGACAGAGAAGGAGGAGGGGGCACTGGGTCAGGCTGGGCGAGCAGCAGAGACCACGCTGCTCACAGCAATGCAAAATTCTCCACCACCAAAAACCTGCATGGGGAACAAGAGAAAAAAACCCCACAACTTTAAAACCTCATTAGCTAATCATCGTCACCACAGATGGTGCCCAGCGGTAAGCTCCTTTCTGCTCATCCTAATCCCATTCCAAGCAGCTCCCCTTGGCAGAGGAGCCTGTTGGCTTTGTTATCTGGAGAAGTGGCTGAGTATGGGAGCACCTGGCAGTGGGGAGAGCTGCAGGAAGGGGAGAGATGTAAAGATTTAGGAAGGGAGGTGGGAGCCCATCTCCCTGTGCAGGCAGGGACTGAGCAGAAGCATCCCACCCTTCGCTTGCAGGGTTGAGGAGCAGCAGCCAGAAGAATTCTCTGCTTGGCTTTTGATCTCCACTGTCAGTGCTCGAGGAAGGCCTGACCTGGGATGGATTATTGACCTGAGCAAAGCTATGTACCTGGATTACCTTCCTGTGGTGAGTGGAACCTGCCTCTCTCTGTGTCTCTATGAGCTTTTAAACCAACACTGGGAAAGGAGTGACAAGGGAGGTACTAGAGGAGTGATGTTACTACTGATTGTCTTTTTTCAGCAGCTCTGCCATCCTTTTTGATTTGTTTCTTACTAGGAAATTGAGGTGTTGTTGGTTATGTGGGAGAAATAGGTGCCTGTGATAAACAGGAATTCTGCTTAGGTTCTGATGGGAATGAGCCATAGCTGGTGGCTGTGCTTTGCTCTGTTGAGCAATGCAGATGTTATCCCTGGAAGGCCTCCAAGGGCTGTGTTTGTGTTTTCCTAGGAGGCTTTGCAGGACTCTGGGTCCATCTTTTTTGAGGCATTTCCCAGGCAAACAGGTCTCCTTTCTGACCAGAGCTGGTTTCCAGTTTTCCTGTGTAACTTGCTGCGGCCACTTAAAGTCTCTGCTGTTATTTAGGGACAGCAGGAGATTGAGTGGAGCAATCCCATAAGAAGATCCATGCTCCTGTGCACAACGAGGAGACTCCTGTCCATTTTAAGCAGTGCTGCCCAGGCAGGGAGCCAGGTTTGCTCCAGGCCCTGATGGGAGAGATGTCACTGTCACCACAACCCCAGCTGGAGTCTAAACCAGTATTTTTGTTCTGATTTTCTCTGTAAGAACTGAATAACCACAAAGCCTTTTTTTTACCCTTTTCTTTTTCTTTTCTTGGCAGCCCCTCAGTCTCTCTAAGCACAAACTAAAAGGGGGGCCTTGTGTATTTTTGGCTAACACGAGTCTCAGGTCATTAACCCTTGGCAGTTCTTTAATGAATTACTATTAAAAAATGAATTGATTTATTGGGCTGAAGAGAGATTTATACTGTTGGTGACATAGGGGTCATTTAGATCATCAAATGTGACTATTTGTATAGAAAATGGCATTGAATTTAATCCTGTAGCTCCTTTGCTTTCTGATATTTTCACATTGTGTTGAGAAACTCATGGCAGGACCACGTAAACTGAATTAATACCTAAGGGAAGGTGAGAACTGATATAAATTCACCAGGAGACCACAGGTCAGCATCCCACTGAGCCTTTGAAGGGAAGAACCTGGCAATTCATGCTTTCCTCTGCTGAAGACCCAGCTGATTCCCCACCTGTTATGGATGTTTTCAGTGGCCATACCCCTCATCTGGGAATTTCTGCACCTCTGTGACTCTTCTAGGGTTTGGATCAAGATTTGTATTTGCTTTTGAACATCTGAAACTTGAGTAGGTTCTTGGCCTGGCTGCAGTCACTATGAACCATTGGTTGTGCTGGTGATCAATTTCTTGTTATCTTCCACATCTTCTGCTTCCCCCAAATTTCTCCTTACAGCAACTGAGGGCACAAGATAATCTTTCCATCTCTTACCGATTTTTTGATTTTGGGTCTTTCCCCCCTACTTCACTGGATCTCCCTTGGCTCTCCTTTGAAACTTCAGTAGGTCTTTTTCAACTCTCTTTTAATTTATTTCCCTGTAATGATGGCTGTCTTCTTATTTTGCTTTGAAGAAAAACCATTGGCCAAGAGGTGAGTTTTATTGCTATCAGTTGTTACAAGTAATTTGTGCCCATTAATGTAAAAGAAGGACAAACTGTGCATTTAATTAAAAAATTATGTTTATAAGGCTTAGGTTGTTTAAATATATTTAAAATAATTTTTGAGAGATAAACAATGCATCTTTTTATCTCTTTCCTTCATAGTATGATTCTTTCCCCCCTGCCAGAAAACAAAACAATCTCATTTTCCCCACTCAGTCTAGTTTTAAATAACCTGTGGGAAGGGGCTTCTGCTCCTTCATTTGAAGATTATTCCAATCTAAATGACTTCACTTGCCCTTTTCTCAGTTTTATCCCATCACATCTATTTTTACCCTCTTGCTCTACATTAAGCTGTTCCTCTGCATGCCTGAGAAGAGGAAGAATTAGAGCCTTAACATTTTGGCCACTTAGAGAATAAAAAATACAGGAGAAAATCAAGACCCAGGTGCCTGGCTGCTGCCAGAAATATTGTTCCAGAAAGGACTTGATTTCATTTCTCTCTGCAGTGCCTCCACTCTTCAGCCTAACTTATCTCCTGGCTCCCAGTCATTCCTCATTGTTCACTTCCAAGGGCTGTGAGCTCTCAACAACGGAGATTCTTCTTCTTCCTTGGCTCTTGGCTCCCTCCTGCCTGCCAGCTCTTGAATTTTCCCTTGGGCATTAGCTGGCCTAGCAGTGTATATTTAGTTCTTTCAACATTTTGTTTTCTCCCTCCTTCATCTCACCAACCCCTCAATCACTCTGCTGGTTTTCTCCAAAACCTCCCAAAACTGGCGGCATCCTGCAGGCTTGTGGTTGTCCAGTGCTACCCTCAGTCTTCCTCCTGCTGCAGGGCATGGAAGTCGAGTTTGTTGCTTGACTTTTTTCGGTGTTTCCGCTGACATTGGCGCCCTGGATGGCGTGAGAAGGATCCTGTGTGTGCTTAAGGGCTTAGAGGGAGAGGTGGGCTATGGAGAAGGGAGAGCAAATCCTCCCATGGCTGTTTCCAAGCAGCTCACCTGGAAACAGTGGAATTGTGTCAGATACTGGGTTTGTGTTTCTCTCTTTGCTTTAATGCGGAAATCTAAATCAAAATATCGGGGCCAAGGGGACAAAGGTCGTGCTCCTATTGCTGTCACAATTGCCAAGTAACAGGTACTGGGCATGTTATTTGATCCACCAGAACCTCAATTTTCCCTTCAACCTGTCTGTGTCTTCTGTCTCATGCTCTGAGAAATTGTGGATACCCCATCCTCGAATTGTCCAAGGCCTGCTTAACAGAGCTTGGATCAACCTGGGATGGTGGAAGGTGTCCCTGCCCATGGCAGGGGATGGAACGGGATGAGCTTTAAGGTCCCTTCCAACCCAAACAATTCTAGGATTTTACCACTCTCACTTAGGTTTCTGTCTCCACAGTCTGAGATGGGGAGACACTAAGCCCTTCAGGCACCCCAAGCTTTCTGTGGTATGTGATGGATTTCAGCTGGGTCTCAGCATCCACCATGTGCTTGTAAGGATCCATGCATTGATACAGGGAGAATGGAGAACTTGGAGAAGAGAAAGCTCCAGGGAAATCTTAGAGCTCCTTCCAGTACCTAAAGGGGCTCCAGGGGAACTGGAGAGGGACTTGGAACAAGGGCCTAGAGGGACAGCTGAAGGAAAATGGATTTAGGCTAGAAGTTAGGAAGAAATTTTTGTCTGTGGTGATCAAGAACAGACGCAGGTTTCCCAGAGAAGCTGTGGCTGCCCCTGGATCCTTGAAAGTGTCCAAGGCCAGGCTGGACAGGGCTTGGAGCAACCTGGGACAGTGGAAGGTCCCTGCCCATGGCAGGGGCAGCACTGGAGGATCTTTAAGGTTGCTTCTAAACCCAAACAATTCCAATTCTATGATCTGAAGAGGAGGTTCAGAGGGCACTTCATCACTCCCTCCAGCTCTCTGACAGGAGGCTGCAGTGAGGTAGGGTCAGTTTCTCCTACCATGACTGTGCTGAGAAGACCAGAGGAAATGGCCTTAAGCTGAGACAGGGGGTATTCAGATTAGATATCAGAAAAAATATTTTCACTGTTTGGCTGGTCAGGTGTTGAAAGGGGCTGTCCAGGAAGGTGTTTAAGGAGTCACCATCACTGGAGGTGTTTAAGAGGCACCTGAACCTGGCACTCTCTGATGTGGTTTAGGTGTTACAGTGGCAGCTCTGGGCTGATAGTTGGGCTGGATGATCTCAAAGGTCTTCCAGCCCTGATGATTCCACAATTCCATGATCCAGTGATGGCAATGCAGCATGACCTGGATGTTAGCCAGCAGAGGGAGGCTGGCTCACGCTGTGGCACCCGGAGAGCAGAGGTGACTCTCTGTGTGCTCAGCCTGATCACAGCAAGTCTGTTCCTGCCAGCAGGCCTGGGCCTGTGCTGCCTGGCTGTGTCCGTGTCCCAGTGTGTGCATTCCCCATCCAGCCTTGGAGCACTGCTGGAATCTAATAAATCTGTAGAAATTATACCTGCTTGCTCAACACACATGATGCTCATCCCAGAGCCACATTGTGCCAGTTCTTCTCTTTAAACAAACATGGTTTTTTAAATTTTTTTTTTACCTAGGTGCAGCCAGTAAAGCTGCCAGAATTAGAAAAGGAATCTTTGCTGCCTGATGGAATCATATGTAGAGATTCCAGTTAACCTCCAGTTTCTGTGCTGGGTTGAACTGGGTAGTTCTGGAGTGACAGAAGAGGAGACTGCCTCAGAGCCCAGAGAGCAGTGGGACTCTGGCAGGTAATAAAAATAATCTGCAAAGCTGTAAACTGGGGAAGGGGCTGGAACCCCAGGAGAGGCTGAGGGAGCTGGGAAAGGGGCTCAGCCTGGAGAAAAGGAGGCTCAGGGGTGCTCTTCTGGCTCTGCACAGCTCCTGACAGGAGGGGACAGCCAGGGGAGGGTCGGGCTCTGCTCTCAGGGAACAGTGACAGGAGGAGAGGGAATGGCCTCAAGCTGTGCCAGGAGAGGTTTAGATCAGAGAACAGGAACAATTTCTTCCCCCCACAGGATTGTCCAACCCTGGCACAGCTGCCCAGGGCAGTGCTGGAGTCCCCATCCCTGCAGGGACTTAAAAGCTGTGTGGCTGTGGCACTTGGGGACATGGGTCAGTGGTAGCCTTGGCAGTGCTGGAGGAATGGTTGGGCTCAATGATATTTGAGGACTTTTTCCAACCTAAATGATTCTGTGACCTAAATGTAGAATATTTGATCAAGAGTTACTAAGAAGAAACACATTTGCAGCAACTTTTGATACTAAAACTGCACCTAAGAATAATGAGGCCACTACAGCTGCTTCAATAAGTTACAACAGTCTGGTAGAACTTTTTGTCCTACTTCTGGGAACGTTCCCAGATGCACCAAAGTTTGTTTAAAGTTGTCCCATACCAACTGCTCCCAGGTTTCTCTTGCATTTTGCATTCTTTCTGCATTAGTGGACCAGACTTATTCACCAGGTGTCATCCTCAATTCCTGACTGCACAAGCCAATCTTGTGTCACTGAGATGTGGCCACAAGGCCTGGCAGGGAGGGAGTTCTGACTTGCCCTCCATGAAAACCTCAGCGAGCCCACGAGCACATTTGGCAGGTGCCCTTGCCATTTAAAGTTCAGGCAATGTGAACACTGAAGTCAGAAAAACATGGCCCTTGGCCAACCAATGGAAAAAAAAAATCAGCACAGATAATCCCAGGTATTTTTTGCAGTACTTTTCCAGACCTAGTCCCATACTGCTGGCAATTTGCTCACCCATTTCAACACACTATCACTTTCAAGCTTCCTCAAAGGCATGCAAAGCCTCTTAATAGAAATAATCTTGCTATTCCTTATCACATCTGCTTTTGAGTGAGAGGCAGGACAAATGGAACAGCATTCCCATCTGAATCCAGGTCAGGATCAGATATAAGCTGGGAAATGGTGGAGTTGAGAAGCTGAATGATCACTGCAGTGTTATATAAGCTTTGCTTTAACTCTGACATGGTTTAGAAGATCTGTGATTTTGGGATAAGTATGAGGCCAGGGAAAGGAGGTGAATGGCAGCAAGGACTGTATCTCTCCATAAACCTTCACTTGCTACCCATTCCCATAGTATGAAAACAGTTCCTGCTCCATGGATTGAGAGGTGTGACCTGGATTGGCCAACCCTTGCAGTCCTCAGGACAGGCAGGAGTAAGAAAGATCTTCAGATCAGCTGAGCATGATAAGGGCAAATATGAAAACATGGAAAAAAGTGGGAGGTTAAGCACTGTAAGGGGCTGCCCAGGGAGGTGGTGAAGTCCCCAACCTTGATAATGTTCAATAAACCACTGGATGTGACACTCAGTGCTGTGGTCTCCTTGGTGAGATGGTGTTTGGTGACAGGTTGGATTCAATGATCTTGTAGAGGTCTTTTCCAGCCTAAATGATTCTGGGATTCTGTGACTGCAGAAGTGAAGAACTTTATAGGCAGGATTCTGAATGAATCTTGTATAATCCTGTGAAAACTGATAGGAGTTTATGTAGGCTAAGGTCACTCAGAAACAGATGGTTTACAAGCAGAGATGGCAGGAGGTTTGGGAGCAATTTCATTCAGGAATCTGTAAGATTTGGCAGTATTCCAGATGGGAGTGTTTGGTGTGAAGGAGATGAAGGTGTTGAACATGACACAGAGGTCGTGAGCTTGGGTGTTGCGTGAGTGCAGGTTATTCCAGCAGGGAGGGAGGAGCTGTGCTGGGAGATAAGGAAGCACTCTTTTAACTGTGATAAAAGGATGCCCAGGGATTTCATGGAGTTTCCCTCTCTGGAGGCATTCCAAACCCACCTGGATGGGTTCCTGTGTCACCTGCTCCAGGAGACCCTGCCCTAGTGGTGTGGTTGGACTGGACCTCCAGAGGTCCCTTCCAACCCAGATTATTCCATGATTCTATGAAAAGTGCTGACAGAACCACGTCTGGGAAAGCTCAGGAAGGAAAGGAGAGACCCAGCAGTGGAGGGTTGCACCTGACACCATGAATATCAAGGCTGTGGTGACCAGCTGGCATCACAGGGATCACGATGTCAGCAGAGAGGGAATGAGGATGAGGAAGAAGCACCAGGACATTCAGATCCTACCCTGGGGTGAAGGCAGCAAAGCAGACCAAGTCTTAAAAACGTAGTGTCCATTGCTATGAAGGAGAACTGGATCTCAACTGTAGCTAACATAGAGGAGGAGCAGGAGGTGGCTTTTTTGGCTGCTTTGGTTTTAAATCACAAGTTCAAATGTGGAATATTTTAAAGACCCCAAATCATGTGTCGATATGACATTTCTATTCTATTTCAATCATTCTTTCAAATGCTTTGAAAGATTAATTAAGGTGAAGCAAAACATTTAATTTAATTTTTTTTACTTTCTCATCTCTCAAGAATATCAAAGGAATGATATTTGAAGGGTCAGCTCAGGAGGAAATGCAGTGCTTTTTGGGGGCATTTTTCCCCTTCCTTCTCAGTACTTCAGGTGTTCATTCTCAGTAGTTCTTTTCAATCAAATTTTTAAAAAAATATTTTAAACATGCTCTTTGAAGGGTTAGCAAGGAGCCATTGAAGCACACATTTCTTGTAATTTAGAGCCAGGACACAGGCAATGAGACAAAACAGATGAAACAACCTTATTATTATTCTGTGTTCATCACCTTGAGCTTCTTTTCCAGACAGTGGAGAAAAACAACAGTTCTAAGATAGAGTTCATTTGAGACTTCCAGTTAAGGATTAAGGATGTGGAGCTGCTGGAATGAGTCCAGAGGAGGCCACAGAGATCCAGAGGGGGTGGAGCCAGGCTGGGAAAGCTGAGGGTGTTCCCCTGGAGAAGAGAAGGGAATTTTTACAAGGGTTGGAGGGACAGGAAACGGCTTCCCGCTGCCAGAGGGTAGGGATAGATGGGATATTGGGAAGGATATCCCATCTTAGAGCCACCTGGGACATTGAAGGTGTCCCTGCCCATGGCAGGGGGTGTAACTGCATGAGCTTTAAAGTCCCTTCCAACTCATTCCATGGGTTGAACACAGCCTGAAGGACATTGTATCTTTCTGGTGGCTCTGAAGGAGAGCTGGAGTGACATTCTCAGCTGGAGTCATTACAGACATCCACATCCAGCCTCAAATATGCTGCCCAGTAGGATTTATTTGCCTCACGTTATCCAGGCACTGGCTGATCCTTGTCCCAGTTCCTTGGCTGCACTAGATTTCCCTGACCCTGTTTAGGGTTGAGCAGTTGTGGGACCACCTGACTGTACAACCCCATCAGGACACTTTGTTCTCTCCAAAACATCTGGGAAGGAGCATTTGTGTCCGAAATACCCGCCATTGTCCCACAGCTGGCAGTGGAGGGGAGCATTGTCCCTTCTGCTCCTGCACAGTGCCCAAACAGAGCAGGTGTTCAATCCCAAGAGATCCCGGGAGCTCTTGCTGGCTCATCTGTTCGGAGAGTCTTGCACTGGGATTCAATAGATGGGGGAAATTAAAAACAGTCTAATTGTGCTAAAAGTGTAGGCAAGCAAAAATCGCAGAAAACACCAAATTTAGACTTTGGCCAGGGTGCCAGTATTAGCAATGCTACTCTGCATGAGAGGTCAGAGTTTTGCTGACATGAACTAAAATCGAGGATAAGCAAGAACTGGAAGGATATAAATCTTGAGGGTAGAGGGACAGTAGCAGAAAAAGCAGGACTAATAATAAATTAATAAGGAGGACAATAATTCAAAATTGGCTGAGTTATTGAACACCTTAAAAAAAAATCTCCTGAAGAAAACTATAAGAGAATGATTTGGACAGGATTCAAAGTGAGGAAGGAAGTCACTATTAAAAAAGCAATTGGTAAAGAACAAATGGATAAATCCTTGGAAAAAAAATTGAAAGAACACAGATCAGATAAAAGGAGAAAAAACTGGGATAATATCCCTGATAATTTTTTTTCCTCCTATTACTCAAAGCCAAAAGGAGTCACTCCAGTTGAGAAGTTGTGTCTTCTAATACAATGGAGCAAATGTTGAGGCCCGAATAAGAGTACAGATGTATGGCAGAAGAATTCCAGACAAAAGTCCAGATAAACACATGATTCTAGAGAAATTTGACGTTTTATCAGATTTTACACAGTACTGGATTTGGCTTGGAAAATTATTTAAAAGCATTTTTAGAAAGTGATATTGTTGGATGAATAAATACTGTCCATGGATTCAACAATACACATTGAAAAAATGAGAGAGAAAGGATATATATGTTGGAATGTGGAGGGAGCTGATTCGATTTAATATATTTTGAAATAACTTTTTTTAAGAATGTAAAATACACATTAATAAAAATCAAAATTGATAATCATCTGGAAGGAGCTGAGGGTATAAGAAAGGAAAGAGAAATCATATAAAGGAGACTGGAAATGTTAACAATGGTCAGAAAAATGAGATCTGTACTGAGGAAAAAACAGCCAATGTTTCATTCAAAGGTTTAATAATCTTAGGTAAATGTCTTATTGAAAATGGAAAATAGGGAAATTATGGTGGTGTAGAGGAAATTGAGTTGTGCCTTATGGAAGTGGAAACACTGGGATGCAAATGGTTGTTGAACATATGGAGAACCCCATGCTGCAGTCCAGAGGTCTGGGCAATAAAATGTCTGTGTATTTCAAAAGTTGCTTGTGGTCCTGAGACAGGACTGGAGTGGTTTTTTTTGTGGAAACTGGGGAAAAAACCTTCCAACCCCTGCAGTTTCTGGAACCTTCTCCTGACATGCAGCCTTGAGCTGCCAGGCCAGATCCAGCTGCAGATTGGAACCTCTCCAAAGCTTAGGGGGACTCTGTTCACCTCTCAGCAATCAGCTTCTGGGTGGCAATTTTTAGGTGCAGCTTGTCTCAGGTCCTGGGTTTTGTGCATGTTCCTGGTTCTTCATCTTCTCACTCCAATCACCTGGTTTGCTTCCCTGGATGCTGGACTTTCTCAGCCTCTTTCATCATTCCCTGTTGCAGAGAGGAATTCCCTGTTGCAGAGGAGCTCACCAGCTTAGGAGATCTCAGCTGCTTCTCTATGAACTCCTTGTGTGTCTGAGCTTCCTCCTCCGAGCTGGAGGAATGAGAGGTGGGAGGTACAGGAGTCACCTTGTGTGACTGTCATTTCATAATTAAGGGACATCCCTACCAGACAGTCTCCATGGAGAGGCAAAAGATCTGCTAACATCTGCTTGGCCCATTCCTGATCTTTGTGATCCATGTGTGGTTTTAGGATCATGTTCCTTTCGTGTAATTAATTGTACAATTTTAAGTTTGAGTTGGGCAAGCTGCTCCAGTTTTGCTATGCTCTCTCCTCTGTCTGATGTGATGAATGGAATCATGGAATCAGAGAATCTCCTGAGATGGAAAGGACCCACAAAGATCATTGATCCAATTCCTGGCCCTGCCCAGAACACCTCAACAATGCCATCCTGTGCTGAGAGCATTGTCCAAATGCTTCTGGAGCTCTGGCAGCCTTGGGGCTCTGCCAGTGCCCAGTCACTCTCTTGGGGAAGAACCTTTTCCTGATATCCAGCATAAACCTTCTCCTGACACAGCTCCAACCTTTCCCTCAGGTCCTATCCCTCATTATTAGAGAAAAGAGAAATAGCACCTCTGTTTATCAATTTCCTGGTACGAACAGGCAGAGCAAGTTGGACATCAAACTTCACCTCAGAAGGAAATAAAAAATTATTTTCCCCAGTATTGCCAGAAATGTGAGTAAAGGGCAGTGCTGATTTCCTATAACAATATTAGTGGGAAATGCCTGGATCAGCACTAGAAACACCCTCTGAAACAAAAGCTTTGTCCCTGATCCTAGAGGTATTTCTGCCCTATTTCTGGAGCTAAACAATGCAGACTCTGAAACACCCAGATGTGGTGTTTGTCAGATCTTGTCACGGTGTCACTGGGGCTGTGTCCCAGCCAAATGAGCTGCCCAGGGATGTGTTGGAGTCCCAGCTCCTGGAGATGTCCAGGGAAGGACTGGACATGGCACTCAGTGCTCTGGGCTGAGTGAAAAGGTGGGGGATCAGTCACAGCTTGGACTTGATGGTCTTGGAGGTCTTTTCCAATTCAACAATTCAATGATTGAGGGTTGTTGTTTCAATAGACCACAGGTGGGTGTTGAACAGCAAGTGGCAGAGCTGGCCTTTCTGCCTCTAGTTTATTAAACCCTCATCTTCATTTTAGGAAAGACAAATCTTACATTTCTTTAGGAAAAGAAAACAATTCTCTCTGTTTGGTCTCATTTGGTGGGAGAGTGTTTTCATCTCACAGTGGACAGTGCTTATCAGCATCCTGGGGGAGATGTCACAGCATGATTGAATAAAGAGACTCTGAAATGGGGACAACTGGATGTGTAGGGAAAGGATAACAAACAGGAATCACAGAGTCATTGAGGTTGGAAAAGCTCTATAAAGATCATCGAGTCCAACCCTTAACCCAGCACTGCCACTAAACCATAGCCCCACACATCTAAGTGTCTCCTGAACATTTTGAGGGATGGTTACTTCATTACTTCTACAGGCAGCCTCAGCAGAAAGCAAAACTCACCACTGAGGAATTTGAACCAAGTCTTGGTTTAGAGCCAGTCTTGGTAAGATCTGTCCTGCCTAAGGTCCTGATCCTGGAACCAGACCTTTAGGGCTCCTGTAGTGATACCAGGAGTTTGTTCTTCAGCTTCATGAGTGCACCTTTTATTTGCATGGTGAAGGCACCTCTTGCCAAAGAAATAACCACAGAATGGTTTGGGCTGGAAGGGAAACACCAGCTAGTTCCAAAACACAACCTCCAAAGTTTCTCAACTCATGTATTTTATTGCATGTTGAAGGCACTCAGTTTCATGATTGAAACCCATGCAAAATTATGTATCAACTGTAGAGATCTTGTAACAGAATAAATGCTTTAAAATAAGGAATATTGGGAAAAAGCCCTGATTTTTCAGAAATTTCAGTAGATTTTCTTTCTTTGCACCCGTGGCTGATGGCTGGAAAACTAAATAGCTAATACATCTAAAATAGCATGGAGATTTTCTGTAGATGAATCTGATCCCTGAGAGTAATTCTTATCCTCCAGAAGGCTGGGCTTCTTTGTTACCTGGGTTAAGTGCTCTGTAATCCTTTGCATTGGAGGTTGTACTTGGAAATGCAACATGGATTGCTGTGCTTTGAGGTTTGACTTGTTTTAAAATGATATGGACCCAAGTAAAGAAAAAGAAGTACATTCTTTAAAGAAAAACCCAAATTAATAAAAACCCCTACCTACCCTGTTAAAAAAATCCCACCTATGCCCTGCCCCTGCCACCAAAACCTAGAACAACAAAAAAAGTCACATGTGTAAATGAATATTTGACTTTTTAGAAGGAAATCCAGTGATCATAAAAGGGAAGAACAAATTATTTTAAAGAAATTTGAGGTGGAATATTCCATCAGATCCCAGAAAAACATCTCTGATGACAGAACAGTTCAGGTGGCAGCAAAGGATGGATCACATTAAACTGGCATTTAGGTGGATCCCAATTGCCACAGGAGCCTGACCCAGAGCAGGCAACTTTTGTAGAAGTTGCTTAGCCTATGTTAAATCACATAATAAATTAGGTTGGAATAAATTTTGGAGGTTCTACACGCAGAGTCTCAGTAGATCAGATGAGTTTTGAGCATCCTCAGACTTGGCTGTTCCTCCACCTGAGGCCCCAGTCTCTAATCATCATCACAATTTATGTCTTTCTGCTGTCAAAACAGCATTTTTCCTGCTGTCACTTGTGTCTGCTGTGTCTTAATGCTTTGCTCTTTTGGGAAGAGTCTCTATCCCATACCTACATGCCCTAAGTAGTTATAGACAAGGATGCGGATGTTCCCAAGTCCTTCTCCAGGTTCAACAATTCCAGTGCTCTTATCATCTCTTATGACCCACATTGTGCACTCCTAGAATCATAGATGAGACCTTAAAGACCTTAATTCCACCCTCTGCCATGGGCAGGGAACATTTCAGTAGACCAGGTTGCTCAGAGCTCCATCCTGTCCATGAATGTTTCCAGAGATGGAGCCTTTACCCACCCATCTATCCTGCGAATTCCTAACAAAATCCCAGAAGAGAAGGAAAATAAATTAATGATTTTAGATGCAGTGAATCCAAACCTTCCTATAAAATAGATGGTGAAAATGTTCTAAGCTGTAGGTGCTGTCAAATCAAGAAGATTTTTTTGGCACAGAAGACAGATTTACATCTCCAGCTTCCTTTCTGATCCAGCAGTGAGGTTCAAGCACTGGTGTCAATCCCTGACATCTCCACCACTGTTCCTACCTGGAGGTGATTTTCCATGGGTTTAAGACCAGCTCTGACAAGGACCTGGGTGAGGAAAAGTGAGGAATGGTTTAGGCTTGTTCATCTGTGAAATAGAATGACACGTTAGCTACCAGAAATCTCCTTCCCAAACAATGAAAAACTTAAGGCCCTTTTGATAACCCTTTCCAAGTAATTTAAATAACAAATTAATTGAGGAGAAAACATGCATTTTATCCATTTTGGTCTCCTTTTTTTCAGATAATTATTATAGATTCATAGGGAAATGGGTAATCTGCTTTCCAATGCAATGCTTTTATCTTTTTATGAATCAAATTTTTCAAGTCTATAGTTTTCCGTACATTACTTTGTCTTGGTCAGACCATAAATACTCCTTGTTAATTAAGATCATTTTGATATATAAAAAATACTTTTCTTCATCAAAAAGAGTATGGAGAAAATTGAAATGAGCTTTTTTTAGAAAAAAACATGGTTAAATCTTCAAACTGATTCATCTTCCTAGCTAGGAACTCTTACCTACTCTGGGAAAAATTCCACATGAAGTCATTTTTGTTTATGATTTCCCTGGAAGAAAAACCTGGAGTTTTCAACCAGCTGCATGCCAAATGTTAGTGGTAAATTTCTCTTCTGTCTGAAAGAAATGACTTTGCAGAAGTAGAAGCTGTGATTACTTGTATGGGAAGAAAAAATTCCAGCAAAATTCTGCACCCTAATTAATCAACAAAAGTCATAAAAAAACTGACACCGGGACTCTTCAGGTGGGAGGAAAGACACAGATTTGAGTATTAAGTGATATTAATGAGCTGTCACTCTGGATGGAGTGGATTCATGATAATTTAAAATATTTAAGTCTGGAAGCTCCTCATAAAGGTCTCGAACAGTGGTGCTTGGTTCATGGAGTCACGTTCCCTGACAGCTCTCCTGCCTTGGCTCAGGCCAAGGGTCACCTTCTGGGTGACACCTGGATTCCTCTACTTCTTCTAAACCCCCAACAGAGAGAAGGAGGAACAAAAACTTTCCAAGATAAGAGCAGGGCAGGGGACAAAAGGTGAACAGATGTTAATGCTGCAAGTGAAGGGGTCCTCCAGGAGAGCTGGAGATGGACTGTAAACAAGGAACAGGAGGGTCAGGGCATGGGGAATGGCTTCCCATTGCCAGAGGGCAGGGTTAGATGGGATCTTGGAAAGGAATTTTTGACTGTGAGGGTGGTGAGGCCCTGGCACAGGATGTCCAGAGAAGCTGTGGCTGCCCCTGGATCCCTGGAAATGTCCAAGGCCAGGTTGGAGCAACTTGGGAGAATGGAAGGTGTCTCTGTCCTTGGCAGAGGGTGGAATTAGAGGATCTTTAATGTCCTTTCCAACCCAAACCATTCCATTACGTTTTGGTTAAGGGGTCACGCAGTTTCCTCTGTGTGAATTCCAACAACAGAGGCTTGATAAGGTTGAGAATTCCAGGACTCCCCTGCCTGTTATACTTTAGTCTTCTTGAGATTTCATTTCTAACTGTGAAGGAAAATTGAAAAACAGGGGCCAGCTCCCTGGCACAGCCCTGAGTGTGCAGTAAAGCCTCCATGAGGGGTTCAGTCTTTCCCATGGGTGGGCTGCTACAAATTTTCCTGTAGAGCCGTGACCTCTTATATGAAATGCAAGCCTACAAAGAGATGACTTTAGTCCTCTGGGTCAAGGATCCCACAGGAATGGCCTCTGGACCATCAAAGATGCATCCACAGATGGAAAAGCAGTGCTGTACAAAGAGGACTATAATGGCTCCTACACTGATATTTCATTTAGAAGATTCCTGTTAAGGATCTGAGATGTAAACCTTGCTGAAATTATTCTTGCAGGATCCCCAAATCCCTGCCCTTGTAATAGAAGCCCTTTATGACCCTGATCTCTCTGCAAGTAATTTGTTTCTACTAAAGAATGTAGTGCTGGGAGTGAGAGAGGTGCACAGGGTGTGTGACTAGTGGAATCAGATAATCACAGTCACTAAGGCTGGCAAAGACCTCCAAGATTATCAGGTCCAATCTTCAAGAATTCCAGTCCATGCAGGAGCGAGATTTCTCACTGATTTTGTACCTCAATCCAGCCTTTTGTTGTTATTATTTTCGCATGTGTCTTTTTTTGCAAATAGGAGCTGAGAAACAAAACAGGAAGGCCCTTCCAGGTGAATTATGACAGAAGAAGTAATTTCCCATTATTTGTCATTCATATGCTTGTCTGTCTGTATTTCATGCTCAAATCTCAGTGATCCAGCTGTCAAGCATCAATCTGAGATTGACTTTGACTTCTGCCATGAACTTGAAAATTGTTGGGTTAGGACTCTCTAGACTTTCCTGTTAATATTTCCCTGTAAAAGTTGTTATGGATCTCACCCATCTATGCCCTGAGTAAGAGACTATCAGCCAGGTGAGAGGTGACAGATCCTCCTGAGGCACCATTATCCTTCCTTCAGTCCCACTGATTTCCCTGGAGTCCAAAAGACAAATAAGATTCCAAAGCGTTTTAATGAGTGGGTTGGATCAGGAAAGTTTTCCAGGTCTCTGCAGGCCTTTATTTAAGAGAAGAATTGCATTTCCAGTTGTACTGGTGTGATTTCAGAGCAGAGTCAGATTTATGCTAGAGTTACATGGCCACAAGGAAAAGAGGGATTGGACAAATTGTGGCTAAAGCCCCAGTGGATTTGAGAGCCTTCTCCAGCAGCTTAGGTAGCTTTTCTTTCTATCCTTGGCAACACAGCCCTGCTTAACCCTCCAAGCTGGTCAGTCATTTTGAGGCCAGTTTGATTGACAGAAGGTAACCTGTTAACATTTTCCCCTGCCTTTTCCAATGTGTTGGATCCTGCAGGTGGCTGGTTGGATGTGTTGCTTTTCTAAATTATTATTATTTGGTTGATTTTATTTTTAATCCCTTGGATATTCTGTAAGAAAAAGTCGTCTTGAGCCAGAGGGATGAAGTATTCCAATGTAAGTACAAAAATATGGATTGAGACTTTTTTTTTCTCCAAAAAGGTGTATTTGGGCAAGATGAGCATTTTCCTTTGCAGATTGACAGTAGCATTCCTTTCCAACTCCGACCCTTCAAATGGATAATATTAAACTTCTCTGTATGGGAACTGTTTATATTTCTTTTTTTTTTTTGTGGATATATGGCTTTGTAAGAGCAGATCTGATAGCTCCTCTAGGCTGGGGTAGGTAGTCAGCTTTATCACCCAAAACTCAAGGGATAATATTCCTTTAAATTAGTCATCCAATAGCACTCCTATGAAATTATTCCCCAAGAAAAGTAGTACTGGCAAAGCATGTTTTCTGTACTTCTCACAATATGATTTAAAAACTTGAAAAATGTACAATAAATCCTCAGGAAGCAGTTTAGATTTCTGGGAATGCAGTCAGCATATTGTGGATCACCATTTGTCCAGTGACTACAATTTGGATAATGGCTTTGTTTGGAAATGATGCTGTCAGTGTTTGAAAGCTCCAGTGTGGGGCTTGTAGAGAAAATTTGAACCCACCTTTCTGGAAGCTGTTGGAAAATAGAGAAATGAGATATTTTTTCCTGGAAATGATGAGCTGGAGTAATGGATTGACCTTTAACTGGGAAATAAATAAGTGAATAATTGCTTGGTGAAATGTGTATATGGAAAGAATAAATCATACTGAAATCTTTGGGGCGTGCCTGGATGGAAAAAAAAGCAAGGATTTGTCACAATAATGGTTTTTCAAATGATGCCTAATGTCTTTTCTCACCTAGCTGAGCTCAAACTTCCATTTATTGCAACATTTGCTGTAGTGCAACGTGCACAAATATTTTACTTGAGAATACTGTGGTAAGAATATAATGGTTTTGTTCTAAAATGTAGAAAAATTCAGCATTTACAGCTTTTTGAATGCTCCAACAGTGAAAAAAAATTTCCATTAATGTCAGGGGGCACAAAATTGATTCTCTGAAGAATAAATTGTGATTATCACAATGATTCAAACTAGAACTTTATTCAGCTTCTGCAAGAGAGGTAACCAGGAGCAAACTGAAGGAACCACTTAATTATAAATACATTTACTGTTTTCTAATTCATTTGGGAGCACTAAAAACATTTCCTTTCTAGTAAGATATTTTTTGAAAGTCACTATAGAAAACTGATACCAACTAAGAACAGAATTTGGAAAATAAATTTAATGTAGGTGTTTGTGGCCAGAATCGCCTTCTGCAGGTTACAATTCTACTGATTCCTTACTTACAATTCAAATTATTTCCTATCTGTGAACAGATAAATGACCTGAAGATGACATATCTAAGTGCCATTTTTAGAGTCTCCATTGAAGTCTGAGTAATTAACTTCAAGTAAACTGGGGAATCACTGCTTGTATTCATGAAATAAATGTATTATGCTCATTGCAGCCAGTATTTTAGCAGTTGTTAAAATAGTATTAATTTTTTTTTCCCATGTCAAAATCAAGGTGTCTTTTTTGGGGGGGCATAATAATTTTATTCCATGTGAGGTATTAATTTTTTAGCAACTGGCTTCCATGGCAATGGATTTGATAAGGGCAAGTAATAAGGAGTCTTGTCTTTATCAGGACAGTGACATTAAAACCACTTGTGTTCAAAATGCGGCATGCAACCACCAGACTGAAACACCAAATCAGTTTCTCTTTCAAAGTGAAAGACACCAACAAAAATTGGGCAGATGATCCCAACCAATCTCCAATTTTCCCACTCTTTAACGGAACCAAGTTTTGTAGTTCTATTTGAAGTCTTGTGCTATTTGTTATTTGTTTGCATAGCTGCCAGAAATTTTTCATCCAGAACTCAGTGCGTTATGGCATGGCCTGTTCTAAAACCAGACTGCTCTGCCCCTCAGTGAGCTCAGGACTGATTGTGTGTTACAAAGTATAATCACAACATGAAGAAATTCAGCTTTGTTTTGGTTTTTGTTATGGTCTAGTCCACAGGGTTAAAGGGTTACATGAGAATCTCAGTGCTGTGCTTGTAAAAATAAAGCTGAAGTAATAACTGGCTCTGATAATTTCAGAGAAAACCTCAAAAATATAAGCAAGGAAGACACAAATCTCCAAAGGACAACAATGCACTTTTTGTGGCTTTCGCTTGGGGTCTGACTCATGTTTTTTGTGCCTTGGGGGTGACTGACACTGGTTGGATTCCCACTGGAATCTGCAGGACCAGGAGAGTTTGACTGTGAGGAGCGGGGTTATGGATACTCTCCCTGCTGTGCTTCCCTGTATCTGCCTGATCCATTAATTCCTAAGAGCTGTTGGTACAATCTGCTCATGATGGAGCTGTTGTGAGGAGCACAAACCTTGCTCCCACAGCAACCAGGCCCTGATCCTTCCTAACTCAAACAAACCCCACTCTGTTTTTCCTTCTCTTTGTAGTTACCTTTAAGCAAGAGGGATGACTCAGGTGCCTGCTGACTACCTGTCAACCACCAGCTCCTACAACTATGAGCCACCCCTCCCCTCCGTGGCTCGGGCCAGCACCCTCACCAAGGTCCCTCCAGCCAAAAAAATAACCTTCTTCAAGAGTGGAGACCCTCAGTTTGCAGGAGTCAAGATGGCCATCAACCAGCGGAGCTTCAAGAGCTTCAACGCGCTCATGGATGACCTCTCCCATCGGGTCCCGCTGCCGTTCGGGGTCCGGACCATCACCACCCCACGAGGAATACACTGCATCAGTGAGCTGGACCAGCTGGAGGATGGAGGGTGCTACCTGTGCTCTGACAAGAAGTACGTGAAGCCCATCAGCATCACCTCTGGGGGACACAGGCCGGCCCCGCCACGGAACGGTCGCCCTTCCAGCACCATGAGGAGGTTGGCTCAGGAGGGCAAGCTGGAAGATTATTCCACACATTTTACTCACCATGGCCCCAGAATACCCAAGAAAATCACTCTGGTTAAGAATGGGGAAAGTGGATTTCGGCGCTCTATCATCCTGAACCGCAGAAATGCCCGGAGCTTCAAAACGCTCCTGGATGAGATCACGGAGATCCTGCAGTTCCCGGTGAAGAAGCTCTACACTATTGATGGGAAGAAGGTAAATATCTCTGGTGCTGGTCAATTGTTCAAACAGGAGTCGTCACATTCCTTGTGATGTAAATCCTTTAGCTCACGGGTCCAAAAGTTTATCCACCTTAGCTTAGTCCTTTGGGCTTTGTCACATTAATCACTTGCCCAGTAATTACACAATAGTTTGATGTAGAAGAATCTTGTTCGGCCACTCAAGAACTTCATGCCAAATATTGTTTGGAGTCAATAGGAGGTTTAATGTTTCGCAGTCAGATATAAAACCCCTTCTAGTTATAGTGTTTCTCACCTTTTTTTTGGGAGGCATGTCCCAACACATGTTCAACTTTTCCATACCTGACCACTGGGAATTCAACAGAATGAGGTGGCCCTTAGGTAGCACCTTGTGGTTGCAGAGTTCCCCACAGAACTGGGTCCTGCTCATGATGTGAGATCCTCAATAGAGAAAAGAATAGATAACCAATGATGATAAGATAAAATAAGATTATAAGATAACCAACTAATGCATAAAAATTCATGTTTGAGTGGGATCAAGAGACAGTTTTCTATTGATGAATTAGTGAATCTACTGTGGGGGAAATCCTTATAATAAATTCAAGGTGTGGCAATCCCTTAATTCTTCTGTTCCCGAAGGAATTTGCAGACAAACCTGAGATTCTCTTGACTTCTTCTCTATCTCTTTTTAGCTAACTAACCTTTACCTCCATTTTTTTGAAGGGATCTCACAAGTTGTCCTGACTTTTCCCTATCCCTGCAGTGAATGGAGATTCCCAGCTCCTTTGCCACTTTTCCCATATTTACAACTTTATCTGTCTGAGTGCCAGCTTCTCCTTGGTTGTAAAAACACAACCACTTATAGTGTCATTTTCTGAGCCAGGTGACTGAAATGACCTGGGTTCAAATGGCCCATTATCAAGGATGGGAAAAAAATGCAGGAATATTTTGCAATAACCTCATTTTTACCTGGCACAGGGAGAGGAATGTGCAGTAGAAAGGGGAGAGGGAGGGGATAATTTAAGCCATACTTCCAGGTGGAAGCTCTGTGTCTTATCACAGAGCTTTCTGTAATTCTCACCAGTCTGGAAAGAGCTTCCAACCAAACCCTGCTGCCAGGATATTTTATAACCTATGGAAAACTAACTTATTTTGCCACTGATTTATCCAGTTTTCAAATCTTGGACTCCTGCTCAGTCCAGATGGACATAATAATCTTCAGAACTGATAACAAATTTCTCTTGTTCAATTTTTGAAAATTTTCTCTGATTTCTCTAAAGAAGAGTTTTGCTTTCTACTTCTTAGTGCAGTCTTAATGTTCCACTTGTAATTCCTAAATGAATTCCCCACAATTTTCCTTCTAGTCATTATAAACACCAATACTTTAGGTGGGATATGTGTTAAATATGCGCTCTGTAAATACAATATTTTCAACTCAATGATCTTGGAGGTCTCTTCCAAACTTTGCATATTTTCCATCAGCAGAAATCTGGGTATGGGTCATACACCATCACTTAAAGTCTCCATGGTCCCTTCAGACTCTGTTTTTTTAATATTAAAATTTTCATTACTGCTTTGTCAATAAGGAGTTGACTTTTTTTAATACCTTAATAGTTCTATTTTGACTCCTTTAATTCCAGTGCAGAATATCACAGTGATATGTGACAAGGGGTCTAACCTCAGCCACATCATCTTCTTCCACATAATTAGGAGATATATGATTATTAATACCTTTTCTGTGAATATTATACAGTGAATTTTTTGGCCATTATTAATTTTAGTAATTTACCTCCAGTTTTCAAACTGTTCACTACTGTCCATTTAGCAACAATTTCTATTAGGGCTTCCTGTTACTCTAGACTTGGGTGCAAAACATTTAAACCACAGAAAAATTACTGTCTTGGATTTTCCATGCTTTTTACTTTCACATGGATTCTCTGTTCTTCTTCTAAGTTTTTTTTGTCATAGCTCAGCTTCAAGGCCTCTGTTTCTGATACATAGTAGGTTGTGTCTGAGTTTTCACCAGATATAACTTATAACTGTTTCACTGAGGAGTAAAAATTGTGAATTCAACTCACAGTTTTGAGCTTTTCTGAAATAACCTCCTTCCACTGCTGCTAGAGTTTAATTTTAGCTGCACGTCTTGTCTTTATTTATCTTAAATTTGCATTTTCTGTTAAAGAAAATGGAAAGAAGCTTCCATTCTTCCATGATCTTTCAAAGGTATCCGGATGTTTCATAGTTCTTGGGTATTTCCTTTTTCTTTCATTTTTCTCTTTGAAGAATAAATCAAATTATCTTTAAATAATTTTGTAAACCTCTTTTATCCCAATTATCTATGTAATTTTTTTACCCATGACTTAGCACAGAAATCTTTCTGGGAAAGAGGGCTGGGATTGAGTGGAACAGTAACTTTTGATATTTGTTCCCATATTTTGACATATTAGCAGAATAATTCCTAAGCAATGCATCTGGACTACTGATGGATTGACTTTGCATTTGACTGGCTCAGAATAACAAAATTCACAGTATTTAAAAGCAGGTTCATAGTGTCTTTTTTTCAGACAGTTTTTCCTTGAATTCTTGAAAACCAAACACCAAAAAAAGGGGGGAAATCTCCGGTTCTACATGTTAATCAATCTTCCATCAACTGAAGAGATGTTCATAGATCCCAGAGTGTTTGCTCTTCAATCTCCTTTTGTTTCTTCTACTACTGTAATTCCAAATCTAAACTTAAATCTTAAAATTTGTTAAATCAGCTCTGTCCTAGTGGCTCCGTTTTGATCTGCTGCGTTTTAATATTCTTACCATTTTGTTGAGTAAATTCAGGATGCTTCAAAATTAAAAATGTTTATGTGGGTACAAACTTAAGACACATGGAACAGGCTTGTTTTGTCTTCCTTTTATGGAGTATTGATTTGAGAAAGCAGAGGAAAGTGATTTCTTCCTTTTGTAGTTCACAAATTTTTCCAGTACACCTGTAAGTTTAATTCAATCATAATTCAAAGTTAAATCAAAGCATCTGAGAATTTTAAAGCTCTGATTCCCACAGAAGTACATCCAGTTTGATTCTATTGGTATTTACATATTTTCATTCTAACTCCTGAAGGCTTGAGTGAGGGGAAAGCAGTATTTTGAATTCCTAAACAGTAAGCAGATTTCCTACTAGGAAATCCTAGTCCCACTAAAGAAAGTAGGTGTGAACTGTTTGAACACTCATTTAATCAGGGCAAATAGCCCATTTTTCCAAATTGCCCAAGATTTTTCTTGGCTAGAAATTTGATGCCTATGGGACTGGAGAAAAATTTAATTCCGTTTTAGGTAAGAAAAAATCAGTTAAGTTTTCAGCAAGAAAAGAAGTGTAAATCATAAACTTTTTTTCAGGTCAAGACACTCTTTGGTGTTTTCCAGGTGATTAACTGAAAATAATTGGATTAACTTCCCACATAGAGAAATTTGTTATTTAGGTTAACATTGACACGCAATCAACTGGCCAGTGAAACTCTGTGCACATTTTCCCACTAAAATATAGACAATCCTGGATGTAATTCATTAATTCATCTAAATCTGATTGTCCCACAAGGCATTTAGGATGGGGGAACATTTTACCTGTTTGACCCTCTTTATTAATTATAGAACATAGGAAGACTGACTGAGACTAGTAAATTAAGCTAGGCATAAGTTTTCATATACTAGTTACAAAGTACAACAGATATTTAGACATTGGCAAACACAAGTATGGGACTTTACATCCATCAGCTGATGAGACTGTTGGAAATCAGATATTTCCTAGATTTTACTGAGAACATCGGTTCTACACTAAATAAAGAATCAGGTGTGCAGATATCTCAATAAAAAAGAATAATTGTCGGTTATCTTCTCCATCAAATGACCTTTTTACTCCATTCTGGGAAGTTTTTATACCACATAGTGGGTTTTCTTCCTCATGGTCTAAACCACAGGAATGCACCTCTGTTCAGATCCCCACCACCCACCTCTGGAGAGGGAAGGATGTCTCTGGGGGCAAAGAGACAGAGATCACAGAAAGGGCAGAAATCCTCCCAGGCTGTAAGAAATGACGTGTAGGATAATGAGGCAGCGACAGAGGATTTCCCTTACAAATGGCAATATCCAGGGCCCACCAGCTGAACAGTGATTAGGACTTCGTTAAGTCACAGGAACCCAGCACCATGACTGTGTCCAGGCACAGATGTCCTGATTCCTGAATCACTAGGCCTTCCTTTTAGTGACTGTCCTAAATTAAAACAAAAACCAAACCAAACTCTTCCTTAAAATCAAACTTTCCTCCTCACAGGGTGTTTGAAACCACACTGTGAGATGGCAAATAGTCTACATAGTTTATGGCTGCTGGTGGCAATTACCAAGAGCAGCTCAAATGGGATTTATCAGCCCTCGGAAGAGTTTTCCAGGGGATGTGGCCAGTTTTGTGTTTGTTGGAGTGAGGCCAAGGCTGAGATGTTTTTTTGTTTGGGCGCGCTCAAGGCTGACCGTAAGTTGTTACATTTAATGAGTGAATCTGATCCAGTTTTGTTGTGTGGAAAGGTCAAGTGGAAGACCAGAAAGAATCGATTTTGCCTCAGATAATGCAAGTGAGAATGTTGCAGAAGGAGCACTGTGTGCCACTGAATTTCCTAGAGGGATCAGGGAATTGCCATGCGGGTTAATCAGAAGAGCAATCATGAGTTAAGGAATGTTTCCTCAGGCACCACGAACTGGAGACGGTAAAGAATTAGTTATTAGAAACTCCTTGGGGCAAGAACCCTCAGTTTTCTCTTGTGTTTTGGTGGAATTTGGCATGGGTTGCACCTAGGCAAGACAAACCATTCTGGGGCAAATCAAAACATCTTTGTCCACATCCCAGTCTTCGAGAAAGAATGGCCCAAATGAAGTGACTCCTGCCCTGGTGTATCTTCCCAGTCTCCAGCAACATGTAGGATAAGATCTTCAGCCCAAAGCAGCACAATGAGCCCTCACAGCTATTCCAGTAGCCAGGAGAGTACCAGAGCACAGACTCTGGCACCAAATGGCACCATCTGTGGATAATCACACTTTGTAGCACACAAAATAGGGTCTAATTCCCACAGGGGTAGCCACATTCAAGCCACTTCTTAGAAAAGCTCCCTGGTGTGTGTTAACTCCTAGATCTGCCCAGGAATTGTTTGGGAGAGTGCCAGTTGGTCCAGGCTTTAAATACTCTGAAGACCACTCTAAGTGTGGTACAGGCAACGTTGTTCCAGTGCCCTGGATCTGAAACAGATTTAATTTAGCAGTAAAGACAGAACTTTTATTTTTAGATGTTACTAGCCAAGCTGGTGGCCTAACTATTATTACTAAGTAGCTCTTGATAATGACTGTATTTACAGCGACCTAGGGGTGCAAGGCCAGGAAACAGGCTTGTCTGACATATTTCCTGACTCAGATTTACACATCCATAGAGCCATTCCTAGGACATCTGTAGACTGCCCGCAGGCATCCTCTCGGCCACTCATGTGGCTTTCTACCAAGATCATCTGTCTTAATGACAGGTGTCATCAAGACACTGATGGAAGTGCAAGAGGAAAACGGGATACATGGAGACAGATAAGCTGGTTTAAAATGTGGTGTGTATATAAACAGTGGGAGAAGAGAGGCGATAATTTGCCTCCGTGGGATCATTAATTTTCTGGTTGCACGTTGACATATTCACTGTGACACTCAGTTTCTGTGCTCAGGTATGAAGGATTGCAATGAATTCCAGCCCCTGATCTGGGACAAACTGTTGTTATCAAGTGAGCTGTGCCTCTTTTCCACCCACCACGTGTGTGACTCATGGGCTAAAAACAAACCACAGGTTTCAGGTTTGATATTCTCTGATTCCGTGCCAAAACCACAATGACTCCAACGAGATTTACACAAGCAATCTGAAAACCTCAGCAAAACTTTCCATGAACCTCATCCACAAGAAGATTCATATCCAGGTGTGTTCTGTGAACCTTTGAGATGCCCTGAGATCATCTGGCCAGGTGCCCTACAAGGTAGAGTTAAAGGGACCCCGTGTTTAGCGAGTTTCTTATCTAATATGCAGCAAATCTGATACTTTCTTATCTAACATACACCAAATGCAGATGATTCCTTTAGCCTGAGGAGGTTTTGTTCTTTCAGTAATAATGGAGTGAAGTGTAATTGCTTTCTAATCCTTTTGAATTTAATCCAGGGCAAATACATTTCCATTCATATTATTGAGTATATGCAATAATTACGGAATCATGGAATATCCTGAGCTGGAAGGAACTCCCAAGGATCATGCAGTCCAACTCCTGGCCCTACACAGGACATCCCAAAAATCCCACAATGTGCTTGAGGGTGTTGTCCAAACCCTCCTGGATCTCTGGCAGCCTTGGTTGTATGAAAACTCATATTTCCTAACTTTTCCTAATAGCAATTTAGGACATTCTACCACTCATTTAACTTGTCCTTATGGACTTCAATTATACAACCAAAAGTTTCTGCCATGGTATGGGTACCTCCTACAACAATTTTTGGCATTTCTGGGTTTTCCCCAGAACAAATGATTTTGGTTTTAAATGCAAGTAGTTTTGAAAAAAAAAAAGAAAAAAAGGAATTAAATTTTTATAGGTACTATTTTGTCACATTTATGTTTTTTTCCATCTTAAACAAGTTTTAGAAAGTACTTAGAAGAAAATTACCAATATATAAAAGCTTAGAACTCTGGAAAGATTACACACAGTGAAAGAAGAAACAAAACACCCCAGATTTATAAAATGCAGATTTGTCAATGCAACAAAGGGCACAAAACTGCATAACAGTAATTTAAACTTGATATAAAAATCCTGTATGGGGTTTTATTTATGAAAAAAATGTATCGAGCCAATAAAAACATCTTTATGTCAGTAACAGATAAATTTCCAGAAAAAATCAGGATTCATTAGAAGAAGTTGTGTTGTAAAATATTTTATGAGAAATGTGAAGCTTTTTCTGTTGATGGTTCTCTTTATAGTGTAGAAAAGGAGAACTAAATAAAAGTGGACTTCAGGGGAGTTAAGATTTGTCACCATGATCTATTTATTCATTTGCTGAGAGTACAAAAAATAGCAGAATTCCACCCTCTCCTGGAAAAACTGTGAATTTTCTGTAAGTACTTTCAGTAGAAATCAGTGTTTCTTCTAAGAATTTTCACAGGAAAGTCTGGGAGGTTTTTTTCATAGGGAAATTAGGTTTTACAATGCAGATTTGTAAGTCTTTATCCAGTAAAAGGAGAGAAAAATATAGGATTTTTACATTTGTATCAATTTTCTTCTTCCTTTTGGGCCTTGAATATGGAATTCAAAGGATTCTGCTGCAACTCTTAGCAAGGTCTGGAAGTAGAAGTAAAAACCTTCCCATTTTTCCCATTCATACCATGAACTTTGCAAAATGAGAGTGAAACCTGGACTCAATAACCAAAAAAAATACTCAATTAAACCAAAATTTTCAGATGAATGCATCTCTCTTTGTGCTCAGAGCTCCTGGAGCCCACAGATTTTACCCACAGTATTCGTGCTAAGAGACATCCAAGATGGGAAGATCATATGGATCTGTGAGCTTGTTTCAGGAGGGTTTACATCCTCAATCCCAGCTCCTAGAAATAATTGGAGCACAACTATTTTGTCCTTCCCTCTTTCCCTCACAATTTCCAACCTTCTCATCCACAATGTAAATATTATCCATATGCAAGGAGTTAGTTTTGACAGCTTCTGGTCATAGGGAAAAGCTTGAACTCCCGAACTGGAACCTTCCCACTGACTCAACCACCACAAGGCTGAGCACAAGAACCAAATGTTTCACATTTTTCAAGGCACGCCAATTTTTAAGCTAATCCTGCCCCAGGAGAGGATCAGGGCAGGCTCTTGGGGTGGAGTGGATGTAACTCTGACTCATCATTTTCAATGCTGATGTTGGATGGACCAAATTTAATGAACCCAGTGCCAAAGGGGCAGGTGGGGGACTCTGATTTCAGTCAGAAGGTGAAAAACATCAGTAGCGAAACTTTTCTAGAAAGGCTGTCTTCTCTTCTCAATTGAAATTTGCACCTTTAACAGCAGTTTGCTCTTTCTCTGCATGCTTCACAGCTTGAACACTGTCAGACCTAATTTTGAGCCGACAGGGTGTGTGGGGACAGAAAAGGCCATTAAGACTTGCATATAAGGCCAGTGCAATGTGGACAGGGGCAGGACTGGTGCACCCCTCACACAATCAAAACTTCCGAACTGAACCAGGCTAGAAATCACTTTTTTTCCCATTTATATCCTCTTCACCTGTTTCTTAAAAACATGTTTTCTCCATGCCTTTAATTTCCCCATCAATCCTCTTCCCTTCCCCTTTTCCCATGAGACGTTTCTCTTCTGCTGCTACTCAAGTGATTTCCAACAGCCACTGATTTTCTGATTGCAGTATTTCTCTTGGAATGATGAAAGAGTTGCTCATCCAAAGTATTTTCAGGGCAAAACCCAGAATGTTTATTTTATATGTGTGCAAAATGTCACACACAGGGAAAAAGCAACCATGAGTACTCCAGGAAAAACTCCCAGCAGAGCAATAGCTACACATGATCTTTGCCTGTGCTTGACTGAGAAAGCAGAGCAGGGAATTATTCCATTTTTCCTCTCTCTTTCACGTGTTTTATTTGGCTCACTGAGTGCTTCATGGCCTTCCTAAACTCCCACTTTTTTCATGCATCTTTACACTGTGGGCAAACGTGAAAGCTGAACAGGTCGTGTCTATAAAAATCTAGAAGATGCTGATGTTTGGAGAAATGTTGGAATGGCAAATTATCTTACATTGATGCATTTCAGCATATGGAGCAATGGACTTACCCATATTCTCATTAAATAAGCATCAAATAAAAGTGACAGCTTATAAATACAAGAGCCTTGGACACTGGAATCTATCCTGTTTTATGCATCTTTCTTTGGTAAAAGAAGGTTCTGGGATGAGCCTTCCAGTACCTGAAGGGAGCCTGCAAGAAAGATGGAGAGAGATTTTGGACAAGGACATGGAGTGACAGGACAAAGGGGAATGGCTTCAGTCTGACAGAGGGCGGTGTTAGATGGGATATTGGGAAGGAATTCTTCCCTGTGGGGGTGGGGAAACCCTGGCACGGGTTGCCCAGAGAAGCTGTCCTGCCCCTGGATCCTTGGAAGTGTTCAAGGCCAGGTTGGACGGGGCTTGGAACAACCTGGGATGGTGGAAGGTGTCCCTGACCATGGCAGGGGTAGAACTGGATGATCCGTGAAGCCCCTTCCCACCCAAACCATTCCATGATTCTGTGTGTATCTGGGGACCTGATATTTAATTACATTTAAGAAACCGTGTGAGTTTTTAGCTGGGAAGATGCAAGAGATGCTGTGTGCTTTCTTCTAGACTAGTAATTTGGGTGCTACCATTTCCAGAGAATTAGATCCTTTCCCATGCAGTATTTCCTCACTCCAAGTTCAGCACTAACTCTTGCTCTGTGTTCCTCCAGATGACAGGGAAGAGCCTTCTGACCTCTGCTAAAGTTAGAGAAAGAGAGAACAACTCATGCACTTCCTGATCTCTTCCTCCTCCCCTTCTTCCACTACTTTGCTAATTTGTATGTGGGCATGGAGTGGCAACACCCCATGATTCACCTTCTGACCACAGATCACCCAGCCACTCCCCAGAAGAGCCACTCTCTAATTCCTCCGGCTCAAAGTTTAAGGTAGGGAAGGGCACATGGGTTCTTTGCATGAATAAAATGCAAAATTCATTATCGTTAAACCACGACTCATCAGTTCAGAGCCTGGATGCCTCCGGATTGGATGTGGCACAAACACAAAACAACTGGGCTGTTCACACTCAAAGGAGGTGTAAATGGGAATGGAAGACAAAACAGAGCAGATGAAAGAGCTCTAGGAAAGGAGGCAGTGAGACAGCACAGGCCACCGACTCAGCCCACTAGCCTGTTCCTCAGTGGGTCTGTTTCCAGCTTTTCCTGTTTCTCCCATGCATCTCTGCACTCCTTTGGAAGGCAGATTAGTTTATAGATTTGTCCTCTGAACCACATCTTGCATTATTTCCACGTTCTGTCTAAGTCTCCGATGTCTTTGCCAGGCTGGCAGCCACCTGAGGCAGAGAAAGGGTGTCTCCTTCACTCTGCTTTCATCAGAAACTGGTATCTGTGTTCAGCTTCTGAGGTGAGCAAGACTAAGTGGTTCTTCTTTCCCTGGGAAGAGCCAGAGGGTGGCATGTTCTCCATAACAACCAGCTGCTTCCGTGTTTTAGAGGTGCTACGTTTGCCTTGCTTCTATATAGGTATTGATGTCATTTTATTATTAATTGTGTTGCAGTAGCACCTAGAGGTCCTTGCTGAGATCACAGCAGTTGGTGGGTCCTGTACAGCAAAATTCATGGAGACAACCCATCCTCATTGGATAGCAGCCAGACTGGAAAAAAAAGTATATTTCACAAGAGAAGATGTGTCTTCATTTACACCTCACTTGTAATGATTTTCTCAGTGGAGCAATTCTGTAAATCATTTTTATTGGAAAGTACATTGAGCTTTTTTGAACCAATCCATACATGCCATGTCCCACTGGAGCAGGCAGTTCCTCTGATGGGGGATAATGAATCATAAACCATAGGATGGTTTGAGTTGGAAGGAACCTTAAGGATAAACTTGTTCCTACCCCCTGCCATGGGCAGGGACACCTTCCACTAGACCAGGCTGCTCTAAGACACATCCATCCAGACCTTTGCTTTCAGCATCCATAATCCTCTTGGATCCTGATCCAGAGTCTGTGGATGTCATTAAGTTTCTCTCCATCTATGACAGTGGGACTTGGTTCAGGTTTTACAGTAAGATTGAGAAACTCAATCTAATTTTCAAGTATCATGCAATAAAACTTTAGTGAGAGTCTATTCCAGCCCACCAAGTGCCAGCTGCTAGAGACTGATGCCATGAATTTTGGTGGATTTTTGTCTCTGATAATCCACAGCCTTAACTGCGACTGAGTTACATCGATGGGACTCCAGAAAGACTTGAATGGATCCTGAATGATCCAAAGGGGCTCTTTGCTAACCCATTAGACACGTTTATCATAAGCCATTATTTCTCTTCCATTTTATTTCTAATTGATCACTTATGGATTAAAATATTCTTGAAGATCCCATATTTTGGGACTCAGCTTGTAAATGAAGATACCTCATTTTCTACCTTTATGAATGTGGTTGATGTTTCCTGCTGAGCTTTCCAGTCTCATGTTTATCTTTTTTCCTGTCAGCTATCCTCAGGCACATATTTGATACTCTAGAACATCTCAAATTTTTCTCTGAATCTACATTTAGACAACTGCATTGAGATTATTGACTCTGTCATCTCTGTGAGAGTCAAGTATGTCCAAGGGGGGAGGTTAACCTGCATCAGGTGAAATTACCCGTCTCCCAAAAATATTGGTGGCTTTCCACCAGAAGCCTTGATTGTAGATGATGAGTTACAATCCTGTGTGGTGAATTAATGGAGAAATATTAGAGCAGGGCATTCTCTTCTCCATCACATCTCCTTTAGATGATCACCAGATTTTAAGGATCTACAATCCATTGCCTTTGGGTATATTTTAGCTAAATTGTGGTGGGATTTAATACTATTTTCTCTGAATATCCTAGCATGGCTGCTTAGGAATCTTGCTGTGGCAGCCTGAGGGAAGTGGAGAATCTGTTTACAAGAAGAATCTGAGGTTTTACTATTGCTTTAAAAGAATAGAATGGAATGGGCCTCACCCACGACACACACGGAGTGAGCTGCAAGTTGTTAAACACACCAGAGGGGATGTGCTGTTCAGTGATAATTCAGCACTAGTAAAAGATGTCACATTGATGGCCCTGAAAACAGATGTTCTCTGGAAATCCCAGGCAGTGTGTTGAAAGGGTGGAATTCCTGCAGCAGCGTGGGAAGGCTCTGCATGGAGCAGATGGAATGAACTGTTATCCCAACCCTGCCCTGCTCTGAAACAGTGGATGCTGCATTAAATCAGTGTGAGAAATGGGATTTATTCAACCCCCAAAAAACATTCAGGTATATTTAAAACTACCAAAATGCTTTGACCAATGAAGCATGACAAAGATGAATCTTTGGAATTATTAATTCAAAGAGATTAGTCTTGCAAGAAGAAGGAAGAAATCAGGAAGAAAATTTACATTATAGGCACAAACGCAGCTAAAGCACTGCTGATGTCAGAAATACGCCATACTACAAATACAGACTATTTTAAGTGACATAACACAAGTGTATTCCATATAAAAGAATGTATAAATTCCCTAACTCAGCTGGCTCAGCTCCATGGATCCCCGACTCTCTGTCATTGGCACCATCTATTTTCTGCACACACAGCACAGCAGTGATGAGTGTGATTGAAATATCTACACACAGATACACTGAAAAAAATGTCCTTTACCAATAGGAACGGTTCCTAAACTTATTGGAGCTTGCAAGACAGATTCTTTTACTTTGGTGACAGAACAGATTTTATGTCTATTTTTCTTTTTGTTCTCTCCCTTGTTTTCTGTTTCTCTTTCTTTTTTTTTTTATTCTCACTTTTTTTTTTTTTTTTTACTTGTGTAAGATCAGGGGAAAGATCTCACCAAAGCAATAAAAATTGAAAGAAAAAAAAAAAAAAAAAAACCAAGAAAAAAAAAAGAGGAAAGTAGAGAAGGAAATTAAATATACAGATGGCAAAAACATACTCAAAATATTTTATGTATTAAATTCTAGGCTTTCTATAAACTTTTAAAGTGAGCTAGAAAGATAGTTTCATTAGGATAGTATAATAAAGATTTTTTCTTTAGGAATAGATGGACCAGAAGTGGAGTGAACAGAAGCAAACTGAGATTTGTGAGCTATTTTTCTGTTTCATGGTACCCATCGCGTGAATTTGGCAGTTTCATTGCTTTGCAGAATTTAAGGAAAGTTTCAGTGAAAAAAGCTCTCTTATTCTGGGTTTCATAGCAAACTGGATGGGCCTAACACACAAGCACTGTTATAACACAAACAGAAAATAAAAAATAATGGGAAGACAAAGAAATTTTTATTAGATTCCCACTAAAAAGTTGATGCCATATGTTTTATTGTAAGAAATGTTTTCAGAACTGATTAACTGGATCTAGAATGTTCTTCCATTTATCTCTGTCTTGCTCTTTCACCCTCCACACGTTTATCCTCTTATTTGCACCAGGTCCAACACCAATCCCTTAGTGCCTCCCATAGTCCTGGTGGGACATCTTGGAAAACCCCAGGAGCATTTCACAGACTGAGGGCTTGGGCTCTGAAGGGGCTCTGGTTCTTCACCCCATGGCTGTAACAATATTTGGAGGCCAAGAGCTTTCCTTTACTCGCTGTTATTTCAGGCACGTGTGACAACTGCAGAACTGTCATTGCTGCTTCTCTGAGATTCCTTATCTTGGTTCTCATTAAGGGGATGATAATAAGTGACAGGGTGAGGTCAGGGTGCATCTCGCTAAGCCCAACACCAGTGCTGGCTTGGTAACCCATGGTGTGGTCACCTCCTGTTGAAGTCTTCCCTATGCTCTAGAGAAGTTTTCTTAATGTAGCAGGCTGAGGAGGAATGCCACATTGTGGAGATGCACAAAGCTACCAGAAACTAACTTCTCTAAAGTCCCCTCAGACAGCAAGAGAGACTTCTCCTTCTTTTGAAAGACATCAGGTATTTTACCCAAGATCTCAACTTCTGTCCTTCAAAATGCAGAAACAAGATGAAAGATGGGTCCAGGATCTGTCTGCTTAGTGCTTCCCACAGGACTGATTCCTGCTTTTTGAGACAGACAGATATATTTGGGTAAAAGCTGGATGGGGATCTGAGAAACTTGATTCAGCTGAAGATGTCCCTGCTCATTGCAGGGGGTTGGACAGGTTGGCATTTAAAAAATCCCTTCCAACTCGAACTGTTCTAGGATTTTACAGTTCCATGAGAAGTGACTCATGAAGGACTTGGTGTGTGATCCAGGGGCAGGTCATGTGGTAAGGACAAAGGGTGCAAACCTGAGTTCTTGTGGAGGAAAAAAGATTCCTTAACAGGCATTTCCCACACTGGGGTCAATGTCCCTCATTGTCCAGCACTGAGGCAATACTTGGGGTTATAACTGAAGCAGTATTTGAGGGAATATTAGGGGAATTTGCAATTCTTGTCCGTCTTCCTGAGCAAGAAAAGGATCAACTAAGGGCCAAATTGAAATGTAGCATTTTTCGGGTAATAAAAGCTGCCCATACATGAATTAGAAGACTTTACAGTTTATAATTCTCTGTAAGGCAAACTGGAACACCTCCAGTTCCACCCTCTTCCTCACTACCACGTGGAATATGCCCAAATTTTTTCTGGAATACGTGGAATCTTGAATAATATATAATAAATTAGATATATTCTTCCTTAAGCAATCTCTCCCAGACCTTCCCTATCTTAAGAAATCTGATCAAAACATAGCAGAGCTTCTCTTTCAATGGAGAAGTTCTTCAACAGCCTTTGGTAGACCCCAAAGTTCTCCAGAACCACATTTATCTTCATTGAATCACAGAATATCCTGAGCTGGAAAGGACCTACAAGGGCCATCAAGTCCAACTCCTGGCCCTGCACAGGGAAAGCCCCAAAAACAATGTTGCATGCCCAAGACCATTATCCATATACTCTTTTATTTAGGTGACAACTCATTGTCAGTTGATTGCAGGCCTGGAAAAACCAAATTCTTCTGTCTGGGCTCATGGTGCTCCACTTGCTGTTCCCTTTGCAGATCGACAGCATGCAGGCCCTGCTCCACTGCCCCAATGTGCTGGTGTGTGTCGGCCGGGAGCCCTTCAAACCTGTATCCATGGAGAATTTGAGGAAACACTCAGTGGAGAAGCTGCCCAACCTGCCTCCCCGCTCCAACAATGGCAACAATGTCAATGAGAACAATGAAAGTAAGAAAACCTCGGGGTCGTGTCGCGCAGTCGTACCCGGGGCGGTGTCCCCGGGTACGTGGGGATTACAGGTCCCTATTGTGCTGCCCCAGCGTACAGATTTCATGTGGAAAATGCACTTCCCTCTCCCTGCCTCCCAGGCCTTTCCATCCTCCTTTTTCTCTGGTTTCCTTCTAGGATTTCCTCCCTACACCCCTTAGTCTTTCTTTTACTTGCTCCCCATGTCTGGCTGACTTCCCTTCCTCTTTCATATCTCTGGGTCTCCTTTTCCTTCCAGAACTCCCACCTTTCCTGTGTCTGTCCACCCAGACCCTTGAGATTTCCCACGAATCCTCTATCCCCTCGTTGTCTGTCCTGTCATGCCTTCCCTCCTGCATTTTCCTGCACCAGGACCAGAGGATGCCCTGGTTCTGCCAGCTGGAGGCTCAGTTTCTCCTGCAGGTTACAGCTGGCCTTTTGTGGGAATCCAGAGCTTCCCTCTGGCTGCCCTGGCAGGTCTGGGACCCTGGCAGGGTGTCAGGAACCCCCTTGTACAGAGCCCCGAGAGACACTGTCTGTGATCTCTGCCCATGGAGAGGAGTTTTCAATCTTACAGGATGAATTACAAGCTCTGAGTGTTTGATATCAGTAATAATTAAGTGTGGCATGGGTGCAAAAGTAAAATTTTAGGATTCTAGATTAGGGGTTCAAAGGGGACAAAATGGAGGAAATTGGGTGTGTCTTGTCCTTTTTCTCCTTTTTCCCCGTCCTCCATGTTTCACTGTAGTGTTGGCATTTTTCTGTTGGTTTAGGCTGGGGACACACTGTTCAACGTAGGTGACAGATATTGGCACGTTATTGTAAATATAGCACAGGTAGTTTCTGGTATATAATGTTTGTACCATCCCACTGAGGGGCAGAGCCCCACACGCTACTCTGCAGGACAGAGCTGTGGCAGGGCAGCAGAACATGTTAGAGATAAACAGAATAAACAACCTTGAAAACAGCATAGACGAATTATGGCTTCTTCTTTGGCAAGAGGCCAGAAAGACAGAGACTTTCTACAATCTCGGAATCATCAATACCACAGATTCTGACAGCCTTTTGGAAATAAAGTGTGTTTTTACAGAAAGATTATATTCAGGAAGGAGTATGTTATGGATTATTCAGGATTACATATCTATGATGGGAACCCCATCATGAGTTATCTAAGGTCACAGGTAATTAATTCAGCCACCCTCAGTAGCCGGGGAAAAGAAACTTCCCAATTCCAAAGTGCAATTAATCTCACCCGTATTAAGGATTTATTGTAGGATGAAATTAAGTGTGCCCTGGAGGTGCGTCTGTTTCTCTCCATTGTCAACATCCGGAGCTTGGAAAGATTCATTTGTGTGTTGCCAACAAGCTGTACCAACTCAAAGACAGAGGCAAGCTTTGCTCACTGTCCAAGACGTAAAAAATTGGAGGGAAACATGGGAATAAACTGGAGCTTTGCCCATTGAGAGACTGAGCAAATCCATCAGTTCAAACATTAGGATGGTCAGGGAAGAGCTATTTAAGGTGATTTGGATGTGCTCCTGTTCAGCACTTCCTTCCTAAAATGCTCTTCAATCAGCTGCATATCCATATGCCAATGGAGGCACTGGATTGTCTGGATATATGTACAAGGAAATTTTGGACAAACATATATTTGAAACAAGACAGATTAATGTCTTGCAAGACAGCCTGATACCAACATATTCTGTGTGAAATGAAGGGACCTACACAAACCTATGCAGATGGGCCATAAAGATGTTCTTCCAATTGTAATTCCTAAATTCCCTTATTCTCACTGAATTCCCACTATTTCTCTTTGTAATTAGCACCAGTTTACAATCCCTTTTCTATTTGTAATTTATGTTTTAATAAGAATTATAATTATTCTTAGTGGCACATCCCTGTAGGGACTGAGTGTTGCTCTGGTCTACATGGCCACACATTTCCTGGAATATGAGTGGAGAAGTGGGTGATGCACAATAAACATGTGACAAGCTAAGAAAGAGGGTTACTTCTCCATTTATTTTTCCCTAGTTAAATAAGAGAAACAAAAACTTTCACAGTTAAATAAAGGAATATTTCCAACATGAAAAAATGCCCAAAATCAGAGACTAAATTGCCCCATATGTATATATCTTTTTTTCTTAATTTTACTTCCTGACATGCACTTAATAAAACAAAGTGTTTGTGTTTCAATTTATTTTTTAAAATAAAGCTAAGATGTAAAAGATTTTTTACAGATTATTAATTGAATACTTAACATTTAACAAAGAAGTTGGACTAGATTATCTCCAGAGGTCTTTTCCAACCTTAACTATTCCATTATTAAAGGACGTCTCTTAGTCAAAGACAAATTTTCAAATTATGTAAATTGGCATAGGCTTGGCTTTAATAGAATAACATCAGGATCCACTATTTGAGGGTTTGACTTATATATTTTCTGTCATCTTTATGTGAGTTAAAATCTTTCTCCATCTTTCTTTTCTTTGCTCCAGTGAACTTCGGACTGAAAGCCAAAAAAAGCGTTATCCATCCACGGTCTGCATCCAGCAACAGGTCAATGAGATTTTCCTTATCATCAGAAAAATCATACCCCAATGGCCTCATGGGCTCTCCAGACAATGGGGGACCCTTCTCCAATGGCTGCTCTCACCCAAAAGCTGGGGACCTGGTCCAGTCCTTGGTCAACGATGACATCGAGAAGCGGGTCCATGTGAACAAGGATGGGAGCTTGTCCGTGGAGATGAAGGTTCGCTTCCGTTTGCTCAATGATGAGACTTTGCAGTGGTCCACCCAGATCAAAAAGTCCAATCTGATGAACCAGCTGCCTTGTGAAGAGTCAGGAGTAGAGGAGGACAGTGGAGCAGATCCCCTACAGAAAATGAACCCAGAAGCCAGCTCGGAGGCAGATGATTCCTTATATCCCTGTGATATTGATTCCTACATGTCCAAACTTGAGGAATCAGAATGTGACGAGGCCCACTGTCACAGCTGTGGAAAGAAACACCAGGACTATGACATTTGGAAGAACCCCATGCACATGTCCCAGAGGGAAGAGCCCAGCATGCGAAGCACCTGGCACACGCGGTCATCGTGCTCCAGCACATCTTCCCGGAGGAGAGTAGTCCACAAAAAAATGACATCTGTGGATAGCATCCACACCACATCCAGTGAGGAATTCTCTGAACACATTGTGCGAGAGTCCTCATCCTACTCAGAGACTATAAAGAACAGAGTGGCATATCGATCGGTTAAAAAGTGTGTGTGCCAGAGTGATTTATCTACTGGTGCTTCCAATGGAGAAGAACAGCAGGACTACACTCGGACAAGCACAGGAAACAGCCAGAGGCCTTCATCCTTGGGCTTGATGTCACATTCAAGCTGTGAAAACAACCTGGATACTCAAGACAGCCCTGAAGACCAGGAGATCACCAAAATCATTTCACAAAATGAGGATGCAAATTGTTTCGAAGCTTCCTCTATGAAGTGCTTGAAGGATGACATGGAAGAGGTTGAAAGCAGCAGAGTTGGGAGTGTCATGTCCAGGTCATCCCTGCAGTCCAGGCAGAGCAAGAAGAACATGTGTGAGGAAGTGAGCAGTGTGGGCAGGAGTGTGTCCTCCTCAAGCCTTCAGAAGGCAAATCAGGGAGACAATAGCCAGTGCTCCACCCCTGCCAACAGTGTGCACAGCAAGTCCAGTAACTGCACCACATCAAAGGAAAAGGCTGAGCGGGGTGACAGCTCTGATGACAACCCAGTGGTGTCCTCTTTCTCCAGTGAGTCCTGCCCCAAGAAAGAGGCTGAAGAGGTGGAACCAGAGCAGGAAGAAAGTGAAGTCAATGAAGTCAGCTCAGTGTCAGCAAAAACAAAGCCAAGCCAATCCATCAGGGGTGAGAGCAGTGAAGGGGAACGATGCTCTACACAAGGAACACACTGTTCCAAGGCTAGTGACAGGAGCAGCAAGAAAAGTGGCAGTGATGAGAACGTTCCATGCAGTGTCTCTTGCTCTTCCAGAGGGTCCAAAAAGAGCAAACGGAGCCACATTCATTTGGATGCACAGTCTGAAATATCTGTGTCTTCACTCGAATCCACTCTGAATAAAAAGAATTCCCTACATGCAGATGATGCGAGATCAGGCAGCAGAGCATCAATTCTCTCCAGAAGCTCATGTGAAATCAAGAAAAAATCTTCTGGAGACACCATATCTCATAAGTCAGGATCTCTTCACTCTAACAGTGAACCAGAGACAACTGGAGGTCCTGCTGAGGAGGAGAGCTCCAAAAGTACTGCCAATAGCTACAGTGAATACTCAAAAAGCTCAAAAAAAAGAAGCCATAAAGAAGAAAACAGCAAGCCATCATCCCTCTGCTCAAGTGTTTCAAGTCCTAATGGAAAATCCAGAAAGGATCATGCCAAGATTAGTTCTGAACCCTCTTCTTCAAAACAGGGAAGCATGAGTGGGAGTGTATGTTCAAAAGTTGACCACCCAACTGAGGATGGGATTAGGAATGGAAAACCCACAAGTAGCTCCTCAAGAGTCTCTTCAAAGTCAGAAATAAAAGACAAATGCCTCTTGACCCAGATATCCCAGGAAACTGATGATAGGTGTTCACAATCAAACATGTCTCTGTCTTCAAAATCAAGACAGACAAATATGAAAAATCTTCGTGTGAAGGTGTCAAACTCCAGCCGGGCATCGGTGTCGGAGACTATGTCAGTGTGCAGTCTGCAATGCCCTGCCCCACCAAAAGGGAAACCAAAGAGAAAAAATATGCGTTCAACCATGTTGAAGAATTCCTCCATCAGCAGCATTGGCAGTGAGTCGGTGCTGACTGCAGGAAGAGAGCAGAAAGAAATTGTGGATTCCTCCAAAGCAACTTCCTACGGCTCTAAATCCGCTGCAACTGAAGGGAATGGTCAGAATAATAAAGAGACTGATGATTCTTGCAACAAAATACCAGAGAAAGAAGATGCAGGTGTTCTGGAGGAAGGTGGTGATTTAGTGCCATCAGCTCTACCAAATACATCTCCAGAAGAAGTTGTGCAAGAGTGGCTCAGGAAAATCCCTTCAGAAACATTGCTTATGAAATATGAAATGGAGGATGATGGAGAAGAGGAACATGCAGAGTCAACCACTGAGGTATCACACTGTACAAATGCCGAGGAAGCCCCGGAGGAGGAAAAAGCTGAGGAGAAGAATGAAGAGGAGGATGAGGCTGAAAAGGATGAAGCACAGGATGAAGCAAAGGATGAAGCAAAGGATGAAGTGGAAGAAGAGAAAGCAGAAGACACAGCCATTATTGAAGAGGCTGAAGAATGCGTGAACCAGGAAGAAATCTCTGAGGTTGCACCTGAAGCTGCTGAAGCTGAGCAGGCAGAATGCAACCAGTCAGTTACATCCAGCCAAAATAACAAGAGGGACCTGCCAATCTCTGTCCAAACATCTGTCCAGATCATGAAGGCCTTGCTCAGTTCAAAGCACGAGACAAAATTTGACCGATCAAACAGTTTGCCTGAAGTGTCCCCCACAATGGGGAGGAAACTGAGTAACTCTGCCAACATTTTGATTACTTGTCTTGCCAGCCTCCAACTCCTTGATGAAGAGTCAGAGAATCCATCAGAAAACTCAAAACATTTGAATAAGTCAAGGTACACGGAGCTGCTGAATATTTTTCAAGCCCTGTGGTTTGGGTGCACCGCTGAAAGGAGTGGCCCAAGTTCAGGCCAAGAGGCAAGCAAGATGGCAAAGCCAGTGTCTGGGTCTAAAGCCCCAAAATCCATGGATCACGCCTTCACTGCCATGTCCTCCTCTGGGGTTGATGTTTGCAGTTGCTCTGGTGGCTCAGGAGAAGAATGCACAGCCGGTGGCACGCTGGTGGCACAGAAAACCATGGAATGCAAATCAGCCGAGCAAATGGAAAATGCAGAGACTGTCACAGAACTGACTGAAGTTGAGGAGCAAAGTAAAGAGGAAGAGCAGCTGTCCCGCCCTTCTACAGCCTGCTCAGAGGCAAAAGGTGAGGAAAAAGCAGAGTCTGCTAGAGAGGAGTCTGTAACCAAGGAGGAAGAAGAGAATAAGGAGGATCAAGGCAGTAACGGTGAGCATGGTCAAGAGGAACAGGGAGAAAATGAAAATGAAGAAGAAAACAAATTAGCTGAAACTGGAGAACAAGAAGAAGCTGAAGCTGTGAATGATGAAGTCCCACAAGAAAACCCTGAAGAAGAAGCTGAACAGCCAGAGACCACTGGTGATGCCAATGTCGGTGATGCTGATGTTGGGACGGAGCTGAAAGAGGAGTTGCAGGAGCAGCCCCAAGAAGAGTCACCAAATGACCCTGAGCCCACAGTCGATACATCCACCAGTGTGGGCACATCCCTTGTCCAGCAAAACTCCATGGATCCTGACCCAACCTGGGTCCTGAGACTACTCAAGAAAATTGAGAAGGAGTTCATGGCTCACTATGTCAATGCCATGAATGAGTTTAAAGTCAGGTGGAACCTGCAGGACAACCAGCAGATGGATGCAATGATACTGGAGCTGAAGGAGGAAGTGGGTAAAAGAATACAAAAGAGCATAGAGAAGGAGCTGAGGAAGATCAAAAGCAGGGCTGGAAGGAGGATGCCGAGACCTCCAGAGAAGCCACCCACACACGAGTCCAAACTCCAAACCGAGCAGAGGAGATGGCGACTGCAAACTATGCATAAAAAGTCCCTCTTTGGGGACAAGAATGGCACCCAGATGAGGCTGGAGGAGACATCAGACTTATCATTCGATGTAGATAATGACTTTAACCTTAGCGCAGCTTTGGAGGACAGCATTAGCAAACAATCCAGTGAGGATGAATACTGTCCATGTGACTCCTGTGTGAGGAAAAAACTGGCTTCCAGGCCTGCCAGAGCCCCTGTGGTGGCCACCAATGCCCCAGTCATGAAAGCCTTTGATTTGCAGAAAATCCTGAGGCTGAAGAAAGATGGCGATGAGGAAGCCATCATCACAGAAGCAGCCCAGGACACCAAAACACTTCCTAATGGTGATGTGGAGGAAGGGGCAGAAAATGAGGAGAAGGATGAGGGGCAACCTCAGACAGGTGAAACAGAAGCGGAGGAAGAAGAAGGAAAAGAGCCAGAATTAAATGAAGATGATGGCACAATGTTGAATGGAGATGGAGAAGAACCTGAAGTAGTGGAGTGTCAAAATGATGAGATGGAGGATGAGGCCAAAACTGAAGAAACCAAAGCAGAAGCAGAAGAAGAAGAAGAAGAAGAAGAAGAGGAAGAAACAAAAGAAGAGGAAGCAAAAGAGGAGGAGGAAGGGAAAGAGGAAGAAGAAATGGCTACGGCTGAAAAGGAGGAGGAAGGGAAAGAGGAGAAGGAGGGTGAAACTAAAGAAGATGAGGAGATAAAAGAGGAAGAAGCAGAGGAAACTAAGGAGAAAGAGGAACTAAATGAGGAGGAAGAGAAGGAAACAGAAGAAGAGGGAGTGAAGGAAGAGGAAGAAGCAAATGAAGAAGAAGGGAAAGAGGAAGGGAAGGAAGGAGAGGAAGAAGCAAAAGAGGAGGAAGCCAAAGAGGAGGAGGAAGAAGCCAAAGAGGAGGAGGAGGAGGGGGGAGAGGTTAAAGAGGAGGAGGAGGAGAAGGAGGAGGAGGAGGAGGAGGAAGAGGCTAAAGAGGAGGAGGAAGCAAAAGAGGAAGAGGAAGAAGAGGCCAAAGAGGAGGAGGAAGAGGCCAAAGAGGAAGAGGAGGAAGCCAAAGAGGAAGAGGAGGAAGCCAAAGAGGAGGAGGAAGAAGAAGAAGGGAAGGAGGAAGAGGAAGAAGCAAAAGAAGAGGAAGAAGAAGCAAAAGAGGAGGAGGAAGAAGAAAAAGAGGAGGATGAGGAAGCAAAAGAGGAGGAGGAAGGGAAGGAGGAAGAGGAAGAAGCCAAAGAGGAGGAGGAAGAAGGGAAGGAGGAGGAGGAAGCAAAAGAAGAGGAGGAGGAAGGGAAGGAGGAAGAGGAAGAAGCCAAAGAGGAGGAGGAAGAAGGGAAGGAGGAGGAGGAAGCAAAAGAAGAGGAGGAGGAAGGGAAGGAGGAAGAGGAAGAAGCCAAAGAGGAGGAGGAAGAAGTAAAGGAGGGAGAGGAAGAAGCAAAAGAAGAGGAGGAGGAAGGGAAGGAGGGAGAAGCAAAAGAAGAGGAAGATGTGAAAGAGGAGGAAGCAGAAGAGGAAGAAGAAACAAAAGAGGAGGAAGGGAAGGAGGAAGAGGAAGAAGAAACAAAGGAAGATGAGGAAACAAAAGAAGATGAGGGTCAAACAAAAGAGGACCAGGAACTAGAAGAGGAAGAAAACCCAAAAGAGGAGGAGGAAGAAGAAGCAAAAGAGGAAGAAGAGGGAGAAAATGAGGAGGAAGAAACAAAGGAAGAGGAGGAGGAGGAAAAGGGGGAAGAGGAAGAACAAGAAGAAGAAGCTCAAAATGAAGAGCAAGAAAATGAAGAAAAGAATGAAGGTGAAGATGAAGGTGAAAATGAAGCTGAAGAAACAGAGGAGCCAGAGGATGAGGAAGTTGTGGCTGATGATGAGGCAGAAACATCAGAATGCAGAGATGTTGAGGGCTCTGGGACTGACAACAATCCTGAAGGAGATGCTGTGGAAGGAAATGAAGAAGCTGAGCAAGATGAAGCTGAGGCAGAAGAAGATGCAAAACCAGAGTCAGGAGATGAGGCTGAGGAGAAAAACAATGAAAGAGCTGAGAAACCTGATGAGAATAGTGAGGAACCCACTGGTGATGACCCTGACAATGCACATGAAAAACATGAAGTCCGAGGCAACAACAAAGTTTCTGAGAAAGCCTCAAAGACCAAAAGCAAGAAAACCATCAAAAGGTTAGAGACTCTGAAAAAAACCACAGCCTTTTCTTGTTATTCTTCTGTTGGAAACTTCTCACAGCAATCCCAGAAGGGGTCTGATGATGAAGAGGAAAGAGTAGATGAAGAGGAAGAAGTAGTTGAAGAGGAAGAAATAGCTGAAGAGGAAGTAGCTGAAGAGGAATGCAAAGGTGATGATAACTCCACTAGCGACCAGCCAAATGGAGAGGTTCGAAGTGATGAGAGCTCCAAACCCTCCCAGATGTATCCTGACAGTGAGGAAGAGGAGGACAAAGAATCTTCAGGTTCTGATCCTGTGGGAGATGAGGAGCAGCCAGATGCTGAAGGTGCAGATACAAAGGAGGCTGAAAACACTGAGGAAGTTCAGACGTCTAAAAAGAAAGAAAACTCTGATGAGATTGACCAGGATGACCTGGACTTCTAGAACTGCTGACTAAAAACTGACTTTTTCTTTCTTTCTTCCTTCCTTTCTTTCTTTTTTAAAAGTATAATTTCATTACATATTTCAGTATCTCTGGTGAGTTGAGCCCTCATAATCGGCTTTTCTTCTGAGCTAAATGCGGTAAACTTGATCTTGAATCCTGTGAGTAATGTTGGAATTACCTGCCCTCATTTCTAGAGGGCTTGTAGCTCATTAATATCCTGTGGTCTCAATAGATAAGTGGTTTGGGGAAAGGGAAGGCTGTTTTGTTTGGGATACCTTCTATCGCCCACCCTTTAAGCCATGCTGTTTGCTGCTAGAGTGATCTGTGGCTCTGCTGGGTATTGTCTCTGTGTGACTTTTGGATGCCTTTCACCTGCTGCACGTTGTTTTCCTGGAGAGATTGCCAATTCACAGAAACATGACAAAATCAGGATTCACTGCCAAAGTCTGGTCAGAGCCCACGGAGATGTACATTGATGTACGTTCATCTTCCTCCCTACCCTACCTTCCCTATATCCTGTATATTCATCTTGCCCTCACCTACCCCACCTCTTTTGTATCCAGAAAAAAGGGTCTGAGATATCAAAGATTCTTCCCAATTTTCCTTTTTATTTTTTTCTCCTTTAGTAGATGCTGAGCTCATTCCTCATTTCACTGGAAGCCTCAACATGGATAAAGGTATTTCCAGTGGATCCTCTTCCAGAACACGTTTCTTTGTACTGTGCTCATCATTGTAGTGGTAGATAAAAAAGATGAGTTAATTCACACTGTCGGGACTCTGAGAAGTGGTTGAATGCAATATTGACCAAATTAGGGATAGATCCAATCCCTTGTGATGTCCTTTACTATGCCAATGTTGGTATCAAAGCACTTTACAACCATCTGGGATCCCTCAGACAATTTTGCATGAGGCCCTGTTCTGGAGCTAATGGGATTTGCAATGGCTCAGAGCCCCATCCTTGCAGACAAAATTTAAACTAATTTTCCCTTTAACATGGAAAAGCTTTGGACATTTGTACTGCAGCAAACAGCTGGAAGAGGCTGAAGCATTTATTGAAGAGCTTGGACTTTACAAACCACAATAGAACTGCAATCTTCATTTAGCAACTGTTTTTTACCAGATTGTAATTCTTTTTTTTTCCCTTCCTCTGGGGAAATATAAACATTTCTGAATAAATGCCCAATTAATACCAGGAGATGTTTGACCATACCTCAGCTGCATACTTGTGTAAAGCTCTTAGGGATACAGTTCATTTTATCAAAAATTTGCAGGGAGAACAAAACTGAGAGGTTGAAAACAAAATGCCTTAAATTGTATGGAGAAAAAGTATGTGTGTAATGTTGTGTTGGGTTTATGAAGATGTATGCAAACATGTTTAAATAATCAGTATTCCAAATTAAATAATCCCTGTGGTTTTCATTTCTAGAATCCATTTCTTAGACTTACAGCCAGAGATAAGATTAATTTCACTCAAGTGAAGAACTCTGGTTCAGCTCCAGAGGCGAACACCTAATTTTGGGGGTGTGAGGAATAGAAGAGTTTGGGAGAAGCCAGTGGAGAGGTGGATCTCAGCTGAGCTGTTCCCACAGAGGCTGACAGTGCCTCCAGGGAGATCATCCAGGGACAACAGCACCATCCTCTAGATGGAGAAGTTAAAATAACCTTCCTCAAAAGAAGGACAACCCTATCTGTGAGCCTCATGGAATCACAGAATTGTTTGGGTTGGAAGGACCTCAAATATCATCTGGTTCCTACCCCCTGCCATGGTCAGGGACATCTTCCACTACCCCATATTCCTCCAAACCCTGTCCAACCTTGGGACACTTCCAGGGATGAGGCAGACACAGCTTTCCTGTGCAGTCTGTGTCAGGGGCTCACCACCCTCACAGGGAAGGATTACTTCCCAATATCCAACCTAAATCTTCCCTTTTTCAATTTTTACACATAAAGACCATCAAGTCCAACTGTTAACCCAGCACTGCCAAACCCACCACTAAACCATGTCCCCAGGTTCTGCAGCATGTATAGAACCCTTCTGGTTTCATAATCAGCTTTGTGACACGTCAGTTCATGAAGGATTCCAAAAAGAACTGAGCCTGGTAGTCACAGCTTTGATCCTGACATGAGGCATAGACTGGAAGTGGTACATGTTGAGTGAATTCTAAACATTCCTGGTGAAATGTCTCCTTCTGAACCACCTGCCAGACTCCCATCATAACCAGCAGGGAGACAGGGGCAAAGATTGTGATTCACCTGCAGCTCCCTTAGGAGGAGGGGGGCTACACTGCCAGCAGGCACATTTTTACCTGCAGAGTGTACAGGGAGCCTAGACAACTTCCTGGGATGAAAATCACAAAATCCCAGAATTATTAGGTTCCAAAAGACTTCCAAGACAATCAGGTCCAACCTGTGACTGACCTCCACCTTGTCACCCAGACCAGAGCACTGAGGGCCACGTCCAGTCATTCCTTGGACACCTCCAGGAGTGGGGACCCCACCACCTCCCTGGGCAGCCCTTCCAAAATGTCTCATATGGGAAGAGCTGATCTCATTGTAGCTATTCTAAAGTATCTTATGTTAATGGCTTTCAGGCTGAAAGGCAACAGCTCAAGCCAGTCATCCCATGGAAGTTTTAAAAGGTTTTTTTTGGTTCAAGACCACAAAGGGAATGGCTTTAAACTAAAAGAGTTTAGGTAAGATATTAGGAAAAAAATTCTTCCTGTGAGGGTTGTGAGGCCCTGGCACAGGTTGCCAGAGAAGCTGTGGCTGCCCCTGGATCCCTGGACATGTCTAAGGCTGACAGGGCTTGGAGCAGCCTGGGATAGTGGAAGGTGTCCCTGCCCATGGCAGGGAGTGGGACTGGGTGATCTTTAACATCCCTTCCAATCCAAACCATTCTGGGATTCTGTGACTGCCTTTCTGTGCTATTGCTAACTTGACAGGTTAAGGAAAGGGCAAACATTTCCCAGGATTTCTCCTGAAGCTGCTGACTTTGATCACTTTAAAGCTGCTTACACAGTCAACACCACGCCCTACCCATGTTGCATCAGTCAGTTCCTCACCTGCAGCACGGGCAAGGAGAAAGAAACTAAAAGGAACACAAAAGTGCAGTTGTCAAGCCATGAAAACTGAAATCACCTCAGTTCCTGCTCAGGAGACCTGTCCCACTCATATCTGTGTTTGTCACCATGTCTGGGCAGTGACTCTGACGTATGCCAGTCATAGTGCTCTGCTCACCAAAATCCCCACGCAGAGGGGCTGGGGACCAGCCAGTGAGGATCCAGAGACAGATGTTGCTGAAGGAGGTGTCTCCTTCCTCCACTGGTCTCACACAGGATGGCCCAGAGCATCCGTGAAGGAAGCCACCAGCTGAAAAGGATCCTTCACAGCCACATCCCTCGTGCTTGCACAGCTTCCAGCTTTTGCATTTCCCCTTGGCTGGTGTGACTCAGGCGCCTGTTGGGTCTTGCAGCTTCCCCTCTCCCTCTGACAGCACAGGAACACATGTTCCCAGCCAGCTCCAGGGCTGTCACGTTCAGAGGGGCTGGGAAGACAACTCCTGTCACCACCTGGAGGGATTACAGCTGCTGTCTTTCAGCAGGGCTGAGGAGGAGGAGGAGGAGGGAGCAGAGGCGATATGAGACTTGCACAGCTGTACTTCGTGTTTTTCTGTGATCCTCTGCTTGGCTTTGGGGTGGTTGTTTTTGTTTCTTTACCAGCCAGACAAATTGCTTCTTGATGTGCCTCAGGTTTTTTTTTTGCCTGCTTGGCTTTGAAATGGAGAATATCCAGTGAAAGATGAGGAGGAGCGTGGTGAAAATTCAAGTGCAAACCACGGAAACGAAGGAAATGTGCTTTCCAAAGCTGAGGTCTTTGCAGACATGTGTGACCAAACTCCTCTCACTAATGGAGAGCAACAATCCCCCTTTCCTGGTGGCTCCCTGTTGACATAGTGCCATATTTAGCTCCAACCACTTGAAATCCCAGCTGCCTGACAGGAAAGGGTGGTTTGTGGTTATTTCTGGACCTCAGGCTCCTCCAGTAGGTTTTGCTCTGGAGGGCAAGGAGAGTTTCCAAGCTGTTGGAATGTTGGTTGTGAATGTGCCCTGCAAGCTCCCTATTTTTTTAATTGGAAGGTGGAGAACTTGCACTGCAGGGCTTGGTGGCTCCATGGCAAAGTGCAGGAATCAGTGCTCCTCCTGGATTGGACAGGATGGGAGCACTCAAATCCATGAACGCATCAAGTTCCAGGCATTTGGGAGCTGCAGTGTTTTGCTCCAAAAGTGTGACAGTCCTTTTCTGGGGGTAAATCCATCAGTCCCACTGCTCCTCCAGAGAGGCACTTCCTCAAGGATGCAGGAATGGGATAAAAAATACACAAAACTGGTTTAAACTCTGACCATGCATTACATCCTTGGCCACACTCAGTCCCTGCAGTCTGCCCTGTTCCAGCTGGGATACCTTGAGCCAAACAGGTGGGAAAGGGTGTCTAAAGAAGGCTTGAAACAAACACAGGCTGATTTGGGCTGTGGGATCTCTCACCATCTCTTCTGTTGGAGCTGCCCTGCTTTTGGTGAAAAATTTTCCCAGAGTTGCAGGATAAATTCAGCAGAAAGAGGGGCTCATTCTGCACTTCTGAATGCTGAATGACCCAGTCTTTTACATCCCAGAAAAATGCCAAATGCCAAGACATCTCCTGAGCTGTGTCCATCCAAAACAGCCTTTCCAGGAGGTGACTCAGCTGGGGATTCCCAAATTATTCCAGTCCTTACCTTTTTGGTGTGGTCAGCTAGGTGTGTACACATCCTCTATATGCTAGGGAAAGAGAGGGATTATTTAGGGAGGAATTCCTGATATTCCAAACCTCAGGCTAAAGGCAGAAGAAGAGGTATTTTCTGTGATCCTCTAGAAAATATGAAGCCTGGAGATGTTTATTTTCTCATGCCCCTCAGCCACAGACCCCATGACCTTGTCAGGCTCAAGGAGCGACCTCCATAGCCCCACGGCCACTTCTAATTTTAACTCCCTGCCCTCTGATCCGAGCACCAGGGTTTGTGCAGCTCCAACAGGAAACATCCATGTTGACCTTTCTAATTCCAGGAGCTTGATGTTTGTTTATCCCTGCAATCCACAGGAAAATCCCTACCTAAGAGCCACCTGCGCTGTTCGCAAGGAATCACATTTTGCTGCAGCTGAGAGGGTCCAGCCCTGCTTGGAAAAGGATGTGTTTATTCTCAACCCTGTGGTGTGAAAGTGGGGCTAGAGTGTGAGGGTGGAAAGGTCAGGCTGTGACAGGCTGGTGGTTTTTTTTCCCTCAGTAAAAAGGGCTCTGCCTATTGCAGAGTCCTGGCCGACAGACGTGACATGTATTAACCTTTCAGCTCTTGCATAAAGGATGGTGCTGGGGCTCATTTTCCAGTTTTAAAAGAGCTGAGCCAGGCTCTTTCAGACCTGTGACAGAGAGGGAGTGGGTGTAGGAGCAAGGTCAGGACAGTGCTTCCTAAGCAGATGGAAATGCTTCCCTGTGGTGCCTAATTAGTCTATTCCAGCACAGAAATCCTCCCCTGCACTGGGCCTGACCTGGGAGTTCTCCCTGGTCCCAGGGGCAGTCCAGCCTCGGGGCAGTGGATACTTTGGGGCAGTGGCTCCTGTTCTGGTACTCCTGATCCCCGTGCAGAGAAGGCTGTAGGACTCATCTTTCCCACTGCTATCCCAAAGCATCCTCTCCATCACAGCAACCTCAGCCACTCAAGGCTAATTCCATGTAAAGTTTCATCAGTGGCATGGGTAAGTCTCTGCAAAAACCTCTTTGTTGTGCACTAAAACATCTGAAGAAGGATTTGTGAGTTGCTAAATATTCAAATTACTGTATTTATTTTTCAAGTATCAGTTTCTTCCCACATTATCCAGAGCAGGAACTCTCCTGAAGCACAAGGAACCAACTCCAGCTCTTGAGAATCTTGCTGAGCAGCAGGACTCACTCTCCTTAAGGAGTCAGGAGCAGGCAAGGAATGCAGCCATGTTTGGCTCTCCCTCTGTCTGTGCTGGGCTGCAGTCCCTCCCTGGCTGTCCCTCCTTGCATCAGACACCTGATTCATCAAACTCAGGGAGGGCAGGCACAGCCCAGTGCTGCAATACCTGCAGGAATTCAAGAGTCACAGAATGCTTTGTGTTGGGAGGGACCTTAAAGCTCATCCATTGCCACCCCCTGCCATGGGCAGGGACATTTTCCTCTATCTCAGGTCGCTCCAAGCCCCATTCAACCTGGCCTCGGATTATTCCAGGGATGGTGCAGGGCAATGCTCAGCTCTGGGCAGGATAATGCGTCAAGTTGTCCTTGAGGAAGAACACAGCCCTTCTGCTTTCTCACCTTCACAACCCTTGCTGACCCCATGCACCAGCTAAGGTGCATTTGGGGAGTTTTAATCTTGCCTTGATCTTTATGGTGACATCAGACATGTTAGTTGGTTTGGGCTGCTAAACCCAGTCACGTCATGGAGCAGAAAGGGAACAGGGATTTCATATTAAAATCTGCAATGATTTGAAGAATGGAGGGTTTGCTGTTAATAAAAATATCCCTGTGTTTCTGATAATCCCATTTATATTTTATGGCAGAAGCCTTGACCTCTCCCCAGTCTCCCACCTTGTCCCAAACTTAACCTTGAAGGCAAATACTCATCAGTCCTATCATGCTTTATTTCACTTGGCTTCCCAAGAAACCTAGAGAGTAAAAATAAATCCATAGGATCATAGAATTTTTGGAAGGGACCTTAGAGATCATCCAGTTCTGACCCCTACCACGGGCAGGGAATAGAAGGTCATTAAGGAGTAACCTGAGGACAGAGCCATAATGCCTGTCCTAGAAGTGAGAAACATTTTATTAGACCTGGCACCATACTGCTCAGCTGAAAATTCCATCCCAAGAACACAAATTCACATCAAGAGTAAAATTTTGGAAGTTACTAGTGTAGTAATTTAACTTTCTGAGCAGTAATGAGTAACTCAGTTTTCAGCCCTGGGGATGCATTCATAAACAAGAAAACTTAAGGAATGAGACCAAACTAGTGAGGCCTCTGGCAATATCAGCTCACCACAGCAACATGTGCTGGGAGGGAAGGAGAACTGAGGAGCAAATTGCACCTTTCACACGTGAGAGATATTTCTTATCTTGCCACTGCCCACGCTGCAAGGATTTGGTTACATCAGATGTCTTTTGGAGCTGTCAGCCAGTCCCAGCAAGGGACCACATCTAATCTCATCAGGTTTCACCTTCCTGTGACATCCCTGAGCAGGGGAAGAGGATTGTGCATCTCTGGCCACACCCTGGATTCACATCGTGTGTGGGAGAGCTCTGCTGGAGAGGAAGGACAGAAGAGGGGAAAAAAAAATGAGCCCCTGTCCCACTCCCTTCTCTCACTTTCCTGTTGCTCGTCCCTATCTCTTCCTGTCTGGTGTTCCTAGCAGACACTGACATATTCCTGTTATATTCCCAGCAATATGACAGGAATCCAAAGTCCCTCTTGGGCTCAGGGCTGTTCCCTGCCAGGGAGGCAGGGAAGGCACCAAGGGGAGCTGGGAGAACCCACAACCCACAGCCATGGAAGAAAAGGATTCAGGAACAGAGCATCCATCCTCAAACAGGGTTCTGGAAACATGAGCAAGTATAGGAGTCTATTTTCCCAATCAGGAGTGGTTCTAACAATCCCGCTCTTGGTTTTTGCCACGTAGGAGCAGACCAGCTTGTGGATAATAAAAGGGTAGATTTGTATTAGTTTCATTAATAATCATTAATTAGAATTAATATCTATGCTAATTTCATCAGCAGTTGGTGTTAGGATGGGAAGACTTTTACCATTTCCTGACCCTCAGGACCACAAAAGACAACTCCATAAGCTGGGTGTCATAAAAGAGTCTTATTGATTTGTGGGGATGATCCACAGAGAGAGGAAGATCCATTTTGCTCTGACATGGATATCCAAACCTGGAGAGGAATTTGAAACAGCACCACTGCCTACATGTTATCAGGAACACCTATAGGCTGAAATTCCTCCAGTTAATATATTCATAGGCTTTGATCATCACAGAATCATGGAATGGTTTGGGTGTGAGGAAACCTTAAATCTCATCTTGTTCCATGAGAAGGACACCTTCCACTATCCCAGGTTGCTCCAAGCCCTGTCCAACCTGGCCTTGGACTCTTCCAGGGATGGGGCAGTCACAGCTTCTCTGGGCACCCCAAGCTTCTCACTGCCCTCAGAGGGAAGAATTTTTTTCCCAATATCCCCTCTAAAGATCTGGTCAGTGTTTTCAGAGCAGGCTATGCCATGCACAGCCAGCAAAAATAGACATAAAAATGTTTTCTTAAGTCTTACCAGTGTTTTTCAGTCAGGGGAGTGAGCTCTTGAGTGGTCTCAAGATGTCCCATCTGAAAGGTGGTTTTTTTTGGCATAACTTATCCATGGGGAGAACATGATCTTTCATGGCAATGCCCTAACTGCTGGAATATCCAATCCTTGCCATGCACCATTAGATAATTCGATGGCAGAGAACCAGTGCAGAATACCTATGGATTAGTGCCCCTTGCTATAACACAGAAACTACAGGTTCAAGCTCCATATGGAGCTATTTTAACAAGGGCATTCTGGCAGTGAGAAGAGAGGGTCTAACTGTTCAAAAGGCAAGAGATTCCTTCCCCTTGCTGCACAAATTTGTGCAAGGAACAAGCTGGCACCTTCTGCATGCACCCTCTGGATCAATCCCCAGAGCCAAGCAGGTAGGGACACGCTCAGCTGGTGAATCCCAGCAGGGTTTAGGGGTGAGTAAGCTCCTCACTGATCATCGCTGCTGAGAATCAGGCAGCTCCAAACATGTCCTGAAATGGAGAAATTTGTATGTGGTGAGGACTGGACTGATGAGAATAAAGAGCCACCAGTGCATCTAGGGGTAGGTGGTGGTAAATTACTCCTTTTGGGAATTAACTACTCTAAAGGTTTGCAGCACTGAAATCCCGGGAGAGATGAATAGTACAGGGCCTTTGTTAAGCTCAGGGAATCCAGAACACCAATTTTTTGAAGAGTCAGGCTCACTAATTTTCTTCATCCCTAATGAAGCAGAAGCAACTCCCTCAGCAGAACTGGACACTGTCTTCTGCTGTTTGGTGACCAGGGACAGGACACAGGGAATGGCTGGAGCTGTGCCAGGGAGGGTCAAGCTGGATATCAGGAAAAGGTTCTTCCCCCAGAGGGGACTGGGCACTGCCTGGACACTGCCCAGGCTCCCCAGGGAATGGTCATGGCCCCAAGGCTGCCAGGGTTCCAGGAGTGTTTGGACAACGCCGTCAGGGATGCACAGGGTGGGATTGTTGGGGCGTCTGTGCAGGGCCAGGACCTGGTCTGGATGATCCTTGTGAGTCCCTTCCAGCTCAGGATATTCTGTGATTCAACAGCTTTCCTGTGGCAATGAAGTGGAGGAGAGAAAGGCCACTACAAAGACAAGGGAAATCTCACCTAAAAACTACGGAATTGTCTCCCAGTTTGGGAAATGCTTGGTGAATGTTGATGGGTGATGAACTGAAGCTTCACCATGCCTTCCTGGAGACCCTGTCACCCTGCTGGAATCACCCAATCACAGGTGGATATAGCAGGGAAAGAGCAAAGCAATCCTCATCCTTACAGATGTAAGGGCATGTGTAACCTCAGGTTTTTACAAATCCCTGCAGCCCTTGGACACCTGTGCCAACATTCCATCACTTCCTTGCAGCCATAAATACGTGCAGCCCTCCCACATCCTTTCCATTCTGGACTCCCCTCAGCACCAAAAGCTGCACTTCCATTTACCAGGTTGAATGAATTTGGATTAAATTGGTGCCACGTCTACAAGTGGCAGCTGTTTTGTCATGGACATGGTGTACAGAAGACTCTCCTGGATATTTGCCCAAACTCCACTGCCAGGGTGTGTTTGCCCTCTGCATGTGACAGCTCAGGAAGCAGAGAGCACCTCAAGTGGCACTCGCTACCTGTGTAAGGCCAGGTGAGCCACCCCTGCCCCCTGTCACTGGTGTTTAAAAGGAAGTTCACCTGGGGACACCTGCAGGTGCCCTGGCTTCCCGTGCCCATAAACTGGAGCTGTCTGTAAAGTGAGGTGAACCCTGCCCTGAGCATCAGGAGAGAAAACATAAGGTCATAAAATTTTTTAATGGTTTTGGTGGGGAGGGACCTTAAAGATCATCCAGTTCCACTCCCTGCTGTGAGCAGGGACACCTTTCACTACCCCAGGCTGCTCCAAGCCCTGTCCAACCCAGCCCTGGACTCTTCCAGGGATGGGGAAGCCACAGTTTCTCTAGCACAAAGTGAGTTGGAGACTCACTGAGGGAGAAATTTCACTTTTACTGAGTAGTGCATCCCATTAGTGCATCCCAATAGTTCATCCCAACTGGCAGAGAGTTGTATTTTTTCAGGTATTTTTCCAGCTGCAGTAACTCCTAGACGTGGGTAAAAAAGAAATCCAAGCATAAAGTATGAAGTTCAGCCACTGGAGTGAGTTCCCTGCTGCTTTTACCTTTTCCAGAAAAAAGGTGCTGCGTTTGGATCTGCATCTTCCAGGTGGGGGAACCTAGCAAAGACCACCCTGTCTCCATGTGTGCAGTGCCTTCCTCCTCTGTGAGATCTCTGTGGAGTCTTCCCTCAATGCCTAAAGAGAGGAAAGATAAAATCCCACATCATGGGACAGAGGAGAAATCAGGCAACTGGAGTGAGACACTACTGGAACAATCCCTGTGATTATATATAATAGCCATATGGAGAGACATTAATGATGACAATCCCAAGAAGCCCAGCAATTTAAGAAGGTTGGAATGGGACTTTTTACAAGATCATGCAGTGACAGGGCAAGGGAGAATGTCTTTAAGCTGATAGAGGGCAGGGTTAGATGGGATATTGGGAAGAAAATCTTTCCTGTGAGGGTTGTGAGGCCCTGGCACAGGGTGCCCAGAGAAGCTGTGGCTGCCCTTGGATCCCTGGAAGTGTCCAAGTTGGACAGGACTTGGAGCAAGCTGGGATAGTGGAAGGTGTCCCTGCCCATGGCAGAGGGTAGGAACTGGATGGTCATGAAGGCTCTTTCAAACCAAACAAATCCATGATTCCGTGATCTTGGAAGAACTGAGTGTGAGCAAGTAATGACAGATTGTATCCCAACCCTTCAGAAAGAGACAGACTGAGACAAGGAAATGGGTTAAGTCAAAGAAAAATAGAAAAATGTGTTATAGAATAATGTAAAAAGATCAAAAAAGAGAGGGTGACAAGACAGCAAAATTGACATGGAGGGAAGTGCTGCACCACTGCAGACAGCAGTGTAAATAGATCAGGTGTGCCAGAAATGAGTGAAACTACCACATCATCATCCAGTTCCTCTCTCTACCCTGAAAAACAATTTCTGTCTGTCTCTTCTTGTCCAGGCAAGTTTTAAAACCTCCTGAGGCTGGGTTTAAAGAGTGTGGTGTGTGTTTTCTTGCCTTATCCATACCTGCAGTTCTTCAGTGAACTGCAGAAATAAAAACAGGTGGACAACACAGGAACACTGCAGCAGGAAAGATGGGAAGAATGGGCAGGGCAAAGGGAGGAAGCAGCAATGCAAAAAGGCAGCTGGGAATAGCTGGGGATCAGCTGCAAGAGGAAGGCTTCAGTTTGATGTATGGTGCCAGAGACATTATTAATGATTTGCTGGTTTTTACCTTTAAAAACTTGGGGGGGCGTTATTTATTATGTCACCACAGAGCTCGTATGATCTATGAAAGGGGCGATAATAGTACCTGTTCCTCTCAGATTCACTGCGTTTTTACAGCCTTTAATTAGGATTTAATTCTGCATTCCTGGCACAGAGGAAGACTTTGCGGTGTACTTAAAGAAAAGAAAAACACTTCCTGCCTTGCATGGAATATCCACTTGACCATGAACTAACATCTCTGCTGAGAATCATCAAAGCATTTTCACATGTCAAAGAATTTATTTTTCTCTGAATATAATGAATAACCCAGGGAAACACAACTGGACTAGAAATACTGCTAAAGCCCTTCCTTTGGTGAAGTTAGCCAGGAAAAGCAGTGGGCATTAGCTGCATTCTGAGTGTGAATCTCTGCAGCAGGTATTCTGCATTTGGGAGAAAATGCCTGTGATTTGGGTCCAGAACCATCATTTGAGGCTGGGGAAAGGAAGGAGATGCATATCCAACTCAGCCAACATCCTCACTTGCAATGCACAGGCAGAACTGCAGACATCCCACAGTTACTGGTGTCCTCAGCACCATCTTAGTGTTTTCCCCCAGAAATCCCTCTTCTCTTCTCTTCTCTTCTCTTCTCTTCTCTTCTCTTCTCTTCTCTTCTCTTCTCTTCTCTTCTCTTCTCTTCTCTTCTCTTCTCTTCTCTTCTCTTCTCTTCTCTTCTCTTCTCTTCTCTTCTCTTCTCTTCTCTTCTCTTCTCTTCTCTTCTCTTCTCTTCTCTTCTCTTCTCTTCTCTTCTCTTCTCTTCTCTTCTCTTCTCTTCTCTCCTCTCCTCTCCTCTCCTCTCCTCTCCTCTCCTCTCCTCTCCTCTCCTCTCCTCTCCTCTCCTCTCCTCTCCTCTCCTCTCCTCTCCTCTCCTCTCCTCTCCTCTCCTCTCCTCTCCTCTCCTCTCCTCTCCTCTCCTCTCCTCTCCTCTCCTCTCCTCTCCTCTCCTCTCCTCTCCTCTCCTCTCCTCTCTTCTCTTCTCTTCTCTTCTCTTCTCTTCTCTTCTCTTCTCTTCTCTTCTCTTCTCTTCTCTTCTCTTCTCTTCTCTTCTCTTCTCTTCTCTTCTCTTCTCTCCTCTCCTCTCCTCTCCTCTCCTCTCCTCTCCTCTCCTCTCCTCTCCTCTCCTCTCCTCTCCTCTCCTCTCCTCTCCTCTCCTCTCCTCTCCTCTCCTCTCCTCTCCTCTCCTCTCCTCTCCTCTCCTCTCCTCTCCTCTCCTCTCCTCTCCTCTCCTCTCCTCTCCTCTCCTCTCCTCTCCTCTCCTCTCCTCTCCTCTCCTCTCCTCTCCTCTCCTCTCCTCTCCTCTCCTCTCCTCTCCTCTCTTCTCTTCTCTTCTCTTCTCTTCTCTTCTCTTCTCTTCTCTTCTCTTCTCTTCTCTTCTCTTCTCTTCTCTTCTCTTCTCTTCTCTTCTCTTCTCTTCTCTTCTCTTCTCTTCTCTTCTCTTCTCTTCTCTTCTCTTCTCTTCTCTTCTCTTCTCTTCTCTTCTCTTCTCTTCTCTTCTCTTCTCTTCTCTCTTCTCTTTTCTCTTCTCTTTTTTCTCTTCTCTCCTCAACTGCAGCCCTGAGCTGGTCCCCAGATGGGTGTTTCACAATGGCCTTTCAGAAGCCCAAATCCCTCCTGGCCCCTCTCTCCTGACCCCAAAAGTCACATTGCAGACTGTGGGCATCCTTTCTGAGGATCCAAAGGGATTGTGCTGGGCATGGCATAACCGGGCAGTGAGTCAGCCCAAAATTACAAGGGAAGAGAGGAAAGGTGATGGGTGGCAAGAAATGGGGTGAGTGAACTGTCAGAGAAGAGCAGCTTAGTGCAGGCACACCCAAGGGTGAAGGTCAGTGCAGAGGAGGTGGATGTGAAGTGCTCCTCCCAAAGCTCCAGATGGAGAGTGCCTGGATCACTCCAGCTCTGCCTGCCACTGAGATCTGGGGTGAATTTTGAAGGTGTGTGATTGAGAAAAACAGATTTTCTTGCTCCCTTGGTTCTCTGCACACACTGAGAAATCCCATAACCACTGCACCAGGCTGAACTTGCCCTTTGGGCGGGAGAAGGCTACCAAATTTGCAGGTGGAACGTAGCCATGGCACAGGGGAGACAGAGACCCACAGAAGCTGTTTTATTATGTTCCATTTCTCCTCCATGAGCAGAGCACCTATTCCTGGTGGTTTGGAGAAGAAAAATAATAAAACAATCAGAATAACTATTCTGAATTGTGGGAAGATGCACTTTTATCCTGCTCCTGGCCTGATTTTTCCCCTCCTCAATGCCTCGCTGAGTGCTTTTGTTGGTTGATAGCTTCAACGTGGGACTGAGGGTGTGGGTGTTCATTCAATAAATACCAAGAGCACTTGCAATGGGCATTTTCCTGCCCAGGGGCACCCAGGCTCCTTAATTCCACCTGCCTGAGATTTGGGTGGGTGGGGTTTGGGTGTTGGGGAAGTCAGGAGGTGACTTACCTGTGGTTGTCTCGTGGTGATGATGGCAAGTCTCTAACAGAGGAGGTATCAAAAAATGCTGGAATGGTTTGGGTTGGAAAGGATCTTAAAGCTCATCTCATTCCACCCCCCATGAACAAGGACACCTTCCACTATCCCAGGTTGCTCCACCCTGGCCTTGGACACTTCTAGGCATGGAAGACCTCAGTTTCTTGTGTGATTTTATAAATTTAGTCCTCAGGACATGGATTTTTCTCATCACTCCTGCACCACTGGGATGTGACCTGCAAATCCTCACCCTGGATTATCCCAGGATGAGGCTATGAGGAAAGAGGAAAAGGGATGGCCCAGGTGTCCTGGATATATCCACAGTGCTCTTTTAGCAGGAAAGTGAGGTACAGACAGCAAAATGTGAGGAATAAAGCTCAGGACAGAGCTGACATGAGCTGTGGGCTGAGCAGAGCCACCAATAATTCAAAATGTTCATTATTATTTTCATTAAACTGCAAGGAGGCATTAGAGGATCATGGAAGTGACGTGACTTTCTTGAAACCACTCCAGGAACAAACCAATTCTTGTCTTCCACGCTGCATTCCCACCATTTCCCTTCCTATCTGCAAGCAGAGCTTCATATCAGCCCAAAAACCCAGCTGCTGCCAGTTAGGAAAAAAATAATTAAGAAAGGACCATCTGAAAAATCCAGTGGTCCTTGAGCAAAGCAAGAGGTTTCCATATACCCTGGTGGTAAGACTTTAACCTAAACTGATATTAGAACAGAAGTAAGACATGGTCCCTGCTTAATTTAAAGCAAACATTTGCCATTAAAAAATGCTTCAGTTACTAAAATTAATAACATAAATGAGTAGCAGCCCAAATTAACTTTCAGTTGAACCATTTACCCAAGCTGAGACTCTGAGGCTCATTTTTCAGTTTCAGTCTCGCTGGGGATGATATAAAGCTCCCCATAACCTCTGTGGCCTGGAAGAAGCCACACTCAGTCAATACCCCCTCAGAATGACAGGTCCCAAATCCCACTGCAAGCCGTGATGGATTGTCCTGGGGTGAGATTTCATACATCTCCTGCTTTCAGAGGGGAGCTGACACAAATAATTGGTGTCACTTTTGCTGGGCCCGTGCCAAATGCTGACAAAACAGTTCCTAATCAGAAGTACTGGGATTTGTGAGCTGGACAAGAGGGAGGTGTCGTTGTGGCAGTGAGCTCGAGGGGTCTCAGCTGGCTGGGACAGAGTGGCCTCTTGGCTGGTGCAAGAGCTCAGTGTTGTGACAAAGGTTGGTGGCACCAGCTTGGCAAGAGCTCTGCAAACATAGAAACCCAGCAAAAGTCTCACCCTGAGGCCTGGAGAGCTCAGGAGTTCAGGAGAAAGGGCATCAGACCCTTTTCCTGCAAGTCAGCCCTTAATCCTCTCTTGGAAGACCCACAACATGCTGCCATGGAGGATGGGGAAACATTCCTTGGTGCCATATGGTGCTGCATCACTGTATACAGTTTCAACCCTAAAAATCTGATTATTTCTACATTCATTCAGGAGTGACAAGGATTAGTGACTTTCTCAACACTCCAAAGGGAGTCTGAATTCAGGGCCTGACCCCGTTTTCCCACAAAACTCCTCCTGCACCACAGTCCCCACCACTTTGTTGCAGCCACTGTCCCCCACCTGCTTTTCGTGGGAGCAGGCTGTGCCCCCAGCCCTGACTCAGCCCCCAGCACCAGCAAAACATAGCAGGGACAGGGAGCTGTTCCCTGGGAAATTGATCCATCCTGACAGGCTCCTGGGATAAATCAAAGTTATCTCCACTAAACCGGGGGGGGGGTGGCTGATACCACAGCACAAGACTCACTGAGGAGTTTCAGGCTGTTTGAGGGATTCACCCAGTAAAAACACTCACGTTTTCATCCTTAAGAACTTGGATTTGGAGACACATGAATAGGGGGAGGGTTTTTTTTCCATGTCCCCAGAGCTTTCAAATGCTGCTGAATTGTCCTGCTCCTCTCCCGCTTTTCCTTTGCCGCATTGTTAGCGTTATCAACAATTCCCATGCTATAGCACCACGCAGGAAAATAATTCCACACCTGGCACTGGGCTCGTATCCTGTCTGCGGGGGCCACAGGGCGAACAATCGGGTCTGCGCCTCCCGTATGGCACCGAGCACGGAGCAGGGAAGGAAACCCGGGGCAGCGGCACAATTGGCGGGGAAGCATCGGCAGCGCTCCGAGTAATTTTGGCTGCCCTCGGATTTGCTGTTGGAGCTCGGGATTTAGGGACACGCGTGCGTTGGACGCCCTCTGCTGCTGATAAATGTGAGTTTGTCGTGTTTCTCTTCAGGGATGGAGTTCCAGGCCAGACCCAAGGTCATGGAATCGCGGAGTCATAGAAATATGGGATTGTAGAATCACAGAACCATGGGATCATGGAGTTATAGAACAGCAGAATCTTAGAAAGAGCTGTGGAATCATGGAATCAGAGTCAGGTCATCACAGAATTGTAGAACCATGATAGCACAGAATCATGGAATCATAGAGTCAGGCCATCACAGAATTGTAGAACCATGATATCACAGAATCATGGAATCATAGAACTATACAGCCATGACATAGAATCACAGAGCCACGACATCATGGAGTCATAGAACCATGATATCATAGAATCATAAAATCATGGAATCATGGAAACATAAAATCATGAAATCATAGAGCCATGACATCACAGCTTCATGGAATCTTAGAACCATGGAATCACAGAATCATGGAATCATGGAATTCTAGAGCCATGACACCAGAGAATCGTAGAACAATGGCATCATAAAATCATGGAATCATAGAACCAGGGAATCATAGAGCCATGATATCATGGACTCATGAAACCATAAAATCATAGAGCCGTGACATCACAGAATCATGGAATATTAGAACCATGGAATCACAGAATCATGGAATCATTAAATCAGAGACATGGTGTCATAGAATCATAGAGGCATGACATCATAGAATCATAGAACCAGGATATCACAGAATCATGGAATCATGGAATTATAGAATCATGGAATCATAAAATCATGGAATCATAGAATCACAACCATGACATCATAGAGTCATAGAACCATGATATCATGGAATTCTTCGAATCACAGACCCATGATATCATGGAATCATGGAATCATAGGATCACGGAATTATGAAATCACAGAATCATAGAACCATGGAATCAGGGACTCACAGAACCATGTTATCATAGAATCATAGAACCATGGAATCACAGAACCACAGAGCCATGGAATCATGGAATAACAGAATGACAAAATGGTTTGGGTTGAAAGGGACCTTAAAAATCATCTCATTCCAAGCCCCTGCCATGAACAGCTCTGTTTTTACATGAGCATAAAATAATAACAATATGGAATGGAAGGACCCTGTAGGCCATGCCCTATCCCCAAAACAAAATCATTTTTGCTTGAATTCTGATTGTTGCAGCTTTTTCCATCTTCTTCTTAAACCTTCTTTTGAATTATATTTATTTCTTGCTCCATTCGTCTCCTCCACCAGTTTAACAGCACGACCAGTTGATCTCCAGTGCTGCATCCCAGTAGTATGAATGCAGCCATTGGCTCTGAATTCCTCAGTAGCTCATCCAAAATTTCTCTTTGCCCAGGAAAGCTGTGGCTGTCCCAACCCTGGAAGTGTCCAAGGCCGGGTTGGACGTGGCTTGGAGCAACCTGGGATAGTGGAAGGTGTCCCTGCCTATGGCAGGGGAGAGGAATGGGATGAGTTTTAAGGTCCCTTCTAATCCAAACCATTCTAGGATTCTATGATTGAGGTCCCCACAACCATCACCCCAATATCTCACAAAGTTTCTGAAATTCTGGAAAGTCTGGCTAAGCTTTGTCTCCCAGGATCATGACTTTCTCCATCCCTGGATGGCACAGGTAAAGTTGTAGACACAGACCTGACCTTACAGGCTGAATCTTCTTCCAAAACCTCTCCATTTTCATTGACTTGCCCACCGTTTTTGGCAAGATCTACTGGCCTGGCAGCCTCCTGAGGTTACCTGATGACTGGAAAGGGAGAAGATGCTCTTAAAAATGTGTATTTTGCTTTGGGCAAAGGTTTGGAATTATCTGATTTAATAATTGTGGCTGTGCCAGAGGGATTTTATGCAGGATGAAATATGTTTGGTGACCTATGCAGACAGAAAATACCCTGCATTTTCTCTTGGCAACAAGATTTTTTAATTGGAACTTTTAATAAATTCCTTTGTCAATTCAATCCCTCTTTCTCTCCAACTGTGCTGTGATCCTACAGCCCAGGGAGCAACCTGAGGGAGCACATGTCTGAGAGAAAGTGCCTTGTGGGGTCTCATGGGAACACACGCCTTGTGGACTGATTTCTGGAGTCCTGGAGTCAGGATCAGCAACCAGGTTGTGCTCTGACTGATTTTTGAAGGCACACTCTCCCTGTTTCAGCACCTTGTCGTCCAAGAAAAACCCTTAGGGAAATGATGACCCAGTTTTGGTGTTCACTCTGAATCATTTCAGTGTTGCAGAAAAACCTCATCCTCACCTGGCTGCTGATAAAAGCTGTCAGGAGGATTAGGGAAGGCTTTGGTTCAAGTTCCTCATCCTAGGGGTGCTTCAGAACAACACCTGTTAATTGCAGCAAGGTGTAATGGACCTTAGGATGAGCCAGGCTGTGATCAGGGGTCCTTCACTCCACAAATGACATGTGCCCACCCTTTGGGCCTTTCAGAGCCACTGTAGCACTTGGGGAGCACCTGTGTAGGAGCTTTGTTAGTGGTTTGCTCCTACAAACAGCCAAGGTATCTATAAAGAGTAGGATTCTAGTCAGGATTCTCAGCTGCTTAGGACCTCTTCCCACACAAATTCTGTTCAGGACATCTTCTCACTCTAATTTCAATGCCTTGTGCCCACCCTGCCCAGCTGTGTCCCCTCTGCAAAGGGTGTCCTCTGTTTTACACCCAGTCAGCTCACACGGGTGACTTGCAGCCCCCAGACCCCACCCTTGTGGGTTTGATTTTCAGGGAAGCCAGGGTAGTTTGGATCACAGGGGTTTTTTCCCAGTGAGAGGAAGCAGACAGAGTTTTCCAGTAAGGAATCTGAATGAGTCCCCCACTCCCAGGGGGAGCTGGACGCATCCTTCATCTCCCAGGGATGAAGGCAATTCCAAACCGTGTCCTGCGATGCTCCGTGGTGGTGACAAATCCACTCCCGTCCCTCTCTCTCCTTCATCCCACCTGCCCCCAGATGTGGCAGCACTCCAGGCTCCCAGGCACTGATGAAAGTGTGGAGATTTACTTCTGTGGTTGGGAAATATTTCATCTTGACAAAACAACAGCCATATTTCCTGTATCTGTACACAAAAGAAATAACAGGTGAATGTGTATAGCGTGGATTTATCTACACAGGATTTTGCCTTACAAGGAACAATGGAAACTCGAATCCATGCTGTTGCCCAACCACAGCTGAGTGTTTGGATTTTTTTTTTTTTTTTTGGAAAATATTGTGCATAGGGGAGTTTCTTAACACAGCAAGACAGCAGGCAGCTTCCTGTTATGAAAACAGTCAACAGCCTGACATTCAGCAATCTGACATTCCCTGCACCCAACGTGATAAACAGGGCTGATAACGATCTGCCACAATAGGTACAATAGCACCCCCCATAAAGGAATAGGACGTGGACAGAGCCTCAATACACAAATATCCCAAGCCATCTCTTCCAGCTTCTTTTATACAGTAGATAATCTCATCCTGCTTTCCGTATTTTCCCAACATTGATTCATTTCCCCTCAGGCAGGGGTCAAAGTGGGAGCTGGGTGTTTGACACCACTTTCTCGCAGGTCTTTGTAGTTCAGAGGCAATGGGTTGAGATCTGAAAACTGTTTACTGGGTTTCCCTTCCTCCTGCTATTCATGATCCCTGCATTTCAATGCCACAGCTGCTGGAGTCCTCTAGCTTGTCCCCAGAGTCACCTCCTCGATCTGAATTAAATCCCAGAAGCAAAACAAAAAATAATGGGAACCTCTTCCCCCTTCCGTGACCCTAGTAATGGATGCTAGAGCTGACTTTTTTCCTCCCTGATTCCCTACGGCCTCCACCACACTGAGGCTCTGAGTTTCTCTGCTAAGGCTGAAGAAGAAGAAATATTAGATAATATTAATTTCCCCCCCAGTAAGTGTTGGGTGAACTTTTCCTTCATCTGAAAGTGATTGCAAAATAAAAGAAGAGGATCTCCTTTGCAGCTGCTCAGCTCCTAGGCTACCCAGAGAAGCTGTGGCTGCCCCATCCCTGCAAGTGTCCAAGGTTAGGTTGGACACTGGGGCTTGGAGCAACCTGGAACAATGAAATGTGTCCCTGCCCTTGGCAAGGGGTGGGAACTGAATGAGCTTCCAGATCCTTTCCAACCCAAAACATTCTGGAATTCTAGAATTCCTATATTTATCTTTAACAGGTTTTGGCCATTTTCCAGCCTTTCCACAAACTCCAGTGAGATTTAGTGGAGCATCTCCCAGATCTCCCCCACAGACAGCAATTTCTTTTGCACATCATATAGGAAAATAATAAAGACTCAGCTGCTGTGTACTAAGAGCCTTTGGGTACCTCCCAGGCTGCAGAAACAGGAGGGACACAGCCTAATCCTCAAGGATTCCTCAATTTTGCTCTGAAAGAAAGGACAATATCTCCCTGGCTGGCAGGACCCTTTGTGGAGGGGAGGATATGATCTGTAACATGGAAAATTTTGAAGCACTCCTTGGAGGCACAAATTGGTCCCATTGGCCCTTGATTCCGCTGCTCGCTCACAAAGAATCTTCCTTTGAAGCTTCCTTTGAAGCCAGCATTCCCATCCAGGCAGCATGGCTCCAGCAGGAGATGGGAATCACAGAATCACAGCAGGAGATGGGAATCAGCAGGAGATGGGAATGAGGTTGGGCATCACCCCATGCAAACTGGGCACAGGAAGATTGTGTCCCACGTGCAATAGCTGGCCAGAGGTAGCACGTATGATTTAGTACAGAATTTATTGCTTTTAAAGGTATTTGAGTTCTTTCTGCCATGCTGTGTTACAAGAAGCTGTCTCAGGCCGGTCTTGCTGGTGACTTGGGGACAAGGCCATCAGCAACACAGAGCCAAGAGCTTGTCCTGGTGCTCCCAGACATCTGAGGAATCCCTCTGAGATGGGGGTGCAGAACCTTCACCTTCCTTGAGCTCTGGAGCCTGTGCCTGCCTCCCAAGGGAAGCAAGGACCACGGCTCCATTTGAATGCACAGCTGGAGGAGGCACTTGTTCTTCAGGTTGTGGTTTCCATGAGGATGCTGAAACACCTTTGTCACTTCACCATGAGGCCAGTGCCTGGGGACATGGGCCCTGACATCAGGGCATAATTCTTTGTAGCCAGGAGTCTCCTGGGTCGTCGTTCTGCCGCTCTGAAATATCTGACTGCTGGCTCAGGTCTCACTCAGAGAACAGGCACCAGTTTTTCCCTCAGTCCCATGGCCCCAATTCCTTTCTGCACCACCCCATCCATGAAAAAAGGACAGGTGGTGATCAAACCACCAATCCTGGGGAGGTTTATGATGGGTATCAGGAAAAGATTCTTCCCCCAGAGGGTGGTCAGGCACTGAACAGGATCCTCACGGAATGGTGACATTCCTAAGGCTGACAGAGATCCAGGAGTTCTTGAATAGCACTTTCAAGCACAGGGTGGGATTGTTGAGGTGTCCTGTGCATGACCAGAAGTTGTATTTTATGATCCTGGTGGGTTTGTTACAACTCAGGGTATTGTAGCCTAGTTCAATCTAGAAAATAGCCATGAATTCAACCCATACTACAGAGCATTAGGTGACATCTGGAAGTATTTGTGTCACCTATTAAGATCAGTCAAGAACACTCAGAAAAACCATCCTAAAAGCCAAAGAGAGAAAGAGAAAAATCCATCCCATCTGGTCAGGGAAGCCTCTGCTATGCAGCAAAGTCTTTGTGTGTGGCTGAGACTGCGAGGGAAGGAACTGTGCTACCTCAGGTCATGCTGACACCGTGTCTGGCACCACTTGGAAATCACAAGGACCAACATCTTGACCCTGGGGCAGCACTTGAAAGCACCCTTGGCTAAAATCTTGCAGGGCAAGAAATGTGAAGAGCATCAAGGGCAGTGAGAGCTGCACTGGGGATCTGGGAACCAGAGCACGTTTTCCTCGTGGGGAAAATGTCACTGCCATGCAAACACCCTCATTAAAATGGGCTCATGCTCATTAAGAACGGGCTGTAACTCTACCAACCAGTGCCAGGACTTGCTCCTAGCCGTGGCCCTGTGGAAGTTTCCCTCTGACCCACAAGACAGGGGTCGCACACAAGATTTCCAGCTGGTCCCTGTTCCGTGCTGATGCCTGAGCCGTTCCTGGGTTTGCTGTCGCTGGGCTGGGCCAAAGCCATGTCAAGCAATGCTCAAACAATCCAGTGGTGCAGATGAAGGAATTCCTGTCTGGGGTAATTTACTGGTGTGATGTAGCCCTCGAGCCCTCTGTGACCTCGTTTGGTCTCAGTATCTGATTTATGCCACTGTTAATTGCCATAATTCACTATTTCCGTTGCAGTAGCAGCGAGGAGCCTCAGGCTGGGGAAGAAATGCTTGTGCTGGGTGCTGCTCAAAAGCAGAGCAGGCCATTTCTGCTCTTAAAAGGGTCTGCAAATCAAAATATAACCTGTGAGAAGGAGAACCAGCACTCACAGGGCATGGGGAAGGTGGCTGCAGTGACAACTCACATTCCTGTGATCTCCTGAGGGGATGGGAAAGGGCTTTTAAAGACAAAAATGAAACTTTTAAGGACAGATCAGAAGGAGAACCCTGTGTGCATGCACAGGAAGGTCCTTGCCCTCACAGGACACAGAGCATTTATTAGAGAGCACCCAGTGCTACCTCCAAGACACCCACCCTGGAGCAGGAGGATGCAAAACCTTCCCAGGCCACTCAGGGATTGGGTCATATCTTGATTTCACAGGTGCAAAATGACCCTAAAGCAAACATTCTGGTGCACAAGTGGCTCATGTGTTGCACTTGCGTTGTTTGCAAACCCTTCAGCTTTTCTGTGCTCTGTACCTGGGAGATGCTGAGCTGAGCAGCTGTGTTTGACCAGCAAACTCCTCAGTGCCTCCTGCTCCCTCATCACTGCCTCAAATGGTCCCAGGATCAACCCCAGAAGTTGCTCTTCCAGCAACCAAAAGGACTTTCCCTCTCCCTTTCCATTAAGAATGGAAAAAACTTCCCTCAGCATCTGTATGCACCAAAGTGGCCACTGCATCATTTATAGGTGGGTAACAGGTTTAGTAGGGATTACAGCAATTTTTATATCTTTTTTCTTCATAGTTGAGCTCCATGAAAAGCCTCACTCACCTCCTTTGCTCCTTGTTCCTTGAGAGGCATTTTTTGTTAACACAGAGCAGGCAGGATTTGCCCTCGTGCCCCATCCAAGAAAAAGAGAGAAAAATAACCCCAAACAATTGCAAAGCTTTCATTTGAGAAATTAATCCACAAGGGAGCAAGGTTAAAAATAAAGTTCTTTGGCCAGGGCCTTTATAAGCTCCAGCCATATTCTCTGGAATATAATTCATAAGCACAATATGTTTTTTTGTTGTGAATGAGTGTGAAGTACCAGAAAAGGAAAGAGGAAACCCCTAATGTAGTCCTGAATAGACCTGTGAAAAAGGATAATAAAACTTGTCCTGGATTTCCTTTAGCAGCAGGTGCTTCCTTTGGAGCTTCTATTCATTCAGACTTTGGGCAGACACAGCCTGCCAATTTTTTTTTTTAACTTTTTGTAAACACAGCACTCGGTTGATCTGAATGAAGGTGAATTTGTCTTCTCGGCCACTGTCAAGCTCATGGGCACACAAGGTCAGTGTCAAAGCTTCTCCAAGCTTTTGGGGTGGATCTCCATCCAGACCTGACAGGTAGAAAGGTGTTACCTCAGGTCAGGAGTTTTCCTCAAGAATCCAAGACTGGAAGGCCCCAAATTCCCATTTTAAATGGACCATCCCATCATTCCTGGTGAGACATCTACACTTGCCCATCCACAGCAAGATACCAGCAGGAGAATGCAGCTCCTCAGCCTCCCAAGGCTCATTTCTGGGAAAAAACAAAACAAAACAAAACAAAACAAAACAAAACAAAACAAAACAAAACAAAACAAAACAAAACAAACAAACAAAAACAAAAACAAACAAACAAAACAACAACAACAACAAAAAAACCCCACCAGAACCAGAAATTGAGGATATTGAGCACTGATTGATGTCTATAAAACCTTTAACCAGAGGATTAAATTGCACAGTATGTGAATGTCTACACTCTCCAGACCCTTTAGTTTTCAACATCTCCCTGGACAATCCAGGAAAACCCAACTTCTCCATGTCAAACATAGCCTGGCTTCCCTCCCAAACCTTTCTCCCAACCAGAGACAGCACCACAAACTCCTCCATTCATGGAATCCTAGAGTGGTTTGGCTTGGGAAGGGACCCTACAGCTCATCCTGTTATGTACACAGACAGAAAAAGGCAGTTTGCTCCAAGGAGATGAAAATTTGAATTCACCTTTCCTGAAACTGCTGAAACAGTTGACACCTCCATGAGGAAAATACTGAATATATTACAATATATCACAATACATTACAAACCTTCTTGTCTGCCTAAAGGAAGGAGGGATTGGAACAAGAGGATCTTTAGGGTCCCTTCCAACCCAAACCATTCTGCACAAACTGTCAGAACTGCTGTTTTTTAGGTGCCTTTAATGAATATATACTTTCTGTAGTTGTTTTGTCTTGCCAAACATCCCCACTGCCTGCTCCAACTCACTTCGACTGAGGAAAACACGAACAGCTCATCCCATTCCCTATATTTAACATTCCAAACCTGGCACAGATTTGTACCAGCCCTGTTAACAATGGCATGCAACACCTGTCAGTGACTGCATTTGCCCAGGGATTCACTCTGTTCCATGCTGTGTGTGTTTAATAATTCCTGCAAACAATGGGACAAATAAACTTCTTTTTTTTTTTTTTCACTGAGCTCTCACTCAAGCCAACACCACTGTCCAAATTGTACATGAGGGGCCGGCAGAGGCTGGTGGTTGCTTCCTAGACTTGAGGCCTCCTTCCCTCAAAAAAGATGTTGTCAGCAGCTCTGAGCTCAGAGAGGGCATTTTCCACTTGTATGGAAGGAAGGAAGAGGAAGAATGAGCAGGAAAGGGGCAGTGTCGTGCAGGGCTCTGAAGGCAAAGGATGATGAATTTGAACTTCAAGCAGGGGATGACAGACAGATCTTCTGAGAAAGATCTGAGCAGAAGGATGAGGGATGTGTGGAGTGCATGGCCAAGGTTGGAATAACAAGGGATTACAGGAGCTGGGAGCTGCTGACCAGAGGGATTATAACAATCTGCAGCTCTGTCCTGGAGCAGTGTGTAGGGATGGGGATGGGGAGCATGTGGAGCTGGTGGAAAGAGTTTGGAGGGGGCTATGGAGATGCTCCCAAGACTCGAGTCCCTCTGCTCTGGAGCCAGGCTGGGAGAGCTGGGATTGTTGCCCTGGAGAAGAGAAGAATCCAGGGAGACCTCAGAGCCCTTTCCAGGGCCTAAAGGGGCTCCAGGAGAGCTGGAGAGGGAATTGGGACAAGGGATGGAGGGACAGGACACAGGGAATGGCTTCCCACTGCCAGAGGGAAGGGATGGATGGGCTATTGGGAAGGAATTGTTCCCTGTGAGATTGGGGAGGCCCTGGCACAGGTTGGCCAGAGAAGCTGTGGCTGCCCCTGGATCCCTGGAAGTGTCCAAGGCCAGACTGGACAGGGCTTGGAGTAACCTGGGATAGTGGGAGGTGTCCCTGCCCATGACAGGGCGTGGAACAGGATAATGATTCTTTCTATGGCTCAATCCAGCCTCTTCATCCCAGCATAAAATTCACTTCCACAGGTCTTACGTCTCCTTCCAAACATCATTTCCCATCTCTGCCTCTGATAGAGGCTGGCCTCTATCCCCAGAGCAGAACCCCAAACTCACCAGCCAGCCTCACCCTCCCTTGTCCCCATGTCCCCTGGTCCCCATGTCCCCATCATTGCCCCAGTGGTGCCAGTCTAACCACAACTACCCTGAGTCTCAGCAAACCCACCAGAACACACCCCAGCCAGAATTTATCACACAAAAGTTATCATTTGAGGTGTCTCAGCCCTCCTTAAACAGCAGAAAATCCATCCTAGCACTGTACTCGAGCACCTTGTGCAGCACAGCCAGAGACAGGTGATGCTGGGGGACATCCTAATCCTGGTGGACCTCCAAAAGCAGAAGCCTTCCCTTAACATGGGCTGCTAGAGGCCGTTCCTGCATGAAAAACAAAGTCTTTTTAGGTCCTTTAACCTATTCCCAGGGTTCAGCAAAGCTTCTTGCAGCCCAGCCTTGTTACAGATATGATTCACACAATGATATTTCAATCACTTCCTCTGGGAGACTCTTTCCAACAATGCAGATTGCTTGGCAGGAGAAGAATTCCCAGGGACTGAGCTGAAGTTTTCCTTCGCCCTTCCAATGCATCCTCTCAAACAGCTTCAAAATGAGAATTTCCCTCCCTTTTCATCGCCCTCCTGAGGAACCACATCATTCCCCAAGGGCACATACTAAGCCCAGGGAAAAACTGGGCTGAAAATCTAAAAATCAGAGCTCCAGTGATCCCAATCCAGTTCAGAGAAACCTACTGGAGAAAAAATAGGGCAGGTTTTCCACAACTCCCTGACAGGAGGGTGGAGCCAGGCGAGGGTCAGTGTCTTGTCCCAAGGAACAAGTGATAGGACAAGAAAAAACAGCCTCAAGTTGCACCAAGGGAGGTTCAGACTGGGTATTAGGAATAATCCAGATAAGTGATGGAATCACCATACGTGGAGAGATTTGAATCACGTGGATGTGGCTCCTGGGGTCACGGGTTGGTGGTGCCCTTGGATGTGCTGGAGAATGGTTGGACTCAATGCTTTCAAATGACTTTTACAACCTAGAAGATTCAATTTTTTGTCCTTTTCATAATTTCCCAGCTCAGAGGGTTTTTTTTTTTTGGGGCCAGGAAAATCACAGTGACATATCTCAGGTCTATCTCATGGCTTTTCTGCAGGTGAACCCTGGGTGTCTGTACAGGGATACTAATCCAAGAGTCTGCTAATCCATGAATCTCCTGATGCCTGACAGGACGAAATTTTGCCATGTTGGACTTCAAAAAGTGGTGATTTCTGAAGATGCTCGAATGTCGTGTAGCACAAACTCAGAATCTTGCAAACAACTAAGGTTGGAAAAACCCTCCAAGATCATTGAGTCCAACCATTCCTCCAGCAGTGCCAAGATCACCTCTGGCCCATGTCCCCAAGTGCCACATCCATAATTTAACATCTCCAGGGATGAGAATCCACTACTTCCCTGCCAGACAAGCCACCCCTTCTTTTACCAGAAATGGGCACCTGGTCATGGATCTGCTCCTGGAAAGAGGGGACAAAGCAATGCAGAATGCAGATGAAATGAGAAATTTTTAAATTGTCTTTGAGCAGAAATGTGGGAGAGGGAGGAACAGAGGCATTTGCCTTACCTGGAAGACACATTTATGTTCTGCAGGTGAAAATTGAAGTAGAAAAGTTCATTACCATTGGTTGAGTTTTCTTTTTGTACCAGATGGTGGTTTGGGCACGATTTTTTTCCTTCTTGCAACTCAGTATCTCATTGTTTTTTTATTTTGAAGAATTCTGTCCCCAGAAGTACAGGAAAATAAACTTCTTATCCCTGCAAGTAACTATGGAAGGGATCCAGTAGACAAAGCAAAAAGTACAAATACAGCCAGATTTGTGGTTTTGCAAATATTAAATTGCAAAGAAACAGGCTTTGTATTAAAATTGTTTGTTATTATCCATCTCTTGAGCATCTCTGAAAACAAACCTTCTCCCCTGAGAGGGAATAACTCATCCCTTTTTATTATTTTTATTATTATTATGGTGCTCAAGACACCGTTGGGGAAGCGCTGTGGTATCAGATCAGTTATCAAAGATGAGCAGTTTTCTCTTGTATTAAGTGATGTGGAAACATCGTGAGACAACCCCTGATGCTGCAAATTTGCAATTTAAATAACTGAGCACTGGGGAAAACCAAGGAGGAAACTGAGGCACAGGAAGGTGTTTTGCCCCCAGTGTTATTTCAGCGCTTTTGAGCAGGAAACTGAACAGATTCTGAGGATTTGGGCTGTTTGAGGTCACACAGAAATGTTATGGTGAATTCAAGAGGCAAAAGCTGAGCCAGATTTCCCAGTGCGTAAATCCAGCAGTGAATCCACGTTTGCTGGAACATACGCAGCAAAACTGTTAGAAGAGTTATTGCTCATGTCCATCTCTCTTGATCAAAGCATGAAAACATGGAATCAGGGAATGGTTTGGGTTGGACCTTAAAGGTCATCCCAACCCCTGCCATGGGCAGGGACACCTTCTACTATTCCAGGTGGCTCCAAGCCCCATCCAGCAACCCATAGGGTCCCCTGTGTGACGTGGGCATGCTGAGATCTTTCTCCCTGTATCCCACCAGCCCCCAGAGCCATTGCAAGGTCCTAGAAGGAATCCCAAAGGTTAGGGAAGGTTCTGGTGAATCCTATGACACAAAATATCCCCATATTTGGACAACAACCCTCAGGCAGGACCCACAAGTGTCATCCCAGCTTGTTCAGGTGACAGAGTGGATATTCCAGGTGGCATAAATCCCCAGGTGAGTGGGTCATTGGCACCCACTGGCCCCATAGGAATTATTTTAAGCAAGGTATGAGGTGGACAAAGTCTCAGAACTTCCCAAGCCTGGAGTGGTGGTGATTGTCCCATCTCTGGAAACATTCAAGGCCAACTTGGAGCGACCAGATCTGGTGGGTGGCACCCCTGCCCACGGCAGGGGGTGGGACTGGATGACCTTTAAATGTCCCTTCCCACCTAGATCATTCCATGATTCTCTGATCACCTTCCCTGCTGGTGGTAGAGCCTCGTGTCACACCCCTGGACCCCATGCCAGGCTTTATCCCACTACAGGACGTCTTGCACAACCCATCCTCTTCCCATGGCTTGTGTACGCACACACAAACCTATTTTTCCATCAGCCACAGGGATCCCAGCAAAGCCAATGAAAAAAGGAAGCTGACCATCAGCTTTTGGGATCTGCTCCCTATGGGCCTGGGAAGGGGATGCGAATCCCTTTAGTGTTGGCTCGGGTTTGGTTTGCTGTGAATATTTTTTCCCCCTCTTTTCTCTCTCTCTCCCTGGATCAGGATCTCGGGATGAGGCCAGCATGAGAGAGTGGGGGCTGTCCGTGCAGATGTTGCCCGGGGAAGCCGAGGTTCCCACACCGAGTAGGAAGCGGGGCCTCACGGAGCCGGGATGGGGACTGCGGAAGTGGCAGCAGGGCTGGTCCAGGGATGATGGGAGAGGAGAAGCCAAGCGGGGGGGCCCCGGCATGGAGGGGGGACATCTATTCTTGGAGAAAAAGGGGGGCCCTGGTTGGGGGGGGGTTATTGTAAGGCTTTGTTTACACCCCGAGCTGAATGAATCAAATGACCTTGTTTATTGTCGGTCTCCTGAATGGACGGCACAGGGAGAGGGGGGAGGGGGGGGTTGTATTATTGTTAATTCTGCCATTTACAACTTCTTCTTCTTTTTTTTTTTTTTAATTATTTTTTCCCCCGCCACGCATTGTTGCCGTGATAAAAGAATAAAAGGTGAAACTCTATTCCTTCCTTTCCCCATCTCCGCAGTATTCTCCAAATCCCCAGGCAGGAGCCTGTTGGGATGAAAGTGCCAAACCACGGAGCTATGGGTGAGATGCAGCACCTGATCCTGCTGCTCCTGACCTCACTCCTTCCCAAAATTCTTTCCCATGGGATGAGACCTGTCCCCACAGGGCTCAGAGTCCCTTCCCAAGGGGAACAATAAGACACAACAAAACTTTTGCCACCACCATTGGATGGTTCCCATTTTGCACCTGGATAGATGCAGCAGCATGGCCACTGCTCCCACATACAGGAACATTATTCCCAGGGAACAGCAACATCCAGGAATGGTTGCTTACATCCCTGCAGTTTTTGGGAGCTGAACTGAAGCCCTCCTTAAAGGACCCAACTTTGCAGCAAACCACTTGCTCTTGGTGCCAGCTGCATGGAGATATTTTGGTGCTAGTCCTGATTATGGTTTGTTTTACCTTTTAATTGGCCCCTCGTGATCCCCACTGCTGCTTGATAACTCCAAAGCCAGGAACTCAGCAGTTTTTGGGGTATTTGACTTTGCAGAGCTATGAAGATCCAGGTTTGAGGACTAGCAGACTTGCTGAGGGCATGAAATGGTCCTTTTTTTGTTTGAGCATCCCAAAAACCCTCAGGGAGAAGGGCAGAGGATTATGTTGGGTCTGAAGTTGCATTTTCCCCTCCTTGTCAGAATTTATAAAGATTTTTACATCTCTAGGATGAAGGGGAAGAGTGAAATGTTTCCCACATTCTGGCCCCTCCAGGGGCATCCCTCAGGGTACCCTTGACTCCACATGGAAGTCAGCTCCTGCACTGGGATTTGCCATATTCATGGGTATTTCCCTCTATCCCTTCACCTCTTTCAGCTTAAGGCATTTTGATTCCTTCAGGATCATATTTTAATTTCTGAAAGACTTCTGGATTTTATTAACACAATGTCAGAGATTCCCACTGGGAACTAGCTGAAACTTCATCCCAAAAACCTCATCACATCTTCTTCCCCTCTCTCCCAGCAACTTGCAAATGGTGATGGAGCTTTCCTGGCTGAGAAACATCAGTGCAACAAGGAAAGCATCTTAAGTAGCTTGTACAACCAATCTTCTGGGAATTCAGCACTGGAAACTTGATATTTCAGGGGATACAGGTATCTCAGGCACTTCAGGGCTGCTCAAATGTCACCAACTGCCCACATCCTGTGTGGGCAGCTGAATCACACACCTGTGGCATAGACATCCACATCCCAGGTGGGTGTTTATCCCACAGAAACCCCGCCAGACAGTCAATGAAGTGACTCACCAGACCACAGGGGGGTCTCTGATTTATGGGGAGGTGAATCACTGCCTGGGAGTATTTGCCAGAGATCCACAGGCAGTGTGAGAGTCTAAAGACCTGAGCTGATGAACAGACATAAACACTTAGAGGCAAGTGAGATGAGTTGGGGCATCCAGGCCATCCACCTTGGGGAATGCACCTTCCTAGGACAGAACCCAGGGAATTGCTGTCCTGGAGTGTGGTTTTGCTGAGCCTGATCCTGTTTCCTCAGGCTGGATTACAGAGAAGGAGAGAGATGGGCATGAAACCTCAGACCTGGACCTACAGAGGAAATCAGATACATGATTTTAGGTCCTTTCTGGCCATCAAAGCTATGGATTTATTGTTATTTCAAGGAATAACAAACAATCCAGCCTTTACAAAGGCACCCTGACCACACTCACCACTCGGAAGATTCTGGATGGACTCATCACTGAAGTCATTCAGTCATGATGTTCCTGCTTTATATTCTGCCTTTTCCCATTATTATTTTTTTTATATTCTGAACTTTCCCCATTATTTATTCACCTCTCTAATCCTTGCTTGATCATAGACTTCTCACTAATTAATATCAAGGATTATCCTAGGTTCTTTGGTCAGTGATAAATTATAATCAAGGTTTTGGCCTTTGGCTTCCTTAATTCATGTGCTCCATTTTACTGGTAGACTCCTTTTTTTAATTTTGCCTCATATCCTTCAGATTTCCCCATGGCTGGAGGCAGGTGGATTTAATGAATTTAATGCAACCTGTGGGTGTAGGACACACTGCCAGAGGGCACGGGATGGTCACAAATCTTGAAAATTCACATCAGCATTAGAAGAGCACATTTTGGGCCAAGATCAAGAAAGCCTTGGCTGAGGACAGGGGTGGGAAAAGAGAAAAAAAAAAAATAAATGTAGAAATAAGCAAAGAAAAGCCCTGTCTGTTACCCAGAGCCAGAAGAAAGGATGGACAAGGTATATTTTTGCTGTGATACCATGGGCTGGCAGATAAATAAAAGCCCTTTTTCCCTCTCAGTGGCCCAACCCTTTTTTCAGTAACATGTGAGAACACCCTGCTTGCTATCCATGCAATTTCACCCAATTTATGCACTTCCATCCCCAGCCTGTGCAGCCCCAGGTGGGGATGAAATCCATAAATTGCAGCAAAGGAAGGCATGAGGCTACAGGAGTACAGCAGCAGCGGTCCTTGAACAAAGTGTATGTCCCAAGTAGGGGGAATTAATCCCTTGTCTCACTCCATGGATAGCAAAAAACAACCACGAGACCTCCTCAGGCTGGATGCTGAACTTTTGGGAACCAAATTTACCCCCTAACCTGATAATTGTATCAACTGTGCAAACAATTCTGTAATCCCCCCATCTCCTCTCCATCTCTGCACCAATGCATCTGAATAATCCAGTATTTAGGCCCTGAGCTCATTGAGGTTTACACTGAAGGACTGGACACCAAAAGGCCCTGGGATCTTTCTGATAAGAAGACAAGGAGATGCATTTTGGCATAAGATTAGCAGTTTGATCAGCAAAAGCAATTTTGGTGAGGTTTAAAATCCAGTGATGTCACATCATGGAATGAGATCTTGGATAAGGCTGAGTATCATAAATACTGACACTTGAGATTAAAACAAACCAAAACACCCCAAATGAGGGACTTTCTGCCATCTAGGGGTTGTGTTTTTCAATTACAATCAGGACTGAAAAAGGAAAACTGTCATTTCACCTCTCTTGAATATATGCACGTAAATATGTCAGTATATTAAAAATGAATATACATTCTTTCAAAAAAAAAAGTTTTAAAAGAGAAGAAGTTGACAAAATCTCTTTTTTCAGTGAATTTGCAGAAAGAAACCCTATTTAATTTCTGTTCTACTGCATCATCTCAGCATTGTTTGGGTTAAAAATGTGCTGGATAAAGCACATGAGAAAACACAGTTTATTTTCCATTTCCCAATTGGGAGGAAAGTTTTTAGAAAAATCCACAAAAGAGAAGGGAGAAAAGCATGAGATCTTTTCTTTTTTTCTGCTTTAAAACTTCAATTTTTGTGAGCTATCCAGTAGCATCACATATTTTTATGCTTAACACCCACAGCTAAGCTTAGCCTATAAAAGAATTCAACTTATGCTTAAAAAAGTAAAAAATTGATTTGGTATTTAAAATGTTCTCCACTCTTCACTGCTTGGGCATGTTGCTGAAGGATTTAAAATCTTAATAAGCTAATAGCAGAATAATATTTAAATATTTAATATTTCATTTCTGTGCTACACAGATGGCAAAATTATGCAATGAGTTTCTTTTTTTCTGATGATGGCCTGGGGTTACAGGACAAGGGGGAATGACTTCCTACTTCCAGAGGAATAGATGGGATGTTGGGAGGAAATTCTTCCCTGTGAGGGTGGGGAGGCCCTGGCACAGGGTGCCCAGAGAAGCTGTGGCTGTCCCTGGATCCCTGGAAGTGTCCAAGGCCAGGTTGGACAGGGCTTGGAGCAACCTGGGATGGTGGAAAGTGTCCCTGCCCATGGCAGGGGGTGGAATGGGGTGGGCTTTAATGTCCCTTCCAACCTGGGCCATTCTGGTATTTCACAATTCCATGAAAATCCAACATGCCCAGTTTATGACTGGTGACAGTTTCCCCATTTCCATCTCGTGTTGATCAAACTTTGCCCCCTTACCTGGCTGACAAAGATCCAGAGTTTAGAAGGCACATTAAAAAAAATTGTCTTGTTTTCATAACATTTCATTTCTCCGCCAAAGTGGCAACTGGAGGAAGGAGTGCCCAGAGTCAGATCCAAACTGCGGCTGTTTAGCCCAGTTTTATGTCTCCAGACTTTGTGAGTGGACAATGCCCAGGGGTAAATTTTAAGAGATGATAAGGATAAAATAATATTTTCCTGGTAGCTGAGCCATTGGAGCACCCCTAGCTGGGAGTAAGACTCGGCTGATGAAATCCTTCGGTTTAGCATTGTAGGACACCACACTATCCACCAATCCAGAATTTTGCAGGAGGCAGTTGGATTGAGGGCACCCATATGGGGAAGGGAGAGCCTTTAAAAGTCTGAAGATTGCCAAACTGGGTCACTTGGCTTTGTGAGGTTGCCACCACTGTTGGCACCATTGTTTATTGACTTAATGCACCTACAAGTGGCACATCTGGGATTCCTACAGCCCTGTCTGGGATCTGCATCAGGCTGGACCAGGAGGTGCCTTTGCTTCCCCTTCACTCCTGTATTTACTTTGTGACTTTTCAGAATTCTTAAAAAATTGCTTTACAGTTTTACAGCCCCTCACTGCCAGAAGGACCCTGAGGGGCTGGAGTGTGTCTAGGAAGGGAATGGAGCTGGGGAAGGGGCTGGAGCACCAGGAGGGGCTGAGGGAGCTGGGAAAGGGGCTCAGCCTGGAGAAAAGGAGGCTCAGGGGGGACCTTGTGGCTCTGCACAGCTCCTGACAGGAGGGGACAGCCAGGGGGGTCACGGTCTGCTCCTAGGGAACAGGGACAGGAGATGAGAGGAAACGGCCTCAAACTGTGCCAGGGGAGGTTTAGTTTGGATATCAGGAGGAAATTCTTCATGGAAAGGGATGTCAGGCATTGGAGGGGCTTCCCAGGGAGGTGGTGGAGTCCCCATCCCTGGAGGTGTCCAAGGAATGATTGGATGTGGCACTCAGTGCTGTAGGCTGGTGACAAGGTGGGGATCAGTCACAGGATGGACTCGATGGTCTTGGAGATCTTCTCCAATCCAAATTATTCTGTGATTCTTTGCCTCTTACCCTTTTATCCTTGCAAATATTTCTTTAAAAGATGCACAGCAGTTCCCACGGTGACTCCCACCAACAGCCCATGGACTTGTGCCTTGGATCATACCTGGGGTGGAAGGGAATGTTTTCCTCCCACCAGACTGCAGCAGGTGGCAGGAAGGGGTAAGAAGGTTGGAATTCTGCTTCACAGCATCATGCCTGGATATTTCAGGAGGCTCATCTCAACATGCAAAAGCTCCAGTTTAACCACAAAGCGCATCAGGAAAAACACGCTCCTGAGATGGGATGCTTCTTTTCCACCTGTGTCTAATTGGGATTTCTCCTGCTGAAATCATCTGAGGCTCATTATGCAGCGAAGCAGAAACCGATTTACCTTTATTACAGAACAGTTCTGCGTTTCTCCATGAGATCACAGTGGGATGGCACCATTCCCTTCCCTTTTTTGTATTGTTAGCCTGTAATTGTGCAGTGGATTGCTTTGAAACCCAGGCAGCTGAGCCGGGGCGTGGGTGGCATTGAGAAGTTTGGGATGCAGCCCCTTCCCGAATCGACTGGCAGCAGATTGGCCCAAACCCTTTTCAGCAGTGACTCAGGGTGCCCCCAAACACAGTGGGGGAAACAGAACACCAAAATGCATCTTTTAAAGCCATTGGAGGATTTCAATAATGGCTTCATGACTCCAGCGAGCCTGCAAGGCTGTAGGAGGATGTTTGGGATGGCTGCAGAGCAGGAATCATTGGCAGAAGGGCTGGGAAAGAAGCGGGGTTTGGAGGAGGGAGCTCCATGCTGGGAAATCAAACAGGGATAAGTGGGTACAGGATTTTTCCACCGACACAGAGCAGAGATGGTTGAAACCAGCCCAAACACCAACCCAAACACAGGCCAGGGCCCTTTGCCAGGAGGTAGTTTGGATCAGCCACCCTAATACAGAGAATGTGACCATATGGGTCAGGCAGGATGGGGCCAGATGGTTCTGGAGGTGGAAAAGAGGTTTTGATACCATTTAGGTTATGGGAGATGTAAATACTAACATCTGTGTGCTGGCAGCAAGGAAACTAAAATAGAGTCACCTCAAGCTTATGTAAGGACCAACCTGCAGAAGTGGTTTTTAAATGAGTCTTTGAAGGTGTGTGAGTTTGGGATTTAAAATACCAGGGAAATGGAAGTGCAAGGTCCAGTGTAAAGGCAAAAATCCTACAGGGCAAGCTAAAGGCACTTTAATAAGTGAAGCAAAGCTGTGTGCAAGCACACATGCACATGAATCATGGAATTACAGAATGGATTGGGTGGGAAGGGACCATAAAATTTAGCCCATCTCAACCCCTGCCATGGGCAGGGACAAATTCCTCTATCCCAGGTTCCTCCAAGACACATCCAACCTGACCCTGGACACTTCCAGGGATCCAGGGGCAAGCCACAACTTCTCTGGGCATGCTGTGCCAGGGCCTCACCACCCTCATAACCAAGAATTCCTTCCCAGTATTCCATCTAAATATCTCCTCTTTTATTTTAAAACGTTATGGAAAGGCTGAAACACACCCCCTTTCTCCTTCTTTCTCCAAGATTTTACTGCTGAGCATGACACTATGTGGTATGGAATATCCCTGTGATCATTTGGGGTCACTTGTGTCCCCTTCCATTTCCTTTTGCCCTCCCAACCTCCTCACTGGTGGGGTGGGACACAGGGAAAGTTTTGATGCTGTGTGAGCCCTGCCCAGCAGCAGCAAAATTGCTGACACAGATTTGGGGACAAGTCTAAGACAGAGCACCATGTGTGTTGGCATAAAGAATGTGAATTCCATCCCAGCAGAGCCAGTGCACAGGGCAGGAGGGGCCTGGCTGAGATCTGACTCCTCCTGACAGAGGAGGAGCAGCCAAAAAAGAACAGGACAAGGTCACCCCCAGAGATCTCCCAGCGCATGAAGCATTTTGGAGATAATTAAATTCCCCTGAGGGATGGGGAGTGCCAGGATCCTCTGAGAAATGGGTTCAAATGTGGAGCACTGGAGGGATCTGCAAGTGGCAGCTCACCCTGAGCCTACAGCCCTGGCCCCTTGGATGTGATAACTGGGATGTGCTGGGAGGTCCTTCTGCTCCAGAGTCTTCACCTGGGTATTCCAGCTGTGCAAACGCAGTCACAGCAGCTCAGCCATCCACAAAACAACCCCCTTGTCACAAGGCACCATCAACTCCACCCACCCTGAATAAACACTTTGGGAATCTTCAGACTCCTCTACACATCCAGCTCCAACTTCCCATTCCTGCTCCTCCTCTGTGAGCAGAGCTGAGCAGGGACAGTGGCACTCAAACAACTGGAGTTTCCCAAAATGTGCCTTAAGCTCCTGCACCACTCGTAGAATCAGAATATCCTAAATCGGAAGGGATCCACTGTGGGAAGCCAGCGCAAGGGGAATATCCCCCTGTCTGCCCTGGGTGCTCTGACTCCCAGGGAAACACTGACTTTGACCCTCATGGATGGAGAAAACTTCCAAAGCCTCAAGGTAAACCAGAAACCACAAAAGTGTGAAATAGATTGTAGAGGTTGTAGATAGTAGTGTAGTTTGTCACATGGGTGAGAAATTTAGGTTTTAGGATTTTTAGTGTGTTATAGATGGGTTCAAGATGAAGGATATAGGGTGTTGTCTCAAATTCCTTTCTTCTCTCTTCTTCTTCCTCTTTCTTCTTGGGTTTAGGTGGTATCTTGTAACTGGGTAGAAAAATCTGCATTGCAGGTCTTTAGGGGTCAGTTATTGAGTTAGAAAGGAAAATAATTTAGGTGTCACTTCTTAATTGGTAAGGTTTAGTTTTTGATTAGACTTAAAAAGACCTTGCAGCACGAGGTTGTTACTTTTGTGCTGTTTTTCCTGCACGCAGAGTCTGGTGCAGTGTGCTGAAGTTTTGACAAGATAACAATAAACAGAAGCTGAAGACTGAAAAATCCAATGTGTCTCTCATTCCTGATTCAGAACTGCTCCAGGAGGGTTTCCCCTGCCAGGGGAGCCCCCAGGGAGTTGCCCAACTTGGGGCCTGCAAACTCACAACCCACGAAGACCATCAAGTCCACATCCTGACCCTGCAAAAGTCAATCTCCAGAATCCCACCCTATGCCTGAGAGCATTGTCCAAACATTGCTGGAGCTCTGGCAGCCTTGGGATCCATTCCCAGGAGAGCTGTTCCCATTCTTGGGTCCCCTCCCATCCTAACAAAGCCCTCTGCTCTGTAGAGCATCACTTTCACCTTGAGTCTCTGGCCAAAAGTTGCAAAACTGGACAAATTATTCGTGTAGCTTGGAATGGAGGAATACATGGAGCGCTGGCCCAGCATTTCTGGGTTTCAGGGGCTGTTTCACAGTTAACAGATCACTTCCTAATTTTCCCTTGGCCTTTCCCATGATTCTGCTCAGACCAAGGCGACTCCCAAATCTTTTTCTAGGATCTAAAAAGGTTGCTGCAGAGCTGCACTGCTGTGTCTGCACTCAGTGCCTAAATCATCCTTCCCCCCATTTTATTTTCCAAGGCACACGGGGCAGCTCTGGAGTTGCTTACATTGCTGTCAATGCCTGCAGAGGTGGTATGAAGACACATAAATTCAAAAGCCTTAAGGAAGAGGAAATTTTACATTCCAGCATTGTGTTGAAGCCCAAACTTTGCAGCAGAGGAGCCAAATGCACTTTGGCAAATCATTTTAGTGGTTTGGCCCCTGGGAACAAAGGGAATTCCATATGGAAAAGGCCTTGGAGCAATGAGTCACCATGGGAGAGTTGTGAATACAAGAGTTGTTAAAGAGCACAGGACAACCCCCAGAAAAGGACATGGGATGCAGATAGGTGGAAATACCCAAAAAAAGAAGATGTTTCCTGGTGCTGCAGGGTGTTGTAGGCTCAGTTGTTGCCATTTTACAAACCCTATTAACCACCAGGAACAGTGACCAGTGACAGAACAGTGAAGGACAGGGGTCTGCCAGAGGTGGCCAAGCTGCTCTTCTTGTTGCCCAGAGAAGCTTCCCTGGAAGTGTTCCAGGCCAGTTTGGACAGGGCATGGAGCCACCTGGGATGGTGGAAAGTGCCCCTGAGTGTCTTCAGCCTGACACCAGAAATGTTCGCCAGGTTTTTTTCTCAACAAATCAAGGAGTTCAATATTGTCAGTGGTGTTTTCTGTCCCAGAGCCACCTTCAATTAACAACAGTGATTAATCACTCTCACCACTGGTGCATCCCAAAGGACATCCCTGCTCTTTAATTATTCCCATGTTTATCTCAAGGATAAACAGAGCCCTCACTCTGGAAAATGGCATGAAAGCCATAAGGGAAAGTGCTGGGAATAGTGGGAATAGTGGGAATAGGTTCTGATCCTGTGCAGCCTCCAGTCTCCACCTCAAATCTTACATTATTATCAATGAAAATCACATTTCACTCCATGTAGTGCATAAGGAGTGACAGATGGATGGCAGTGGTCACAGTCAGAGCCATGTGTGCCCTCTGCCTTCTCCTCAGAGGGACAAGGAGGTGCTCGGGGTGCTGAGGGGAGCAGGAGAAAACAAACCTGGGCTTTTCATTGTGTTTTACCCCTGTGAAGAAATCCAGACTGGGAAAGGAGAAAATGGGAAACCTCAGTCCCCCACAAGGACAACTGCTTTGTCTTCAGATCCCCCATGTGACATGTACTGAGAAGGAGCTGGGTGACAGGTATGATGGGATCATCCCCTTGAATCACAGAATCATGGAATATTTGGGGTTGGAAGGGACCCTAAGGCTCATCCCATGGGCAGGGACACATTGCACCAGGAGGACAAGTAAAGGTTGGATTTCTCCAGCAGCAGTTACCTGTGGCCAGGGATAGCTGCTTTTCCCACCTCCCTTCTCTGAGATGGAGCCACAAAAATGTGCTTGGAACCCTTCCCACCCCTCACCTCCACCAGCTCTTGATACCAAATTTGCACAAACATCATCATCTTCAACTCTCCCAGCTCGCTGCTCCAGCTGGCCCGTGAATGCCAGCTGGGATTGGGCAGACAGGGAAACACGTGGAGACACAAAGCCCCTAATCTCTGCAGAACTAAGCCAAAATTACTTTGATGTATTGGCTTTTAAATTGCTGCCTTCAGTGCTCACGGGAGCTTTTCTTCTTATCTCCTCAGCAAAACATGCAAGCAGCTCCTGACCACCTCTTTTCTCTGCTTGAGTACTCATACCTTCCTATTTATTTTCCTCCCTGAATCCTCTTACAGATGTTTTCCCAGGTCTCCAAACATTTCGATATCCTGTTTATTTGCTGCTAAAGGTGTAGCGCTGCAAAAAAAAAAAAAATCTGTCTCTGGAAAGAAGGGAGGAGCAATAAGAAATGAGCTGTAAATTGGGAGTAGTGAACTTTGCCAGCTACACACTGAAACATAAACGTTGAGGTCCTTCAGCCTAGAAATGCTTCACTTTGATGTTCTAAACCCAAAAGAGAAGCTGTGACTGCTCCTGGGTCCCTGGAAGTGTCCCAGGCCAGGTTGGACAGGGCTTGGAACAAGCTGGGATAGTGAAAGGTGTCCCTGCCCATGGCACAGGGTGGAATTAGGTGATCTTTAAGGTCCCTTCCAACCCAAACCATTTTGGGATTCTACAAATACAGAATACTATAACATAATGAACATTTACATCAATGCTGGAAAACTAAAAAAATTAACTGTCCCATTGAACTGCTGCATGTTGATTTTGAGTGACTCCAAAATATTCCTGTCAAATCCACAATCAGAATGCTCCCTGAAAACCTAAATACCCTCAGAAAAGAACACAGCATCAAGATGTTTTCATCAGACCTAATTGCAGCCTGGAAATGTTAAACAGACATGTCCTTTCTCACCCTAATTATTGAATAGTGGAAGAAGTAAGAGAGATGAATTCACTTCACTGAGTTTTATGATGTTTTAAATAAAGAGGGAAAGGTTTTTCCTGTTTATTTCTTTGCTGGTCTGAACTTGCAGAAGTGATGCTCCACATAGGAAAGTGAGCTTCTTTCATTTACAAGCAGGGAAATTGAGGCACCAAGCACAAACTTATCCCCAAATCCATTGAATAAATAAAGAGCAGGATGAATCAAAGCCCAGAGCAGCAGTGCCCTGCCTTCATTTAGCACAGACCATGATCAATTTGCAAATTCTTCTGATGGAAAAGACCTAGTGGGTCATTTTGCAGGCCCCTGTAAGCCCAGGCTTTTTCCCTGCCATGTGCTGGAGACAAAAGTGCTTTATACAACCCCTACATTAAAATAATTTAAGCAGGAGGACTTCTCTCATTTCCTCTGGGGGAAACAATTCCGCAGCTGAAGAGATTGCAACATTAGGAAATATTTCCTGATGTCCATGGCTTCCAGAATCTGTTGATATATTATTAATAGAAAGGAAAATAAATATAGGTATTAATGCCAGTAGATACTGTCTGCTACTAATAGCTGTTAAAGTAATATATTCCCCTTGTTTTTAGCTCTTATTAGTCTTTTTGCAAAGGGTTACAAGACCCTTATGCATCCATTAGCCAGTCAGCCATGTGAAATTAATGTGGAGCAATTTTCATAAGCATTACTCAGAACTAATAATAATTAAGCATTATTTTCTGCTCAGATAACACAGAAAATAAAGCCTGACTTTTATGCCAAGATGGGTTTGCATTAGCTTGAGGTAAATGAATTAATTCTCATTTACAAGGCTTCTCTGCCAGCTAGCCAGAAAATATCAAGGTAATTAAAACAAATTTGTGAGGTTCTGTCCCATTGCACATTCACTGGGTTTTATCATTGCTGCAAATTGCAGGTGCTTTTATGGAAAGGTGGGACATGAAGGGGACTTTGCTGCTTCTCTCCTTCCCCATCACTTCCAAGAAAAGATGAAACCTCCTTGTGAACAGCAGAACATATTTGGGATGCTGGAGATCAATAAAGGACCATGTGTAGGATGGAAGGATATGAAGGACCAGCTCAGACTGGGATGTGGAGCTCTCAGGAATTCAGAAAAAAACACCTCTAATAGTGTGGGGGGAAAAAAATCTTTCTTCTTTTGCTTTACCATTGACTTGCAATGGATTAATTTTGATTATTTATAAAACTGAGGGTATTTTGTAGGCAGCATTTTCTGAATAGCCCCCAAATACTTCTCTCTTCACAAAATCCTTAAATGGTTTGGGCTGGAATGACCCTTAAATCCCATCCCAAGCACTGCCCTGTACAGGGACACCTTCCACTATCCCAGGTTGCTCCAAGCCCCATCCAACCTAGCCTTGGACACTTCCAGAGATCCAGGGGCAGCCCCAGCTTCTCTGGGCAACCTCTTCCAGTGCCTCAGTGATTCTGTCCCAGAAGTTTGACAGCACCTGAGCAGGGGCTGAGCTCTCTGCGGGTGCTCTTATTTAAAAAAAAAAAAAAAATTAAAAAAATTAAAATTAGCTAAAATTAGACTAAAATAAATTAGCCCAGCTAATCTGTAAGATTCAAAAGCCCAGAGCTATCCTACAGCAACTAACAATAATGAGTGAGTGAATCTCTTTCTCTGGGTTTCAACTTTCCGAGGGGATCAGCACCTTCAGATGCCACATCTTCACTTGGCACCTGAGCTTAGCAAACAACTGAGTCCAGTGTGACCCAGCAGTGTGGAATATCTCTGTTTTCCAGAGAATTATGGCCCTTCTTGCCCAAATCCTGCCTCCTTAATTTCATTTCTCCACCCTCCGCCTCGTTCCCTGTCTCATTGTGACATCTCCCGTTTGTCCCTGCGTCCATGTCAGTGACATTGAGCAGGTTGGCCTCAGAAAAAATAGTGAAGTGGCAGTTGTGACTTTTATTTTCAAAAATCTTCTCTCAGGGTAATTTTATTGCTATTGAAAAGATGAATAAAAGGAGACAATACCTCAGAGACACCACCTGTGTTCCAGCCCTGGAACGAGAAACCCTGAGATGTGCTCCGCTGTCCACACCCTCAGGGAAGAAAGGTTTTCCCCTAATGGCTGTTTCCTTCTCAATCCAGTCCCGGTAGCTGTAAACAGGTGTTAAAATCCTGTGGTTTGGCTTTCCTCCACTGATGATGCCGACCTGGAACCACTTCATGGTGTTCCAGTAGCTGCAGACCAGAGGTCCCCCGCTGTCCACCTGTGGCAGAAGCAGGAATGTCACAGCTGGATCCAACCTCAGGTCCCTCAGAGCAGCTGCTTCACACAGACTGAGTGGGGAAAATCAATCTCTGCCTCAGCTTAGTGAGGATTAGGGGAGGAAAAAAAAGGGAAATTGGATTCAAAATTTCACAGCTCAGCCCTGAGGTCCTGCAGAATAAATAGATACAGGAGGCAAGAGGTGGAGATCAGTCCCAAGCTCTGGCTCAGTGCACTGAGTCCCTGTCATTCCCATGCTCCTGTGGCCCCAGGAGGATACCTGAAACCTGTCAGCAAGAGACACCATCCCAGAGAGAAAAGGGACATTTGCTGTGACTGTTCTCTCAGTCCTTGTCTCCTCTGCAAAGCTGCTGCGTGGAGGTGCTGGGTACCTGCCACTGTGAATTTTTGGGGGCTGGCAGCCAGAAACTGGGCAGAAAATAAACAATAATCCTGACAAATCCTTCTTGAAGCCACAGTCACTTCCCTGAAAACTTTCCTGCTGCTGCAGGGACAACCACCACTCACCCAGTGTGGGCTAGGCTTCAAATGCAGGTTGCAGCCACCTCAAAAAGAGGAATATTCTCCTGCTGGCTGCTGTAGCTGGAGCACCAAGAGCACATCCAGCTCTGGAATCTCTGGACACAAACCCAGGGAGAAAAGAAAGCAGCACAAAATCTACACAAGGCAGGTGCAACACTTTTCTGAGGAAAGGCTGTGTGAGAGTAGAGGGTGTTCACTTGGAGAGGAGAAGGATCCAAAGAAACCTCAGAGCCCCTTCCAGAGCCTAAAGGGGCTCCAGGGGAGCTGGAGAGGGGCTTGGGACAAGGGATGGAGGGACAGGAGCAGGGAATGGCTTCCCAGTGCCAGAGGGCAGGGATGGATGGGATATTGGGAAGAAATTCTTGGCTGTGAGGGTGGGGAGGCCCTGGCACAGGTTGCCCAGAGAAGCTGTGGCTGCCCCTGGATCCTGGAAGTGTCCAAGGCCAGGCTGGACAGGAAGATACTAGAGGATTTTTAAGATCCTTCCAAGCCAAACCAGTCCAGGACATCTTCACTTCTGTGCAGTCTCTGTTACAAATAAGTTTCCTTCCACCTTTTTTCTCCACCTTTTTGAATCTTTTTTCCACCTTTTCTAACCAGCACTTGTGGTAAACAAATTCAATACAAATCCATTTCCCAAGACAGTGAACTTTACTGGGAAATGTTGTTCTTCCCTGTTTGCACACTACTTTGGGAAGCATCTTTGTCATTAATGGATGAAACCCCTTCTGCCAGCAGCTACCCTGAGCTAACACACATTAATTAACGAGCAAGGAAGGGGCTGAAGTTCCCTGTGCAGCTCATCAGCACTCGCTGAAGTTTATGGCTGAATTCCCACTCCAGTAGCTGGAGGGTTCTGGTCATTAATATTCTTATCTTTTTTATTCCATTTTTTTTCCAGTTCAGTATTCATTCAGGAGGTAAAAATTAAGATAAATGAAGAAATACTTGTAGATCACAGAATATCCTGAGCTGGAAGGGACTAAAGAAGACCAGAGATTTAGGCTGGAAAAGACCTTTCAGATTGTTGAGTCCAAATATAAAATCAACACAGTTTGTTGTTTTTATAGCCACGTCCTTGCATCTCAAACAGTGCTGCTGGACCCTCTTCAGACTCAGCATCTAAAAGAGGTTTCCCGACCCTATTTCAGGCCAAGAATTCCCGTGGAAACCACAGAGGTGATCCTGGAGCCGCATCCTGGGATGAATGAGCATCCACGCAGGATTCCATTCCCGGGGATTTCACTGCGGATCCCCTCGGGGCAGGAAGGGGTGAAGGCATTATCCTGGCATTATCCTGGCATTATCCTGGCATTATCCTGGCATTATCCTGGCGGGAGAGGGAGGCACTGGGAGCCTCCCACGGGGGGATAACGAGTGGAGTCTGGGATGCTCCGCTCCAGCTTCTCCCAGCAGGAAAGAAAAAAAAAAAAAACACATCCATTTGGTTCCCTGGCCCTTTGGTGGGGAAATGGGGATGTGTAGGGGATTGGTGATTTAAAATTTGGGCAGAGAGGGAGTTCAGGAGTGCTCTGAGCAGCCCAGGCAGCAGCTGCAAATCCATTTCCCTAATCCACAAGCCCTGGGACCCAAATCCTGATCTCTTTCCACACGGGTTGAGCTGTTCTTCTTCCTGGGTACTACTTCTCACGTGCCATTTCCTTAACTTCAGCTCTTTTACATGAGGATTTTATCACAAAATGGGCCAAATCATCCTCTCCGTGTGATAGTCTCACATAATTACAGCAGCAGCCCGGATGAATCAGGAGCCTGGTTTTTATAGGACTAAAGATGGAGAAAATAAACTCAGTCCTTGGACACTTCTGAATATCCCTGTATCCACCTTAAGCCTTCAGGAACGCTGGCCCAAGGTTTTCCATCCTTGTGTAGGAGAGGGTGTGGGAGGAGCAAGTTTTTGAGTGCTGGGACAATTATCTCAGCTCTGTGATGCTTCCAGTAACGCTAATTTAATGAACGCTCAGGTTAATGACTCTGAGGATCGAAGAATTATTAAATACTGCTTTTTCAGGTTCCTGTATCCTGGTGCTGAAACAATCCTGGTCAGCAACACACACCAGATACCTGCTCCTGCTTTTCCCTCTCAGTGCCAAGTTTCTGGATTGGAAAAACCAAACTAAAAATAGCAGCTTTGCTTCTGTTTCATGCTTCTTGTCATCTCGAAGATGAGTGAAAAGCAAACGCAACAAATCATATCTGGTGCTGAATTCCTGCCTTAAACATGTTAATCCTCCCATTAGGAGAGGTGAAAGCAATGATACATTCCTGTTAAATAGCTGTGGGTTGTATAAAATCTGTCACTGCCTAACAAGGTGCTTTGTTCACTGAAGCTGACCAAAAATTTCATCTTTTTCATTGCGGCCAAAACTTTTTTTTTTTTTTTTTTGTGAGCATCAGGAGCCTTTCTGCTGCCTTTAGTGAGCTTTGGATCAAAAGTGTAATCTCTCTTTTACATTTGTATTCGTGTCTGCAGCACAGTCATTGATCAGAGCAAACATGTTCAGCCACATAAATCTTCCGAGGTGGGAGAAGCTCTGGGGGTGGGAGAACAACTCATCTGATCCTCATTAGGTGGATGCACAATCCCTGCAAGTCATTGCTGGTTTCATTTTCATGTTGGTGAGCTCTGTGCAAATTTGAGATAATCAGCACGAGAATAACAACACTGGGAACAATAACAGTGCCCATCAGGGCTGCCCTGGCTGCTGGAGGCAGAGGCTTTGGCAAACATCATTTGCCCAGTTGTTTCCAGCTGTCTTTAAAGTGGGAGGAAGGAGGCTGTGGCCACGTTAATGTGCAGGTATCAGGAAGGCACCAGGTAATGCAGGGCAGTTGGTTTCCTCTATCACAAACCCTTTGAGAACCTCCAGCTCCTCTGTCCCTCCATCCCCTGGCTGGAAAATGGGAGAAGATGACCCAAATTCACGCACTGTGATGTCAGCAGGGCAATTAGTGACTGCAGTGGCACAGACAGTGCAGATGCCTCTGGCCAAAGCCCTGTGGCCCAGACTCCTGTCTCTGGCTGTCATCTGCAGCAAGTGCTCAGGGGAGGAGGAGGAGGAGGAACAGGACAAGTATTCTCAGAGTTGTATTTACGTCCCAGTGGTTAATGGCCTCAGAGGGATCTTCATCCAGGAAATTGCCTAATTGCTTTTTGAATCCATTTATCCCTTAGGATAAATACCCTCAACATCCTGGTCAGCGACTCCCATAGTTTAATTATCTGATGGAAGAAAAAACACTTCCTTCTCTTTGTTTTAGGTCTGCTGCCTGATAAGGCCATCTGACACCCCTCCTTCACGTGCTTGGAGCAGCAGTGATATGAGGACAGCTCTTGACTCCTCTCCATGCTGCCCATGAGGCTGGAAATGTGTCACATCCCCATCAGGCATCTCTCCTGCAAGCCCCAGTCTTGCTCTGCCATTCCCTGTGCTGCCAGCAGCTCTTCCATGTCCCTGTTCATCCTTCCTGTTCCACTTCCCTCCTTCACTGAAATTACCACTCCTTTCTCAGACGGAAAGGATGGCAATCACACACAGGGAGGCTCCCAGGAGCAGTGCCCTGGCACAACACATTTGCTTTGCCACTTATTCCTGTCCTAATAATTGCTAATGCTCTCATTGTCCTTTTGACCTCCCCAGAGCCTCAAGCTGATGTTTTTGAAGGACTACCCATAGTTCTTCTGACATGGTAATAGCTAAATTAAAGTCTATTATGGCCAGTGTACAGCTTGAATTGCTTCTCCATATATCCATTACTTTTTCTTCATCAATAACAAGCTGCAGCTGCTGTTTTAACCCCTGGTCACTCAGAAAAATGAGACCTGTTTCGCCTCTGCACAGCCCCTTTCACTTTGACCACTTTGAATAACGCTGTGGCATTGGCCAACTCGGTCATCTTGGCATTGGCCCTCCTGGAACATCAAAATTCCTTGCAGGGATGCCAATGAAACTATCCCTGTAAGTTCTGTCTCTGTTCAAATCCACTTCATGACATCCCAGTTTCTCCATGAACCCTTGGTGAGGAATCTCCTCGCAAGAGTTTAGGCAATCTCAGAACATGTTAGATGGTTGAACCACCCTCTTCCACAGGGTTGGCAATTCCTTTAAAGAATTTGGAAGTGCCTGTGAGTCACAGCTTCCCCTCAAAGCTGCTATTGAATGAGAAGTGACTCCTCTGAGTCATCACAGCCATTCCCTACCCCCAGGGCAAGCTGGGATTTTGTGTTCAGCTGGATCCAGAGGTGTTCTACTCCCCACCAGGCACACAAAGCCATGCTGGACTCCCAAACAGCTTCTGTCTATGGGAGTAAAATCAATGACCCAGAGGAAGAAAGCAGAAGAGACACCCAACATCATCCTCATCATCATCCCAGGGTCTTGCATTGGGAATTAATTTTTCACAGATTAAAGAATGAAGCCATCAGACCCTGCACGTGCTCCCTTGTCTGCCCACACTATGAAATAATAAAGTGATGAAAGCCCTAAAAACTCATGGAAAAGTGTTTTGATTCTTGTGAACTGCACATCAAAGGACCCTTCAGAAGAAAACTGAAGGGACTGCAAATGCAGAAACACCTCTCCACTGCTTTGTTCTGGGGCTTCCCAGGACACCTTCCTGCTTAAAGCAATCTGTCCCTTGGGGAAAAGAAACACCTTTTGGTGGTAGCAACAGTTCAGTGATGTGAAATCCATGACAAGAGTGGGGAATGGATCATTCTCTTCGACAGGAAAAGAGGAAACAGCCTCAAATTGCACCACAGGAGGTTTACATTGAATATTAGGAAAAATGCCTTCAGTGAAAGGGTTGTCCAGCCCTGGCACATCTGCCCAGGGCAGTGATGGAGTCACCAACCCTGGAAATGTTCAGAAAAAAGGTGCATGTGGCACCTGGGGACATGGTGGCCTTGGCAGTTCTGGGGGAATGGTTGAACTCAATGATCTCAGAGGCCCTTTCCAACCTCAGTGATTCTGTGATTCTATTATTAAGGTAAGATAAAATAATAAAGTACTTTTGTGCTTTTGTTTGCAATAACTTTGTAATAACTTTGAGTTTGTAATAACTTTGAACTGAAATGTGGATAGTTTTGACTCCTGGCCATAGGGAACATTTAGCTGATAGTCAGAAGGACCTCAGAGCTCCTGTGGATGCTCCCCATCCCTACAGACTGCAGCCAGACCATAATTTAACCACCTCCATTCAGGTGTTTTGAGCAGCTTCAAGGACTGACCAGATTATCCTGGTTTGTGCTCTTCTCCTTGAATCCATGACAATTACCTATAAAAATACAGTTTTCATTTGCAGACTTCTTTCCTTCAAAAAAATTCTATTTCACGAGTCTTTCTTGGCAGTTTTGGAGCCATGTTTGGACCAGCAGAAGGATGTAGGACCTTGTGAAATTATGCCAGAGCTTTTCCAAGCGTCAGGCTTCCATTGCAGTCACTCGGGCATAGGTTGAGGTGGGAGCAGTGGGATACCAAGGGATATCCTGGGATATCTAACAGGGAATTAAATGTAAACAACTGTTCTGCCTCGGAGCCAAGTGCACCACCACGAGCTAAACCCCTTCAGCTGGATTTCAATTTATGGGGAGCAACAAACACACACACAGGGCTTGATGTCATTTTAACATAGATGCTTAAATCAATCTCAGTGACTCCCATCACCAGGGGAGGATTTTTGATGCCTCTTGACAGAAAGATGGTTCTGAAGATGCTGAAGGTTATAAAATAGATGCTGAAGGTTATAAAACAGACATTTGTGAAATGGCTGGAAAACCCCATTCAGGCTTGCACAAAAAACTGCTGCTTTTGCTCCAGCTCTGTGGGGTGAGAGCCTTGAGCATCCCAGAGGCTGTAAAGGGCATTTTCAGAGATGGGACAAGGAGGAATGGCTTTAACCTAAAAGAAAGCAGGATTTGATGGTATATTGGGAAGGAATTGTTCCTTGTGAGGGTGGGGAGGCCCTGGCACAGGTTGCCCAGAGAAGCTGTGGCTGCCTCTGGATCCCTGGAAGTGTCCAAGGCCAGGCTGGATGGGGCTTGGAGCACCCTGAGATGGGTGGAAGGTTGGAACCAGATGAGCTTTAAGGCCCCTTTAGACCCTAACCACTGTGTGTTTTATGGCCAAAATCCCCCCTGCTGCAGCCCAGGACTCACCTGAGCTGGAACCACCCCACTGCTCCTGGGGGTCACACAAGGACTCCTTCCCCTGGAATCAGAGCAGGGTCTGGCCCCCCTTCATGTGCTGCTGAACTGTAGGCGACCTGTGACTCCAGCTGGACACACTTTGTCCTAATCACCACATCAGAGCTCCCCCCACAGCCCCTCTGAACTATAATTGGGCCATTTACTGAATTTTGCCTGGGCAGGGAAGGCACGGAAGGAGGCATTTGCTTTGTGAGCCCCTTGTACTCTAATTATTGCTCAAGTTACCATTGCATCAGAGCCTAACAAAAGATGCTTAAGAAAGCAAGGAATGAGACATCAATTGTGGTTCATGGGGTCATGGAAGAAATGTAGCACACAGAAAAATAATACATAGCCATCTCCAGTGTCTGTTCTTTAGCACTTGTACCCCCTGAACATCCATTAAAGTTAATGTTTATGACTAAATAGAACTATAAGTCAATTACGGCTCCTGGTAGTGTTAATTCCCAGCAAATCCATATATTTGTCTGCAGAACCGCCAGGGAATTGGGATAGAATAGATTTTTCTTTTTAAGGGAATGGATTATTTTTTTAAATACAAATACTTGGGAGCTCTGCTATTCAATCTCCTTGAGTTATTAGAGGAACATGGTCAGTTACCCACAAATTAGGCTGGTCTGGTATGAGGGCAGCTGGTGGAATGTCTGAGCCTTTTTATTCTTGGCTTTTCTATTCATGGGGTGGCCTCAAGCTGCACCAAGGCAAGGTTCAGGTTGGACCTGAATCAGGAATAATTTCTTCCACTATCCCAGGTTGCTCCAAGCCCTCTCCACCTTGGCCTTGGACACTTCCAGGGGTAGCCACAGCTTCACCATGCCAGGGCCTCACCACCCTCAGAGGAAGAATTCCTTCCTAATATCCCACCTAAATATCTCTCCTTCTGGTTTAAAACTACTCTCCTTTGTCCTGTCACTATCTCCCCATGTGAAAAGTTGTTCCCTCCACCACAGGTCACAGATTTGGATCCAGATGTGGATCATGTGGACTTACAACCTCGAGTCCAGCAACATTCCTGCCTTAGCCTGGCTCTGGATATGAAAACATGGATCCTGATCCTCAGCAAATCCCAGGAAAGGTTAATATCAGGCTTTTATCTCCTCTGTGTCCAGACTTCCTTGGCCTACAGCTGCTGGAGCAAACTCAGCATCTCCAGGGTTTATTCCCTGATCAGGAATCTCTGCTTTGCCCGAGCTTCTAATCCTTCCTGGCCTCTCCACAGGGACTCATGGGTGGCTCCTGATCCAAGCAAGAGCTGGAGCCTGGAAGTCCCCCAGAGACAGCTGGATGGAACAGACCAATGCCATGCCCAGGGCTGCTCTGTCTCCACGACAGGGATGAGGATGTGAAGGATTTGGGCATTTTGAAACCTGGCCTCACTCTCCTCTGACAAAAACCCTGCAATCCTCACAATCGTAGCTTGCGAGGCTGCACTGTCCACAGTGCAGATGGATTGTCCGGTTCTGTCCCTCATTCCAAGGGGGACATTGGGGGGCTGGAGAGTGCCCAAGGAAGGGAATGAAGCTGGGGAAGGGGCTGGAGCACCAGGAGGGGCTGAGAGAGCTGGGAAAGGGGCTCAGCCTGGAGAAAAGGAGGCTCGGGGGGACCTTGTGGCTCTGCACAACTCCTGACAGGAGGGGACAGCCAGGGGCAGGGTCGGGCTCTGCTCCCAGGGAACAGGGACAAGAGAGGAGGGAATGGCCTCAAACAGTGCCAGGGGATGTTTAGATTGGATATTGGAAAAAAATTCTTCCCTGCAAGGGTGGTCAGGCATTATAAGGGACTGCCCTTCTAATGGAGGCTTTGAGTCCTTATCCCTGGTGGTGCCCAAGGAAGGTCTGGATGTGGCATTCAGTGCTCTGGGCTGAGGAGAAGGTGGGGATTGGTCACCAGATAGACTCAGTGTTCTTGGAGGGCTTTTCCAACTTAAATAATTCTGGGATTCTGCCCAGTTGCCTCTGCTGCAGAAGAAGCATCAGGTTCGACCCTGTCCTGTTCCAGGCCATGACCAGGACAAGCCACCAGGTTGCTGACATAGCCTGGTGAGGCCAAAATGTTTCCCCCATGGCTCTAATCAGCATTTCTCAGAAATCCAGGACACCATCCAGCAGCAAAATGCTTCCCCTCCAGCAAATCAGCAAAATCTGGTGGCAAGTCCTGTCACTCGTTTCATCCCTGAAAAGTACAACTTCTATCCTCAGCTCTGGTTTTGTCCTGTTCCCTTTATTCCAATTTATTTCTTATTTATTTATTTATTTATTTATTTATTTATTTATATTATTTATATATAAATTTATGATTTATTTATTATTATATCACTTTATTCCTGCCTGGCCAAGATCCCACTAAAATCAGAGAGACGCTGAATTCTGAGTTTTATCACCCATGCAATGGACCTGTGCTTCCACTGCTTGGAAATCTCACATTCCTACTTCATTCCTCAGACAACTCTGACATTATTGTGGATCTAAATAGCTTCTTCATCAGCTTTCTGAGTCCAGGAGATTGATTTTGCTGGGAACAAGTGCTCCTGCTACTTCACCAGCATCATTCACCCACAGAACTTCAGGCTAAGCTGGGCTGGGCAGTGCATCCTTTAATCATGTTAATGTTATCCTGCGGCAGGTTTCTTTTAAAGTTTTTTTGATTTAACTAAATGGAGGTGAAAGTCAATCCTTGGATGGTTTCAGAGGCAGATGTTCTTTGGCTAATCACAAAATCATTCTGAAAATTTTCCCTCAGCATCCCATGGTCCTGGTACCCCCTGCCTTTGCCTAAAGGTCAGAGAATCTCTGTCCTGGGTGCTGGTTTAGTTCTTACAATGAGTAATTCCTACAGAATGGAGCTGTCCATCCATGTGTGTCCCCATCCAGACCCCTCCAAACCCATGGACACGTATAAAATACAGCTGGATGGGTCTTGGAGCAGCCTGGGATAGTGGAAGGTGTACCTGTCCATGGCAGGGGGTTGGTACTGGGTGAGATTTAAGGCCCTGTCCTACCCAAACCCCTCTGTGATTCCTAGAAAAACCATTTCCAGGTGGAGGAAGGAAATCTCAGTCTGGAATCAGAGGTTGCAGGAGAGCCCAGTCCTTGTCAGTCACTCAGGAGAGGGGTTGGAAGCTGGATGCTATGAAATACAAGGTGAATTTTGGCTTCCAGATATCATTTGACACCAGGACAGTGATCCTGGGGGTGGACTGTGTTGTGAGGGCACAAGTTGTGAGTGAGTTTTGCCTCATTTGTGTGTTTGTGTCAGCTCCCTGATATCAAATACTGCTCAGACTGTAATTTAGCTTGAAAAGTCCCTCATTCTCTGTCACCAACACACTGCCACAAGACGTGACTCATTCTGGCACCCACAGACCAACCAAGCACATTTGGGTCAGAGCCAAGACCTCACCTGGGAAATGTTTCTAATATTTAAATTAAACACCCCCAGATTAAACTTCCCTCCCAATTCTTTTGCCTTGAGGCTCCTGGAGAATCATTCCTGTCTCCTTTCGGGGTGTAATCTGGCCATGAAGCAGACCAGGAATGCTGGTTCCTTTACCTGGCAGCTTCCTCCTCCTCCTTCTCCTTCTCCTTGCTCTGTCTCAGCACACATCATGCCCCCCACGAGGTGTGGGATCTGCTTCAGGCATTTCTCCCTGCTGATCAGCTTCATCCTTGCTTTCTGCAGCACACGGGATGCTGCAGCAAATGAAAAGAGAAGGATCAACAAAGCTGCAGAGCAGCTGGAGACCTCCCTTGGGAAGAATCTCAGCTGGATTTCTAAAGCAATCTCAGAGCAATGGTGTCTCTGGGCAGAACAGGAGGGTTTTGGGGTCATGGGGGTATACAGGGGATACCCAAGTGTTGGCAGTGATGAGTTTGTTTTCCTGAGTTTATCACAGAATCCCAGAATGGTTTGGGTGGAAAGGGACCTTAAAGATCATCCAGTGATGTTCCTTCCATGGCAGGGACACCTTCCACTATCCCAGTTTGCTCCAAGCCCCATCTAGCCTGGCCTTGGACACTGCCAGGGATGCCAGACTACTGGGAAAACCTCAAAGGGTCTGGTGGTCTCATGATGACCCGAGATGAGCTGCCCTGCACCCCTGGGGTTTCTCACTCATGGTTTTTTTGGGAACTCAGTCTAAGGGGCTTTTCATGGGATCCTGTGCAAGCCCCTGCAGATCAAAGTCCACCAAGCTTTCCCCAGAATTCTAATCTTAGAATTAGAAAATCATGATATAATTTACATTGGAAACAACCTTTGAGATCATTTAGTCCAACCATTCTCCCAGCACTGCCAAGGCCACCTCTAACCCGTGTCCCCAAGGGTCACATCCACACGGGTTTTAAATTCCTCCAGGGGTGGGGACTCCACCACTGCCCTGGGCAGCTGTTCCAGTGCCCAACAACTCTTCCAAGGAAGAGTTTTCTTCCTAATATCCAATCTAAATGGTGTTCTCCCCAGGGAGGGCTGCAAGGACACGCCTCACCCAGGGGACCAGCTGTGTCTTCACAGAGCTGGCTCTCGAGATGGCAGCACACAAAGGAAATATCTGCTTTATTCTTCCCTTGGAATGGGAATACAGAAATCACAGCTGCCACCTGCAAGTGACAAAAAGACTGAAAATGTGCCGGGCTACTTGGAAACCCCAATTATTTCACCCACGTTTCTCTCTAAAGTGAACCTGAGTCTAAAGGATAAAACTGAGACCTTCAGATTGTTTGAAACTCACTCCTTCTTTCATATTTCACTGTGCTAAATCCTCTTAGAACCTTCAGGAAACTGTGATTCAATGACAAGATCTAAAAGATGGAAAGTTGTCACATCCCTTTTCCAGCTAAGATGGAAGTGCCCAAAGATGAAAATGCTTTGAGTGTAGGAATCTCCAGGAAGGTGAAGCTCTCCTGTTATGAAGAGAAGCTGGGGGAGTTCATCTAGAGAAGAGAAAGCTCTGAGAAGACTTTAGAGCCTCCTCCAGAGCCTGAAGCGGCTCCAGGAGAGCTACAGAGGGTGTTGGGAGCAGGGATGGAGGGACAGGACACAGAGAATGGCTTCCCACTGCCAGAGGGCAGGGATAGATGGGATATTGGGAAGGAATTCTTGGCTGTGAGGGTGGTGAGGCCCTGGCACAGGTTGCCCAGAGAAGCTGTGGCTGCCCCTGGATCCCTGGAAACGTCCAAGGCCAGACTGAACCACACTTGGATGAGCCTGGGATAGTGGGAGGTGTCCCTGCCCATGGCAGGGGGTGGGATGGGATGAACCCAAACCATTCCCTGATCCTGTACCTTTGGCTTTGCCCATCTCACACCCTCACACTCCCCTCTCACCACACCCAGCTGCTGCTGGATTTCTTCTGAACCCTCTACCAGGCAGAGGGTGAGGGGTGCCTGGGCTGAGCAGACTGACACCAATTTTTGGAAGTAGAATCTGTGTCAGCTGAGCCCATACAGCAGCATGAGGCTGATCCCCAGAGCTGCTCCATGGATTTTGCAGAGAAGCTCAAGGGAAATCCTGCAGAGGGATTCTGCAGCAGCACCTCTGTTCTAGGAGCATGTTACCTTGGTGAAGTGGGAGAGCTTCACAACTATGAGAATGTCGTGTGTTACTGTTGAGGGAGGAAAATGAAGCCTAAAAGAAGGCAAATGCAGAGTTTCATGGAAAAAAACCCCAGAAACTGGAGCAGGATAGCAAGGATTCGATGGGATATTCACTTACTGCATCCTGGGAAGGACCACTCAAGCTCCAAGGCTCCCCCCTGCCCTCCCAGTCCTGATTAATTCTTTCCAATAATGAAACAGCTCATTGGCTAATTAGTGACATTTGTTCAGGACAGACATTTTGGGTCACAATCAGTGCTGGAACTGCTTTCATTAGGGCTTAAATGAGATCAATTAGCATCAGCAATCTGCAGTCCTAAATGAGTTGAAGGAAGAAGTGGCCAGAAGCAATGAGTCAATCCAGCTCATGAAGGTATTAAACCAAAGATAGACCCAGACCTTCATTTCCTTTAGTCCAGACCATTTTAGACCCAGCCTAACTGGGTGATTCATAGACTATCCCAAGCTGAAGTTACCCACAAAGGTCCCACAAGGTGACAAGTGTTCAAGACCTGGCTGGACGGGGCTCTGAGCAGCCTGGGATAGTGGAAGGTTCCCTTGCCCTTGGCAGGGGTTTGGAATAAGATGAGCTTTAAGGTCCCTTCCAGCCTTAATAATTCTATGATTCTGTGCTTAATTTACCCACCAGGGTAGAGCTTGTCTTCATCTGGGTGCCAAAAAGAGGTCCAAAGTTTGGATGTGGTGTGGAAATAGGGCCCAGGTTTTGCTCTGGGGGTCTGTTGGGGACTGGTTCTTGCCCTGAACAGGGAACTGGTGGATGTGCAGAGGCTGGGACGGTCTGGATGTATTAACCAGGGATGTGGGAAGTGGAACTTTGTCTGAGAAACTCCTCAAGGGAGAGGACAGCCACTTTAAATGGATAAAAGTGATCCATCTTCCATCAGCAAATGCATTTCTCCCAGCACCTCACCTGCATTTGTGCTCTCCCAGCCAGCAGCCCAGCAGTGCTTCCACGTGCCTGTGTCACACACAAAGGGCAGGCAGATGGGAATTTTCTTGGTGCTGAACTCGATGGGGTTGCTCAGCAGGATCAGGGCAATGTCATTTTGCAGGCTGGTTCTGTTGAACTCCTCGTGCAGGATCAGACTGTCCGGGTTGTGCTCCTCCAGTGGGATGCTGAGGTTAACTCCCCCCACTGCCACTGTCAGATCTGGTGGCCTTAAAAACAAACCAGGTCATGGTAAACATGAAGGATTTGGGTTTTAAAGGTTGGTGCCTCCTCCCCAGAGCAGGGCATTATGGTGGCTTAGGCAGTTCAGCTATAAATATCCAAGGAATTTACCCTCACTCCTAGGAAAGGATGATTTCCAGGGCAGAGGGGTGCAGAGGTAAATGCAGCCAGGTTATAAATAACCCAGTCACTACCAAGCAGATGGAATGGTCTGGATCTTTTGGAGCTCTGTGCCCTGGGCTGGCTGCTCAGACCCTGCTGTCCCCAGCCAGCTGCTCCAGGCTGTGCTGCCACAGGACATTTGTCACCGAGCAGTCTCGGCTGTTGGACCTGCCACATGTTGGAGGGGACTCACAGAGGGCTGGACTCTGCCCCTGGACACTGAATTAAGTTGATTTATCCAGAACCTGGTGTTTTTAAACTCAGAGTCTCCATGAGGTGAAGGTGTTTGCTTTGTGAAAGCAAAGGTAATTTGGGGGATATAATGAGCTAGAATGGAAAACATCACCTTTTACAAGGTGTGGATGCACAAGAAATGCTTGGGGCCATCAGAATAGCATTAGAGGCATTTATACAAGACTGCTTAGGCCATCCCTTCTGCCTCTTCTGCTTATGCAGATTTCTGCACATTTCTGCGTTCAAAAATGGGCCTGTTTCCTTCAGAGGAGACAACCCCTGTTTTCAGGGCTCAGTCACACAAACATGGCATGTGACCCCGAGGAGATGCACATCCTGCACCCAGGGGAGGAATGTCACCCCCCCCTGTGCCTGGGCTGCCCGCCCACCCCTGAAGCACTCACAGCTCATCTGCAAAGCAGTGGGCTGCAGTTAAAATCCACAGTGCACTGATGATGGTGCCTCCACAGATGTGCTTCCCGTGGCTCTGGATGCTCACAAGCCACGGGAATTCCCCAGGCTTGACGTCTGTCCCTGTGCCAATCCTCTTGCCAGTCTTCTGGAAAGACTCGTAGGATGGTCGGAGGCCACACCCTGGGTACAAAAAGGGACATTTTGGACACATTCAGCAATGTCACAGCCTGTGCTGGACAGCAGCAGGACATCCCTGAGCATGGAAATAGAAATATCCATGGAATCAGAGAAACACAAAATTGCAGAATGGTTGGGGTTGAAAAGGATTTTAAAATAATTTCTCCAACTCCATCTTCTACTTCTGTTCCAAGCCCCATCCAGCCTGGCCTTGGACAGTTCCAGGGATCCAGGGGCAGACACAGCTTCTCTGGGAAACCTCTGCCAGGGCCTCCCTACCCTCACAGCCAGGAATTCCTTCCTGATATCCCATCTATCCCTGTGGCAGTGGGAAGCCATTCCCTGTGTCCTGTCCCTCCATCCCTTGTCCCAAGTCCCTCTCCAGCTCTCCTGGAGCCCCTTTAGGCCCTGGAAGGGTCTCTGAGCTCTCCCTGGATCCTTCTCCAGGTGAACACCCCCAGCTCTCCCAGCCTGGCCCCAGAGCAGAGGGGCTCCAGCCCTTGGAGCAGCTCCTTGGCCTCCTCTGGACTCTCTCCAGGAGCTCCACATCCCCTCATGGGATCCCCAGAGCTGGACACAGAGCTCCAGGTGGGAGCTTACTCTCAGCAGAGTAAAGGGTGAGAATCTCCTCCCTGGATCTATTATTTGATCCCTCCAAAAGTGACATCCCTGTCACCTCCCCAAACCTAAACTCTGACAAGCACTGCCCAGGAATTTGGGGTGGGAGGGATCCATGTCCCATAGGCAGACAGGATAAAATCCTTGTTTAGGGAGTGGAAGGTGCATCAGGCTGCAGCACAGGCCGCACCTTTATTCCCTCAGCAGAAGGAATAAGCTGAGATCTGCTTCACTTACCCACATGTGAATATTCTGCAGCTCTTCTGTGCTGAGAATGCTGAGAAACAAACCCTGCCTGGACACTGCTGGTCAGGGAAGCTAAACAGGAGAGGGTAAGAAGCAGCATCTCAATCCATCCTGGTCCAACACTCCCACAGCTCTCAGAGCAGTGATGCCTCTGCAGATGCCTCGGGACATCGCCTGCATTCCATGTCAACAAAGCCAGGTGACATCACAGCACCCTTCCCCTTGGTGCAGCACTCGGATGTTCCTTCCCAAGGCAAAAGGGCCACTGAGGGAAAGCTCAGAGATTTCCAAAAGGTTTCCTCTAGCTCTAACAGGGACAGGGCAAAGTGAAATTCTGTCTGTATCCCGGGCTAACCTCACAGGACATGGCAATGGAGGATTTCATCAGCTGGGTGCTGTAGCCCTTGAGGAATCTTGAACCATCTTTGAAGACCTCAGGAGCTGGTCCTGTATCAGCTTTCAACTTCATCTCCAAAGCCAATCATCATTTTAATTCTCTCATTTCCTGGTAATTTTCTCTCCAGTTAGACCATGCCTGGGGTATTGACTTGAATGTACTTAAACAGGAGAGTTGCTCCATCCTTGGAAATATTCCAGGCCAGGTTGGACAGGGCTTGGAGAAAACCAGGATAGTGAAAGGTGTCCCTGCCTGTGGCAGGGAGTGGGACTAGATCATCTTTAAGGCCCCTTCCACCCCAAATCACTCTGGGATTCTGTGTTTGTAGGAGAAAGCAGCAGCTCAGTCAAAGGAAAATTTTCAAAGTATGTCCAATCAAAACTCTCAAATCAAAATCAAATCAAAGATGTCAGTAAATAATCTGTGGCACCAAAATATTTTGGTGTGGGCTAATTGCAATATCAATGGAGCCATTATGCTGATTTTTTAGACCAAGACATCATTTCCATCAGGACAGGACATAAAAAAAACCTCAGCCAGGCTCAGACTTGAGCATATCTATAATAAGGGTTTTTCCCAAAGACTTTCCAGCTTGTTTTAAAACAATAACTACAGCACAGGGTGGGAGGGGAGGGAGAGGAAAGGAAGGGAACCAGGAGACATTTTATGAGCCCCCAGATGATTCAACACCTGAAATGCTTTGCCTTGGAGCACATCAGGAATGATCCCACTGGAGTCTGGATTTCACAGAGGCTGATATAGGATGAGGGTAAGACTTTACTTCCCTCTCTGCTCCTCTGTCACTTCATGCCAAGGAAATGAGACACAAGGGCTGGTTACATGGCTGTGAGCACTGAAAAAACTCCATGGCAGGACAGGTTAGGGACAGGATTATTTACCACAGAAACAAAAAATCCAAGTGTGCCGTGGGCACATTTTGGGGCATCTCCATAAAGAGCTTTAATGGGGCAGTCCTGCCTGAGGCAGCTCCTGTAAGCCTGACCCAGGTGTAATCTGCCAAGAGGACAGATTTCCTCTGGATTTTGAGACTGGGATGAGCTCATCATCAGCTGAGGAGCATGGGGGAGGATGGGGAGCTGATTTTTCTGGCACACGCTTACTTCCCATGTTTGGAAACAGCGGGCAGGGCTGCAGCACTGGATTTACAATCCCAAACATTGACTTTGTGGGGCACATTTTCAGTCTCTCCAAGCTTTGAGCATGATCTGCTTTTCTGTGTAGGCACAGTAGATGTTCAGGGAGCTGGTTTGGGCCTTTTTGAGCTCTAAAGCTGAGCTGGTGAGCAGGAAATATCAAACCAAGCTATGGAGAGCAATGCCATGGAGAAGAAGGTGCTGTGGATTTGTGTCTCTGAGTTCCACCATCTGTCCCCCAAAACTGGCTCATTCCTTGAGCTCTGGACCCACAGGATCTCATTTCCATATGGGATAAACTGTGCATCCCTGCATCTTTTGTCTGCAGCTTTGAGTCTGAGCTGTGAGAACCCCTTGAATAAATCCAAAATTGATTTTTTTCCCCCTTTCTGGCTGGCCTGCTATTTTGGCTGCACACTCACTGGAGACAGCCCCAAGTTATGTTTGCCATGAGTCTGCTCTTGGTGGGAGCTCCTCAAGTTATTAAAGTACAAATAATTAATCACAGGGATAATTCTACTCCTCTGTACTGTCATGACTGATGATGCAGATTTAAACGCCCTGGTGTTTAATTAGAAAACTGCAGCATTTTATAATATTTGATAAATTTTTTTTAGATCTACCCAGATATCTACTTGGAACACATCACAGAGAACATTGTTCTTTTCTTGTTCTGTCATTTATTGCAGAGCAGGAAACAAAATAGACTTATTTTTGTGTTTATTCATTTCTTGGAACTGTCAAAAAGAAGCATCACGTCGCAATTTTGTTTTTTCTGGCTACAATAATTTCAGAAAATAGGCACTACAGGTGGTACTAAATGCTGTGAAAATGGAGTTGTGGTGGGAGAATCACTGATCTGATCAACTCATTATTCCCAAAGACATCAAATCTCAGCATTGTGACAGGTAAGGAACCAAACCACATCTCCAGAAGTCAAAGCTCTCAGAACACAGGAAATTAATTAACCCAAGAAAATCAAAAAGCCCAAAGGCATTGGAAATGCAAAGCAGCTGTGGGTGCAACCACCTCCTAATTCACCCTTTTAACAGCATTTTGAGCCAAACTTCAGAAGTTTGGGTCTCTTTCCACCTTTTCAGATGACAAGGAAATGCCAGGAGCTGCACAGAGCAAGAAGATGTGATGGCATTGAATGTCAACAAACAGAAAACTGATGATTATGGAAAGCCTCCCCAGTAGGTTCCCAAATCTTTATCCATGGATGCTGTGCGAACATCCACTGGGGTTCCTGGTCTTTTCTTCCCGGCGATGAAGAGGAGGTGGTGGAGCAAGCAGAGGCTATTTCCTGACGCCCATGGGGCAGGAAACCCCCGTCCCTCCCAGGCCGCAGTACCCGCCGGGGTTCTTGCTGAGGTACTGCTGGTGATATTCCTCAGCGTAATAAAATTCAGGAGCCTCCCGGATCTCCGTGGTGATGGGGCCAAAGCCTTCCTCCGTCAACACCTGTCAGGAAAGACCATGGAAAGCCATTAGTGGTTTGCTGTGAATGACTTTAGGATTCCTCCCTGAAGCAGCCACAGGCTCTCTTAGTGCTCACGGTCCCAGCTCATCCCTGAAAGCTTTTCATCTTGGTGTTTTGCTTGGAGGCGTTGTGGACACAGAAAGGGAGGGAACCATCCCCTTTTAATGGCTCATTTGTTTAATCTGCCACGGCCACACTTTTATTCTCTTTATTAACCCAAGCAGTGATGCGGAGCCATCAATGAAAGTGGAAAACAAAGGGAGAACACACTGGGATCCACCCTGGGAAGCTGCAGTGTCCAGGAACCTCCCCTGGAAAGTGCCTCGGCTTCAAAATCCACCCCCAATGTCCTTGTCCAAGAAGAATTTCTGGGTGAAATTTCAACTCCAAGGATGTCCTTGGGAAATCAGAGCATTTGGGCTTTTTTTTTTTTTTTTCCCTTCAGAGTCACTACAAACTCATTTTTCAAAAAGAAAGTTCCACTTTGACCAGAAAGTTTTAAGGCAAATTATGGCTCATTTTGGAAAACTTTGCCAATACGTGGACCAGGAGCAATAATCACTTGGCAGGAAGAGAAGAAGGAATGTGGGTGGGAATTTTAAATTAGACTTTAATTGCTTTCTGATATCCCCTAACTGAATTTGAAACTCCTGAGAGGTTTCTGACAGAGGGAATTTCTTTTTAAGATGAATTGCTGTGACATTTTCCCTACTACATTGTCCTTTCCTAAGGAAACTGGTAAACACCAACATTTTGGAGCCAATTCTCTTCTCAGTGTGCACATAACTTGTGCTCTGAAGTCCATGCTAAAACCTAGTAAGCACTTTAATAAATGTCAGAGTCCTGTTGCAAAGTGTAGTTATAAATACTGGACGTAGATAGAACTGATTGAAGGGTCAGCATTTAGGGTTCACAGAAAAATATTTGTTACCTCATCATACTATTAAATATATAAAATATAAATAAAGGGAAATAATCACATAGAATCACAAAACTGTGACTCTGTCATCAGCATCAAGTCCATCCTCTTTCATCACGATAGACTGAATGATAGCAGCCTTGATCCCAAAAAACATTGGTTATGGAAGATCTTTGGAGATGGAGATCCTGATTCCAATATTTTTCATCCTGTTAAAGAGTCCCTCCTGAGCCTAGCCCAGTTAAACCCAGTACTTTCATTTAAACCCAGTATTGCGGCTTTACTCATCCTGAAAGTGGAAAGGAAATTATTCCCTTCCTCTTTCATCTCCTACATAGCTGGGGAGAGGCAGGGACGACATGCAATGGAAATACTTCACTTAAATAACAGGTGATTATCTGGGACAAAAACTCCTGAAATTTCCCACACTGTGGTTTTCCAGATCCTGCCCCAGCACAGCCAAGTCCTGCCCACAGCCTGACAGCAGCTGCTGGGCTTTGGTGAGCACAACTCTGATTTACTCCCACAGTTTCACTGTCTAAAGGACACATTATGCTGTGTTCAGTCTTCAGTCAGGAATGACGTTGATAAGATGGATACAAAACCCATGGTTGACCAGTCTGGAGAGCCCCAAGTTCTCAACCCTGCACTGGATTTACCAGCACAGCTTAGGAAGGTGTTGGCTCATTAATTCCTTGTGTTCCCACACAAGGAATTGGGATCACAAGCTCCATTTCACAGGAACCTGGCTTTATTTCACCATGTAAAATCAACAACCTGCTTTTTCCCATCTCTGGGACAGGCTTTGTCCCAAGGGAATCAGGTTGTTTGCCTGTCAGACACGTGAATAAGGGAGATAAAATATCTGAAGGTTTGTACTACAACACATCAACAGCACCAAACACAAAGAGGTGTCAACACAGCTCCTTTTATAAAGCACTGGTTCACTTTCTAACCTTTCCAGAACAGAGAAAATACTTTTGAATGATCTTCACTGCTGAAAGATGGCACAAACTCTGCCATCATGGGCATTACTCATTTACCTGCTGCTGCAAATGCAGTCAAAATTGGCCTCTCCCCCTTTTCTGAGTCATGAGGATGCTGCTGGAGGGGGAGAGATTTTTCCACTGTGTTTTCCACAGTGTTTGTTACAGATTTTTGAACTGGGACTATTCCATCATTGGCTTCATTTTGTCAGTTAGGGAATCCATTCCATTCGATGTGGCACCACAAGAGGGCATAAACATCATTTATCCCTTCCCAACCCATTAAAACCTGAATAAAGCAGAACTCGAGTCCTTGTATTGCACTTCGGTCCTGTTGTCAGTGGGAACCCCAGGCTCTGACACTCTGCCAAATCCCACCTTGGCTGTTTGAATTTTAAGGAGAAAATTATTTTCCTCACACTGACAGTGTTGATGTGAGGATAAAAACATCACTGGGAGAGATGGGGAAGTTCAGAATGTGCTGGCTCTAGCAGGTGTAAATCAGCCCACTCTGGATTGATTTTCGGCCACTGAGGCTGATATAATTTGATGGTAATCCTGTTCTAGAAGAATTTTTAGTCCTCTCCATCTCACAATTCCTGAGCCATCCAATGAGAACTCTCATTACCATGCTGCAATTAACCCTTGGGATTTTTAACTCAGTGCAGGAAATTTTTAAGGAGCCATTGGATGATTTCCCCCTCCAATATTGCACTGCAATTCAAAGAGAATTTATTCCTTCAGAGGATTTCTATGGCTTTTGTCACAGGAGAGATCAAAGCCCTGAAAGATCATCCATTCCAATTGTTAACCCAGCACTGCCAAGTCACTGCAACATCACAAGAGACCCTTTAACTGCTTATAATCCAGCCCAAAAATCCTGTCAGATTCCACCAGGGAGGGGCAAAACCAAACCAGAACCCAAATCTCACCCAGCTGCAGAGGGGACACAGCCTCTGCACTGGGACACTGGAGCAGGAACAGGGAATCATGGACTCATTAAAGTTGGAAAAGATCTCTGTGAGCATGGAAGTGTCAAAGTCAGCACTGGGAACCTCAGCACTACAAGTTTTTCAGCCAACCTGTACTTTCAGCTTGTAAAAGATGTGTTTGATGCTTTTCCTAATTTTTTGCAGACTGTGAAAGTTTATTTCCTGTTGTTTGCATTAAACTTCTTCCAGCCCACTCATGACCAGATTTGTCATCACATCCTCTGCCACAAAACACTGGATATCAGAATCCCAAACAGTTTGGGGTTGGAAGGGACCTTAAACTCATCCAGTTCCAACTCCTGCCTTTGCAGGGACACCTTCCACTATCCCAAGTTGATCCAAGTCCCATCCAACCTGGCCTTGGACACTTACAGGGATCCAGGGGCAGCCACAGTTTCTCTGGGCACCCTGTGCCAGGGCTTCACCACTCTCACAGAGAAGAATTTCTTCCTAACATCCAATCCAAACATACTCTCTTTCAGTCTGAAGCCATTCCCCCATGTTCTGTCACTCCAGGCTGTTGTTAATAGACCCTCTCCACATTTCCTGTAGGCTCCTTCAGGCCCTGGAAGGCCCAAAATTCACCCCAAACCCTTTACTTCCCCAGGCCGAACAACCCCAATTCTCTCAGCCTGTCCTCACAGCAGAGATGCTCCATTCTTCTGATCATCCTGGTGCCTCCTAATACAATTCCTTCTCCCCTCTCCCCACAAAAATCTGGATTTTACACCTTAATCCTGCCCATTCATGTCTTCAACCAGATCCAGAGCCTTTCACTCCCAGTCCATAACCCAGGACAGCCTTCTCACCCTTTCCTGCATCTCTCCAGCTCTCCTTCCCCACTGCAGTCACCGAGGTTGACTGGAATTCCATTGTGCTCAAGAGCCCCATGGATTTATTCAGCCCTGTACTTACATTCCCTCTTTCATTCCCCATCCCCTTCCCAGCATTTCTTTGCATTCCACTTGCCTTCCTGACCTCTGCTGAGCACGGAGCAGATGTTTCCAAAGCACCATCTGCAATGACGCCAGAACCTCTTTCCCGGGCTAATTTAAACCCTCTCATTGTGCCCACACTTGACTTTTATTGACATGGAATTTCAGCAGCTATTTTCTGTGGTATTATCAGATTCTTCTGCAACTTTTTTGTAGCTTTGGTTCACCTGGAATAACTCCAAACCCTCAGCGGGTTTTGGTGCGTCACCATCGCCTTTTTTCAGTCCTTTTGTCAGGATATTGAACTGCACAGCTTCCCAAGACAGGTTAATCTCTCTTCACTGCAGAAACTGCACAGTTATTTGTACTTTTTATTTTCTGTTTGTAACCAGTTCTTCACTCAGAAGGGCAACTTTCCTCTTATTCCACACATGGCACCTCGTTATGTACCCTCTCTCTTGAAAAAAAACCTGTATTATGCGTGCAAAACATGAGTCTCCTCATGCTAAAGTCATTATAAATTTGACAAAAAGGCTTTAAAATTGGTTTTGCTAAATGAAACCATTTAATTTTACAAGCAGAGGCATTAGTAAAGCAGGGGAGTATTAATTGGCTTCAAGCATTTTGTGGCTTTTAATAAAAATGGCATCATCCTGAGTTTGATTTAATAGACACTTTATAAACCAGCTTATACCAACATCCATCCACTTTGTCTCGTGTCCCCGTGAGTTGCACGAAGCTGCTGCATTTCTAAAACCTCCCTGAAAAACACCACAGAGCATCCTGACATGTGTGACAGCTTCTGTACCATCACTCCTGATGTCAAACTCTAACAGCAATCCCACCAAATAAAATCTGCTGGGCCCTCCCTTCATTGCAGTGTCTACACAAAATTTCACACCAGCAGCAGCAATCCTGAATTTCATCTCTTTTTCCAAAAGTTCTAAGAATTAAAGGAGCTGCACTATGGAGAAGAACTGCAGGGATTAATTCTGTGAACTGTCTAGGATGGGAGGCTGTGGGCATCCTAGACACTTGATCCCTGTGATATTTTTAACTGGAAAACAACTTAACTGACTTTGCCAGGTTTGTGGATTAGTTGCTGGCAATTTAGGAGCAGAAATCCAGCCCTACAGGCTCGCTTGATCCAGAGGAACAAACTTTGGTCCAGAGGAATGAGCAATTACCAATGTTTTATTTTCTCCTTCATTTATTTTCTCCTTTCCTTCCATCTCCTTCCAGGCAGCTCAACCCACTCTGCTGTGTCATTGATGATATATGATCTGAAATGGTTTCCTTTGTGCTGCCTTCAGCTGGCTGGAACAGCTCAGTTTGTCACACTGGGTCCAGTCTCCCCTATGTCACTTACTGATGTTGGCTTTTCCAAACTAATTGATGCCAGCAACCTCTACAAGCACTGGAATGGGTTGAAATCCTGATTATCTGGTAAAATCTGCATTCCCAGCCTGTAGGTGACCTTCTTTTGGAAATCATGTGTTTATGACAGGAAGAAGGACCCTGCCAAGGGAAATGTAGGAGCAGTGGCTGGTGAGTGCTGAAGTCCAGCCCCAGCTACCACATGGACTGGGACCAGATATCCACATTCCCCTTTTTCCAGCTGCCTCTGCCCAGTGGATTCCATGGTATTGATGCATTTGATAGGTGGTGCTGGAATTGATTAGCAAATGCTTTTCACAGGGCTGTGGAGTGCTGCATAATTAGCTAATGCTCACACAGGGCTTGGAGAGCTGTGTAATTCCTGAGTATTATTAATATCTTTGCAGGGAAGCTGTCTGATCTCAGAACTCTCTTTGCAGAGTGCCTCTGGCAAATTGGGCAAGATCAAGACTGGGAATGATGGAATCATGGGGATATTAATTCCTCATCTTTCACAGAATAGGCACATGGATCTAAGGGCAGAAATTATTAAATCCACGGACTCTATGCTGGGAGAGAAAAGCAGCTGCTGTGGGATTAAATATGAAGAAAAATGTCATAGAATCATGGAATGGTTTGGGTTGGGAGAGACCTTAAAGACCATCCCCTGCCATGGGCAGGGATACCTTCTACTACCCCAGGCTTATCCAAGCCCTGTCCAGACTGGCCTTGGACACTTCCAGGGATCCAGGGGCAGCCCTGTGCCAGGGCCTCCCCACCCTCACAGCCAGGAATTCCCTCCCAATATCCCGTCTATCCCTGCCCTCTGGCAGTGTGCAGCCATTCCCTGTGTCCTGTCCCTCAATGTCTTGTCCCAAGTCCCTCTCCAGCTCTCCTGGAGCCCCTTTAGGCCCTGGAAGGGGCTCTGAGTTTTCCTTGGATCCTTCTCCTCTCCAGGTGAACACCCCCAGCTCTCCCAGCCTGGCTCCAGAGCAGAGGGGCTCCAACCCTTGGAGCATCTCCTTGGCCTCCTCTGGATTCTCTCCAGGAGCTTCACATCCCTCTCATGTTGGGATTCCCAGAGCTGGACACAGATCTCCAGGTGGGGCACACCAGAGTGGAATCAGCTTCCTTGACCTGCTGATCACACAGCTTTAGATGCAGCCCAGGACACATCCTATAGGGATTTCCCATTCCCTGGCCAAAGAGGAGAAGTGCTGCTGCAGAAACCTGCTGGAATTTTTCCTAGGAATGTATTCTTCCAGTGCTACACAGAGGAAAAGCAGGTAAGAGGAAATAGGATAGAAAAAGAAGATGGTAGAAAAATCTAAGCTGAAGAATCCCAATTTTCATCCATAAATTGCAACACTGACTTTATCCAAGCTTTTCCTTGTTGACAAATATTCCACACAATGCTACACATCACTGGAATGGAGAAAACTGATCCTGGCTGGAGACACATCTCCAGGAGCCTTAGGGAAAGCTGGGTGTGTGTATAAAGTGTGTTGCGTCTCTTTGAAGATCTGCTCTCTCTGAAATGTTTCCCTCTTAACCACTTAGCTTGGAGCGGGTTGTTTGGTCACTCCTCCCTGCCAGAGGGGAAGGAATTGCTGGGCTTGGATATCCATCAGTCCTGCCAAGGTAAATCACAGTTGGATGATAGCCTGGTATTAACACAGCCCCAAATGGTTGTGCTCAGAGGGTGTAGGGAGGACCAGGAGTGCAGTTAGGCTGATATTTCCTCCTATTTCACCTCCGAGTGTAAAACCTGAGTGTTGCCCACAACAGTGAGCCATGCCAGCTGAAATATCACATTTATCCAAACAGATCTCGTGGTACCTTCTCCCACAATGGAAAAAGAGGAGTTTTGAATTTGTCCTAAATTGCCTTAAACGCAACTTACAGTGAAATAAAATCTACAATTCTATTTTTTCCTGTTGCATGCTGATCCTGTGAACGTGCATAGGAAGGAAGTTGTACCCTGCTCTCCATCATATCCATCTAATTCTGGATTCAAAGCTTTTTTGCTCCATATACTGCCTGGCTTAACAGGATCAGCTTGACCCAGAGTCTTTACAAGCTTGACCTTCGGCGTGGAGCTTCCTGAACACCCATCCTGTTTTCTCCTGAGGGAGGAGAGATGAAAGTGGGGAATGGCACAGGCGGGCATTTAGGAGGTAGAGGGAGATAACATTAGCAAATATAAAAGACATCTTCCTCCAGCAGCATCTGGGAGCTAATTAGGTGTTGAAGGAGCCATTGAGAGAGATGGAAATTCTGTTTGTCTAGCCAATTTGAACGCAGCCAAACAGTCTCTTACTGCACATCCTGCATGGATAATTGATGATGCCTAAGAAAACTGGTGCCCCGTCCTGACTTCCAGTGATCTAAAGCTCAAATCTCCTCCGTGGCTGGAGACAGCAGAGTCTCCTCCCCTAATCACTCATCCATTACTCTCATACTCCCAAAATAACAATGGCCAGGGCCAAGCTGGGATGGGGGAAATGACCCACACACACAGCAACAAAGCTCAGAGAAGAACCTTCCACTCTGGAGACCAAAAGTGGTTTGGCCCTGGATGATTCTGAGAAGCTGACTCAGGTCCAAAAATACTCTAAGCCCCAGCTGCCTATGGACAGAATAAAACCCTCCACATGTAAATACTGTGTTGACAAGACTTTCCCACCTCCATTAGCTCCGTTATCTCTGGATCACGTTTTGTTCCAAGTGCAGAGCAGCTTTGGTGCTCCCTTGGGTGTGTGCCCTTGGCAATGAATGTAAGGCTCTGCAATTATTTTTTATGCAGGGGAGCAGCAATGAAGAAGTAAAAGCATTCATTTGCCATATCAAACCCAGAGGGCTCAGGTCAGCTCTGCTGTTACACTGCCATCATTTTATTTTTCTCACTGGATTTCCATCAAGTATTTCTTCCATGATATATAAGCATGACAGTTTCTCAGGAACACATATGAGTTTTCCAGAGAAACAATTTATCTTTATGTAAACTCATCCTGAAAAAAAACAGAAATTGTTTCTGTTGTGATTGGAGGCAAAGACTTCCAGATGAGAGACCGTGCACAAACATTTACCGCTAAAATAAGAAAATTTGCTATATTGGAACACCTTAAATATCCTTGCACTGAAAATTGTTGGGGAACCTGTCATCCCTGATACCTATTTTGCCTCTAAAAACACATTGGGATTTTCTCTTCAGCCTCCCATGACCACTGGTTTATAACCTTAAACCATTTCACCTCCACAAAAAGCTGGGAGTTGGTATTTTGCTGACCACTCTCTGGAGAGGTGAAAAACTCACCCTGAACACCCACCATGAACCTCATCTGCTAAACTCGATGCTGTCACCTTTATTTTCAGTCTGTATTGGTGGTTTCTTACATAAGGAAATATCTCAGAAGGATCCTCCATGGGTCTACTATTCCCAACAATTTACAGCAAAACTATTTATGTTACACATGAAATGTTCCAGCAAAACAGAATCATAAAATCACAGAATCTTTTTGGCTGGAAAAGCCCTTTAAGACCATGAAGTCCAACCCTCCTCAGCACTGCCAAGGCCACCACTTATATATGGCCCATCAGATATTGCTCATGCTCCAATGCAGCATAAGGGGAAGGGATGATAAAGGGTGGTCTTGGGAAAGGGAAAAATCAACACCATGTTTTTCTGTTTTTTTGATATTGTCCTTTTTTTCCCCCATGGAGACACCTTCTCCAAACATCTTAAATTCCCCCAAGGCTGCCCTCTCCAAACATCATCAGAGAGGAGACGGATTCAGCAATGAGACTGATCTAAGCATCACAACACTGCACATCAAATGAAAGAGAAAATCAAGATCCTTTCACCATGGATATAAAACAGGGGGCACATCCCAGTGCTGGATCTCAAGGATCAGTGCAGCTGCAGCTCTGTGAAATTTCCAGCCAAAAATCCCACTCTGGTTTAAAACAGAACCCAAATTCTTCTGCCCCCCTCAATGTGGGTTGTCAGGCAGCTGCTGCGTTTCCAGCCTAGGTCATTCTGACCTTTCTGTCCAGCTGATTTCAGTGGAATATTTGCTATATTTTTAATCCACATAGAAGATCAGAGAGAGGCTGAATACTTTAAAGTAATTTGGATCCTTCAGGATGACAAATTGTTTCTGTTATCAAATATATGCATAATTACAACTAAAATTATATTTGAAATGGCTACCAGGCAATACAATTTTTTGCCCATTCCAAGGACTGAAAAGTCAAGAGAAAATGAACAGAGCATGTTTTAATCAGAAGATAAGTAGTTTTCCAGCCACTATAAATAGAAAAGGCTGGAAGAACCCATCCACCAAGCAGGAGAAAGTGTGAGGAGGGTAAAATTCCACAGTGTTTTGGCTTTGGACTTCAGAAGGTAGTGAGTATGAGATAGTGTGAAATACAAAGAAGTCTTTGTTGTTTACATCTGAAGTTTAAAAGTGGCACAGTGTGAATAAACAAAGGATGTTCCATGAAGCGCTGCAGCAGGGATGCGCTCGCTCCGTTGGAGCTCCGCGTAAACAGAGGCATCGCCTCCGTGCTTTAAAAAGAGAGGGAGGTAAACTTGAAAGCCTTGCCTTCCAGAAAATCTCATTTACCCTGATCCTCAGGCTTTTAAGTGGTAGGAAAAACACACACAAGCTTAATAAGACCAAGATCTGGATCATTTAGCATTTGCTTTCAGGTTGGTTAAGCTCCTTCCTAACGATAACGGTGCACGTGCTCTGCAAAACCTGAATTAGCTGTTCCTTATCTTTTCAGGGGAAATAGGTTTTGTTCTCAAGAACTGGGATAATATCAAGCAATTTCTTTTCTGGCAGACAATAAAGAATACTGCCTTCATATTTTCATGAATTAACTGATTGTTTTCCAGGAGGGTGCATAGGATAATTGGTAAGAATCTAAAGATACCCAGATTCAGTTCGATAATCACAGTGATATTTCCTGTTGAGCAGTTACACAGCACTGAACTTGATCCATAGGATCATGGAATTATGGAATGGTTTGAACTTGATCCATAGGATCATGGAATCATGGAATGGTTTGGAGTTGAAATGGACCTTTAAACCCATCCAGTTCCAACCCCTGCCATGGGCAGGGACACCTCCCACCATCCCAGGTTGCTCCAAGCCCCGTCCAACCTGGCCTTGGACACTTCCAGGGATCCAGGGGCAGCCACAGCTTCTCTGGGCAACCTGTGCCAGGGCCTCACCACCCTCACAGGGAACAATTCCTTCCCAATATCCCATCTATCCCTGCCCTCTGGAAGTGGGAAGCCATTACCTGTGTCCTGTCCCTCCATCCCTTATCCCAAGTCCCTTTCCATCTTTCTTCTAGCCTCCCTTCAGGTACTGAGAAGCCATAATTAGGCTACCCCAAAGCTTCTCTTCTCCAGGCTGAATAATCCCAATTCTCCCAGCCTTTCCTCACAGGAGAGATGCTCCATCCCTTTGATCAACTGGGTGGGTTCAATTTAGTTATGGTATCTGTATGTATCTTTCAGTTCAAAAGTCCCTCCTTATTTGACAAATCTGATAAAACTTGATTTTGATTCAACACATTTTCAGCTATTCCTGTGATGATAGAGGGTAACTTTTGATTAAGCTAAAAATAAAATTGTAATGATTTCCCCCTTGTCCTGTCCCTCCAGGCCCTTATCCCAAGTTCCTCTCCAGCTCCCCTTGAGCTCTCTTAGGCTCTGGAAGGGGGTCTAAAACCTCCCTGGATCCTTCTCTACACCAGGCTGGACATTCCCAGCCTTCCCAGCCTGTCAATGATTTAATACAATTCCCTTTCTTATACAATTGTGAAAATTGTTGCAGCAAGACCATTTTACCAGAGGAGGAGGAAAAGATGCACTCGGATGGAACAGCAGCTGCAAACCCAGCACTGTTTCACAGCTGCCAAAAGTGCTGAGAGTTCAGCAACAAGGGTGAAAATAAAAATGCTTCATAAGGAAACAGGATAAATCCTACAGATTCAGCTCCTTCCCACACCATCCCTACTCCTTCTGGGCACAACAGGGAGTAACTATATGTACAGGGCACCTACAGTCACAGAATCACAGAATGGTTTGGGTTAGAAACCATCTTAAAGCACACCTAATTCCAGCCCCAAAACTTTCTTTTAACTGTCCCTACCTTTTAGGAGCATTAGATTTCTTTCTCAAGTTTCTTGATCAGCTCTAGTGATGTTTTTATTAAAGGGGTGCATCTTAGGCTTCCAGAAAAGTATCAGTGAAGGAAATCTCCAGAGCTTCTTTAGCTTTTCCACCTGTCCCAAACTTTGCCTGCTCCTTCCTGGAAGAATTTAGGTACGAACAATTCTGATATATTTGATCAGTGACCCTCAGCACAAACACACCCCACAGGGGGTGAGATTTGAATGAGACTTACAGTGAACAAGTTGATTTGTCAGGAAGCTTAGAAAGTACAAGACCCTTTTGGACATCAGGGTCAAATTCCACTCATTGTATAAATCACCCACCACCACTGGGATGGATTTTTGCGCCTGGAAAGGAGATTTGAATTTGGCCATTAGTAAAACAAAATACCGAGCTGATTGAGGCTGGAGAGGAAGCAAAGAAAATGCAGGGAATGCACTTTACATTTCAGAGAGAACCTGGCATTTGCAGCACATCATCTTCCTGCCAGCTACAGAACAGCAGTGACTTGGCACAGGCTCCATGGCCAGATGTCACCCTCATCTGGTTCTCTTGGCTCAGGATGCTCCTTTGAAATGAGCAGCAAAGCAGGGCGAGGATGGCTCTGCCTGGTGCTCCCTGCACAAGGAATAGAAGGAGAAAAAGTTCCCCAGTTCCCCAAAGCTGGCATTGCTTTGCACCATTTTGACAAATTCACAGCCCTCACCGGGCAGAATCTGGGAGGTGGAAGCAGAGTCAAGAACCAGAGGGATTTGTTTGACAGCTGCCTCTCGTTGGGTGATGGATACAGCACAAATCCTCTCCGGATGCTTTCCCTGCAGCTTTAAACACTTCAGCACTCAGAGCCCTGGTGCATTTCCCAGGATAAAACCCTGCACTTTGTTTAAAGGCATTGCTGTGTCTCTATTCCACTGCACCTTCTTAACTGGTTGTTTTATTTAGAGATCCTTGAAATGAGATGATCTTTAAAATCCCTTCCAACATATCCTACTCTGATTTCTGCATTTCTATTATATTACCACAACCAAGAGCAAGGAGAAAAGCATCAGGGCATTCCCCACCTAAAACCTGCCTCTTTTGGAGTTAATTGCTATTTTTAGGCAAGTAAGGATTTATGATAGATAGGAAGGGACACAGCCTAACACCACATGTACCTCCTAAAACACCTTCAGATACACCAGGACATCGGAACTAATGGCCAGTATTTGTGGGGTTTTGACATGGCAGCGAAGTCCCCAAATGCCTTTAGACCTAGGGAACAAAAGAGACAGGCACAGACCATCCTGGCTAAGCCCCCCACATGAGTGACCTTCTCTCAGAAGGAGAATTCCTTTTGAACCCAACACCTGATAACACGTGTGTGTTTGTATACACATCAATATGTGTGATGAGAAGGCTGCTCCGTGGCAGAACCTGCCAACAAACCCATTTTTTGTCACCATCTGCTAGGAAGAGAGTGAGCACCTGTTAGGAGCAGCTGCCTGAATGCAGAATGTAGGTAAGAGAGAAAAATCAGTTTCATTTTGGACTTGGCCTGCTGCAGGTAGCACATGGCTTCCACCACCGAGGATGCCAAGTGGTCCTTTTTAAGTTTGTCCTAATTAAGAGCGTTACGAAACCTCCAAATTGTTCATTTCTAGGCTGTTACAGCAAGCAAAAGAAGTGATGGGCCCCCCCAAAACACCTCCCCACCTCCACTGGGGTCTGTGCCTTGTCCCCTGCCTTTTTCTTTCCTTGAAGCCAACGGAGCATTTGGGGGAGCCGCGCATGGCTCAGTGCCTCTCCTGGCACAGCAGCTGCCCCAGGACGTGTTGCTCTGAGGAATCCCACCATTGGCAACACCCCTCGACTCCTTCCTTTGGAGAACAACTGCTTCTCTTTGGCTGCCTCCTTGTGTCCATCCCCATGGGGGTCCTGGGAGGGATTTTGGAGAGATTTTGGAAGGAACGAGGGTGCTCGGTCCAGGCACTCGCTGTGATCAAGGCACCAGCAGCTGCCAGCCCTGCCATGCTGTCCTTTCTCCAGGGGGAGCCACGGGGTTGCCACCACCCAGAGAACTTGGAGTGGGCAGAAAAAACACATGAAAGGATTTCCCACTCTTGTCCAAGCAACAGATCCAAGTTCACAAGTCAGCATGGCCTCTCCCACAGTGCCTGGCACCACGGATGGTCTCAAATCTGCTGCTCTTAATCCCCACTTATGGCATCTGTGCATCCATGGAAGGAATGAGGTCATTCAGTTTGCTCCTTCCTGACCTCCCAAGCGTGGACTGTTCCCCATTCTCTTCAGCAAGCAATGCTTTGTGTCCCACGGCTGCCTTGTTCTGCACAGCCTGTGTGACACAGCCACTCACCCAGTGACAACACCAGCACCTGCCCATGCCTGGGTGTGAAAGGGCTTTTGGTCTTAAAAATCAGCCATCCTGCAAGGAATCTTCCTCTTCCCCTTTACCACACATCCCTACATCTAAGAATCATTTGGAGAGGAACAACAGGACTATGAAGAGCTCCTGTCCCCATTACCAACAGCAGGGGGTCAATGGATGGGTTTGCCTTGCAGAGGGAATATTTGAAATGGGCACCAACATTTGGGAGCCCTTTCAGGTCCAAATATCTTCCCATTTTTCTATTTTCCTGCTTTCTCATTTTATCTTCCATTTCTTGTCTTCCCAACTACTTCTGTCCATCTTCTGATCTACCCTGTGCCACAATCTCCTGTTATGAGTAGGATAAATATTTTTTTACAAATCATCTGTCCAACCTATTTGACCCCATAAATTTGTATTTCTTAAATGGCAGCAGAGAACTGGTGAGACTCTCACAGCCTGTGAAAATCCATAGGCTCGTGCACACAGGCAGTGCCTTGAGGAATAAGGGAGATTCCCAGAGTGCTTTTGAGGCTCCAAGATCTGTGATGTGCTTTACCGTTCAGCTGGATCAAATGCTGATCCCCAAAAAACCCAACCCTGATTTCCAGGTGTGAAAACAACTGTTCAGCTGGATCAAATGCTGATCCAAAAGAAATCCCAACCCTGATTTCTGGATGGGAAAACACCCATCCAGCTTGAGAGCAAGTGCACGAGGCTGAGGGAGAAATCCCATTTCTCCTGCTGCTCTTGCTGCAGTGAAACCCAGATAAAATCACACAAAGCCACCCCACAGAGTCCCTTCTCCCTGCAAACTGCACTTCCAGTCATGTGGGTTAGCACAGATCCGCCGGTCAAGCAGGAATTCTTTTTCCTAATGCAGATTTCTCTCTGTGAGCACATCTGTAAGCTATAGATCCCTGTCTCCTGGGACAGGCCTAATGGGCTCTGCATCCACTCTGCCTCGTTTCTTTGGGAAGTGTTGGCCCTGCAGTGGGAGGGCTGAAGAGGGGCTTGCGCTGAGGGATGTTTTTCATCCTGAATTTAAACGTACAAACAGAGACCGTGGGTTGTTATTGCTGAGAGAAACAACAACAGAGGGCTCAAGAGCCACAGACTGGGGAGTCAGGGACACAGAAGCATCCAAGGACAGGATGGACTAGCTAATTACTGTCACCCCTGCCCTCCAAATTAGTCATATATTTTCTTAACAGCTTTTGCTCCCCACCAGCCAAAGGGCAGCAATGCAGGAGCATAGAGAGGGCAACCCTGGGTGTCCCAGCTCCTTTCTTCCTGTTTGGTGGTGAGGAATCTCCTCCTGGTTCATATCCTGTGATTCCCTGATGGATTTGGGATGTCTAAGGAAGGCAGGGATATTGAACTGCTCAGTGCTGACTTTGCATGCAGAATGGGAAGGGGAAGAAGCTGGAGCTGAGCTCAGTTATGGACCATGAGAGCAGAAATCAGAGGTGTCCATGCCCAGGCAGGAGGGGATCCCACCAGGAAAGCTTCTCTCCAGGAGTAACATGGGATAAATCCATCCTTGAGAGCAGCTCAGCTGCTACTGAAGCTCTGCTACAAAGCAACCCCCTTGGGGCACTCTGAAATATTAAAATATTAAAATTCTCCATATTATTGCCACAGCACATGCTCAGATGAAGAACCTCAAATTGGGAAGAGCTCAGTCTTAAAAACAATCTGGTGAAAAATCCAAACTCTCCTGCCTTAAAAAAAAAAAAAAAAAAAAAAATCCAGCAACTGAAAGGGAAAAAGAGGAGAAAAAAAAAAAAAAAAGAAAATAAAAAGGCTTGTTCATGCTGTTACAGTTTAGGAACTGCTGGCATCCCTGTCTCTGAGAGGAAGGGATGGGGAGCTGACTGCTCAGCAGCTGAGAACGTGTGTTCTGGAAGCAGCTCCCGGAGCAGATGGTGCAATGATTACTGCCAGTAAATGTTAGAGCCCCCATTTCCTTCCTTTTTTTTTTTTTTTTCCTTTTTTTTTTAACTAGAATTCTGAACAACAGGGGAAAAATAATTACAAAGAATACATGAAAGCAGCTTGATTTCCTTTCTTTTTCCCCTCTCTGAGTGGGTCTTGCTCCTTCTCTAATACCTGACGCTGCAGAAGGGGATGTTCCCTGGGATTGCTGGGATGATGGAATCCACCACCAAGCACTTTGTTCTGGGGAGTTTGACACGGCTCTTGTGCTCCAAGCTGTGTTCCCTGGGAAATGAGGAGCTGCAGGATCATGTGCTGCGTATGGGATGCTAAAAAGAGGAAAAAGGAGAAGGGGTGCAGCTGTGTATAATGGAAGGCGTCCCTGCCTGTGGCAGGGGTTGGAATTGGTGGCCTTTGAGGTCCCTTCCAACCCAAACCATGCTGTGATGCAATGATTCCATGATTTAAATAGTCACCCTGCTGGCTTGTGGTGTGATAAACAGTCCTTGGGCCAAGAAATGGGAATTGTTTTTCCCTTTCATCACCAAGGTCTGGCTCCCCTGGCCCCATCTCCCTCTTCAATGTCTCTGAGTAGCCCTAAAATATTTCTCCCCCATTATGTCTCTTGTTCCTCTCTCTTTGTCCCAACATTCTCTTTTTTGACCCTTAAAATTTGATTTTTTTTTCTTTTTTTTTTTTGCCTTCTATCAGGGCAGCTTGTCCCTCATCATTTTAATATCACTTTAAACCCCCAGGAGAACCTGGCTCCCAAATTTTTAAAGAGCAAACATCAGCCAGGATGGGAAGGATCATCCCTGTCTTCTTGGAAAACACACTGTGGTGCTGGAGCAGGCACAGCCAGAGCAGCACAACACACCCCCCTGCAGCATCTCTTGAGGGCTTCAGCTTTTAAATGCTATGACATCTCTCCCAAATGTGTCGTGTTTTTTTTCTTTTTTGGTTTTTGAATTTTTTTAATGTCTGTAAATTAAGAAAAGCCAGGGAAATTTCCACTGGGAGATTAAAAAAAAAAAAAAAAAAAAAAAAGCAGGATATGCGCAAAACACGCCTCCTTCCTGAAATTCAGATCCCTGCTCTGCAGCGGGGAGGTACCAAAGCTCCTCGTAGACAGGCTGGGAGAAATATTTTAGAATTGAAAACAACATGTTTTTCTCCAGCTTCCTGCTCCCAACAATTTTGGCTGGAACTTTAAAAATATCAGTCTGAGGAGGGAGAAAACTGGCACGGAAAATGTCACATCCCCCCTGCCCCAAATTAATGTTTGCTGATTTATCAATCAACTGAGGGAAAAGACTTCTGAGAGTAACTGTCAGACATCCCTAAAATGGGGAGCATCCAGCTCCACTGGCAAGACTGAGGTGCCAGAATTCCTCACTGTGATTCCAGGTCAAAGCAAATCACATTTTCAATTGGAAGGCTGAAGTTTCTTTGTGACCATATAGGAAAAGGAATGGTCAACATCTGCTAAATTATCAAATTCTTATTATTATTAACCATGAAATTCCTCTTTGAAGGTCAGGCACGGCTTTTCAAGGTGAAGCCTAACAGTAGTTAAAGAATAAGATTTTTTAATTTCAGTTATAATAATTTTGAGGCTTTGTTGGGATGTTTTCAATTACAATCACAGCTCTCATCCTTTGACAGCTCCCAGGGAAGAAAAGAAGGAGTAAATGAAATGTTGCATCTTCATTCAAAGCCTGCAGCACTCACCAAACAAAACTGAAATGAAGGGTTCCAAGAAAGTCAGCACTGGACCATCCATGAATACTCCTCTCCTTGAGATGCAGCACTTGTATCAAGGACACAAACCATCAATAATGACAGCAGCAGTGTTTGTTCTGCAATTTGTGGGTATTCAGAGCCCACTCCTCAAATCCTTGCTTAAATTGTGGCAGCACAAATGGAGTTGGACAGAGCCTGGTCCTCGAGTCCTACACCATTTTCTGGGTTCAAAGGCTGAGCGTTTTAGCTGTGCAATAATGGGTGGTATTACCAGGTATTGTGATGAAAATAAATGTTCCTTGAAATGAAAATACCCTCTTTCCACAAAGCATGAACCCGGCTTTCTCTTTCTTCTCTGCTGGATCAGTGGTATTTGCAGAAAAACTCTTGTGGCACTTGTAGGATAGCACTCCACGCTGAGCTATGAAGGAATAGGTCAGGCTTGGGGGTGTTTTCTTTTAATTTGTTGTTCCAGCTAACTGAGAACACCAGTTTAAAGATTGGTAAATACAGATGCTGCATATCTGACACACCTGAGCATTTCTTGGCTGATTGAAAAATAAAAATCAGTAACACTGAGGAAATGTGCAAGGGATTTGATTTATTTTTAACATTTTTGTTGTCCTTTCCAGGTTGGATGGGGTTTTGAGCAACCTGGTCTCATGGAGCCATGGCAGGGGTTGGAACTGATGATCCTTAACATCCCTCCCAACCCAAAACATTTTGTGATTCTCTTTCAAAGTACATTTGCTGAAACCCTATTCTTCCTGCCCATTAAAAGCATTTGCCCCAGCTACTGAAGGGTTTAATTCTCTTCTCTAAGCCTGACTTGGTGAAAGGCAAATCCCCCCCATCTCTTTCTTTATAGGGTTCATAAAGAGATTTTTTTGGTCATCAAGAACAAGACCAAACTGCACTCCAAGACCCCTTTACAACCCCAGAGGTGTGATATTGTTTTCATGACTTTCCTGACAGTCTTCACATCCTGCCTGATGCTGATTTCATGGGATTACAAAGTGAGGTTTAGAGATATCACTAAAAATATCACCCAAAAAAAAATTGACTTTGGGGAAAAATTGATTTGTGATCCTGTAAATTCAACTCAAGATTTCTGAGACTGCAGAATGAGAGGCTGGGGCAGGTCCCTTCCCTGCCTGTCCCTTTATGTGTCTGCTTGTTACTTGAAGCAGAGCTGAATTTTGTGATTCGAGGGCTTGACCACGTGGGAGCTGTGGCATTGCCTGACCTGGTAAGGAGTCCCAGAATATGCAGCCATGAACACCATGCACATTTTTGCTGGGAAAACTGATAAGGAACTAGCACAAGTTGCCCAGAAAAGCTGTGGCTGCCCCTGGATTCCTGGAAGCATCCAAAGCCAGGCTGGAGCCACCTGGGATAGCAGAAGCTGTCCCTGCCCATGGTGGGAGGGTGGGAACAGGACGGTCTTTAGATCCTTTCCAACCCAAACCACTCCATGATTCTCATGCCAGCTTTCCTCTTCTCTTCCCTCTGATTTTTAAACTTTCAGCAAAGCTTTGCTCCTCACCTTTACCCAGTGAGTGCCTCTGGAGTGATTTGGGAACCTGAGGCAAAAAAAGTGCAACACAAAACTTTGAAAAATCCCACGCTGGCCTGTTGTTACCAGGCATCTTAATGAGGATAATTTATAGAATTCCACTAACATAAATGCATTCTAACCATCCCTGCCCCCCACCCCAAACAAGGAATCAATTGAGGGAAAATGGCCCATGGCAGGAAAGAAGGAGAGATGGATTAAATATTTAAAGCGTTCCTGTAAATGAAGACGCCAAAGCCAGGTCAGTAATGAGCTTCCCCCGAAGCCACTGGGAACTCACATTAATGCTGCACTTGACTCCTGCAGGTCTCTCCCACATGCCAGCAAAACTCTCCCAAGTTGCCAAGCAGACACATGGAACAAAGTGTTGTGTTGGGCTCTGTGTGTGTGTGCAGGATGGGGAGAGAGATTTAACCCCTTCTGCACATCCAGAGCTTACGTAAAATAAGACAAGAATCAGAAACTGCTCTCATTTGGTTCTGGGGTTGACTTCTAGCAATGAAATAATCGAGTTCAAATGAAGGACTGTGATTCTCCTGAACCAAACAGAATAAATGGATTCTGTAGGTTGAAACTCTGAAGTGTTTGCAGAGGAGAGGTGCTAGAAATATGATCATGGAGTGGTTCTGGTGGGAAGGGACTTGAGGATCATTTCATCCCAACCCCCTCATTATGGTAATTAACACTCATTACACCAGATTTTTCCAAAATAATTCATTCTATTACATGTGTAAACAGTGTTCTACACTTAGTATCATCCAATCACCCTCTTGGAGTCCATTTAGGCACTGGAAGAGCTCTAATGTCTCCCTCAAACCTTTTCTTTTCCAGGTTGGACACCTCTGCTCTCTCAGTCATCCTACTATCCCACAGCAGAAGCAGTTCCATTTCCAGCGTTCCCAATGGTCATTTCCCAATCTTTTCCCCTGCCTCCGTTGCTGTTTTCCACTCCAAATACAAGAGTTACATTCTCTTGCCTAAACCAGAGCCCCATGAGCTCCATTCAATGCAACTTTCTCTTTTGACACAGAACAAATATCAAAACTCATGCTAAATTCTCTGATTTCAGACTTCCTGCAAATTTCCTGCTGACTTTCTAGCAGCTCCATGTAGACCTGGTTGTCTTGTCTTGCTTACAAGGATTTTCTCGGTGCTTGCAAAGGCTTTGATTATTTGTGCCAGCATATTTCAAGGAATTATTGTGGTTATGTCTACGCTGCCAGGTCCTCCTTTCCCATTAAGCCAGGTTTCAAATATTCCTAATTCCAGGCCCGCACTACCTCACCCATCTCCTGCAAGTTCCAGCCACTTGGAAGTGCCAAACAGCTCCAAGATCAATATGAAGAGGCTTGGAAAAACATGGGAAAACAATCAACTGATCATCGAGAGTTGAGCACTCAGAAATTGATGAAAAAGGAAGATTTAAATCCAGGCATGAAAAGCAAAATCTTCAACTATTAAAAAAAAAAAAAAAAAAAAAAGGCTATAAAGGGCCCTGAAAGGGTTGTGCTGCCCAGGACAGTGGGGAAATCCCCATCCTTGGTGGGATTTAAAAGCATGTGGATGTGGCACTTGGAGACATGGATCAGTGGTAGCCTTGGCAGCACTTGGGAATGGCTGGACTCAAAGGTCTTGGAGAGCTTTTCCAACCTCATGATAGGCACAGGCAGAAGAACTTCATCATCAAAACTGAAAGGGTTTAGAGCAGTCCACGGTATCTTTTTATCCCATTAACTTCATTTCCCATCCTTTCCCAGCACAATTTCAAAGATGGGGGGCAGGGATCATTCCCAAGGGCAGTTTGCACATGGCCAACCTGTTTCCAAAAGTAGATTAAGAGTATATGTAGTAATTAATACCATGGATGAAACCAGGTTCTGCCATTCAAGCTTCACCCATGAAGCACCTCTTAATGAGACAAGTGGAATCCAGGGACAGAATCATCCAAGAAATCTCTTGGATAGAGACATGGACATTAATAATTTCCTCCCATGACTATACCAGGCTGCTGGTGGGACTGTCTTTCTTCCACAGTTTATTCAGCTTTTACACTGCACAATTTCTGAGGCTGTTTGGGGTATCTCCTAATCTATTTCATATTAATTAGTTGTTGTACTTTTTTTTTCTTCCACCTGTACTATATCAAGCAGCAGAAAACATTATTCCACTCATTTATCTGCTGATGACACGAGCTGGGGTGAGCAGTCTTCAGTCATTTGTCATTTGGATGGCACTTTTTCTCTGGCATTTCCATCCATCTTCTCCCACTGGATGATATTTGCAGATAAATCTTTCAGAATTAGGTGATTTCTACCTCCATGATATCTCTAAGCCTTAGGAGCTGATTTCCACTGTGCTGCTGAACCTGAACCTGCATCAGCCAACCTCAGAGTGGCAGGATGCTGCCTTTCCAAGATTTTGGGATCAAGCTGGCTGTCAAAATAAAGTTTTTTGGCAAGCCAGTGGAACCTATCCAAGGATCTCCCAGGATTCTGCCACAGATCCTCTCCCCCCACTCCTTGGCAGCAGAGCATTATGGCTGGATGATCTTAGAGGTCTTTTCCAATGATTCCATGATTAAACTTCAGGACAACTTACCCCATTCTGGTGCCTGATCATTGCTCCATTCCATATTTGTGCTGTGTAGGGAATCCACAGCCTCAACTCCTGCACTGATGAAAAGCTCACTCAAGCTCCAGTGCAAGAAAATCTCTAAATCCTCCATGGTTTCAACCTCCCAAATCATCCATTATCAGCTTTATTGTAGTGGTTGGCACAAGGAGTTAGTCCAACAGGCAATGACTGACAGTTTTCTACTAAAAAATGGCACTATCTGGCAAAGCAGAATTGCCATTCCACAATATCCCAGTCCTCCAAAGCATTTCTGTCCCCTCTCCAAGGCCCACGAGCAACCAGCAGATATGGACAGGGTTTGAGAGAGAATCTGAACCACAACTGTGGCTCAACTGGTCATGAAGACACGTGGAAATTAAGTAAAAAAATATTACAACCAAAATCTTTTACTCTTGGATAAATTAGGTTATTCCCCTCACAATGGGAATAACTGGGAGAAAAACCTCACTAGGTGTTAAATGGTACTTGATCCATTTTTATGGGAAGGATTCCATGAGACTGTTGCCCAGAATAACAAGGAACCAAATTAGCTGACCTAGGAAATCCTTTCCAGACCCAAGTTTCTGTTCTCTTTAAACTAAATGAAAGAAAAATGCAGTTCTCATCTCTGAAAGGAAAATCAGTTTTCCTGGAGCCCTGACATGCAAACAGGACTTTTTTTTTTTTTTTTTTTTCCCATCTGCAGCAGTTCAGACAGATTTAATGTGATTAATGCTGCTAAACTATGTCACCTATGGCATTTTTCTGCTTTCCAGTAGATGAAAAGGCTTCTGTTCAAAAAGAAAACTGCAATATGTGCTGCATGAAATGCCAGCTGGGAGTGGAGGAAGAGAGTGTAGTGATGGCAGATACTTGATTTAGCTCTGCATCAATAAAACATCCACATTTGTAAGAGAGAATGTGAAAAATGTCTTAATTGAGTGATATTTGTACCAGGATATTGGACCACTCACCTGGAATCACTTCCAGGATGCCCTGTTGTATTCCTTGAATTCAGACATAAATCTCCCCTATTCAAAGCTGTCACTGAAAGCAATGTCACAAAGAATGAACTTAATGGGTATGAGGCAAATTTCCATCTGATTCGGGTAGGAAGGAAGACCCATGGAGAAGAGAAGGATGCAGGGAGACCTCAGACCCCTTCCATTGCCTAAAGGGGCTCCAGGAGAGCTGGAGAGGGATTTAGGACAAGGGATGGAGGGGCAGGACCCAGGGAATGGCTGCCCACTAACAGAGGGCTGGATTAGATGGGATATTGGGAAGGAATTCTCAGCTGTGAGGGTGGGGAAGCCCTGGCAGAGATTTCTCAGAGAAGCTGTGGCTGCCCCTGGGTCCCTGGAAGTGTCCAAGGCCAGGCTGAATGGGGCTTGGAGCAACCTGAGATTGTGGAAGGTTTCCCCTGGCAGGGAGTGGAGTGAGATGAGCTTTAAGGTCCCCTACAACCCAAAACATTTCATGCCTCTGTGACCTCTAAGGCTGCTGAGTCCAACAATTCACTGAGTTACATAAAAATTCAATATACCAGTATGACAAACTGAGGTGCTGGTGTCCCCTGGCCAAAGGCACAAGTGCTGCTGCACAAGGGACTTGCTCAGAGCTCTCCCAATTCCCAGGTGAGTGCCAGAGCTCTTGCTGCCTTCTGGACAACTTGCCATGAGAATTGTATCAATGGAAAACTAACCCACAATATTTTGTGGCAGTTGAGATCTTTGAAGTGGCTCAGCACATGAATACATGTGGAAAGGAATTGTGGAAGGGGGCAGCAGGAGAGAGGAGAAGCCAGGATCCTCTCTTTTCCCAGCCGTGCAACTGCACCTGGATCTGATCCTCCACCTCCTCCTCCTCCTCTTCCTCTTCCTCCTCTTCCTCCTGCAGCTCAGACTTTGCTGCCAGAGGAGCTATTTTGGTGCAAACTGGGTGTGAAGGGAACACAAGCCATGGTGTCCTACATAGCAGCCTGCTGGCAGTGATGGCACAGAGACTCCTGACTCACGTCCCCTTCACGGAAATTCCTTCTCCAAAGTTTACATCACCCGGCAGCTTTTTATTATTTTTATTTTTTGGGTACCTGGCACTCAGTGTTTGCAGCTCCTTTCTCTGCCAGGAGTCCAAATACAGCAGAAGACAACATCCAGGATGCTACCAGTGATCAGAAATTAATTGTGGTTTTATAAAAGGCAGAATTATTTTCTTCCTGTTTATCCCTATGAAAGGAATGTTGCTGACAGGGGGTGTTCTACTTTTTTCTCACTGTTGGAGTTTTTTCACATTATCAGAGTTTAGCCTCTCAACCAACTTTTAAAGGTTTGTAGCATCAAAATAATCTGAAAAACTGTCTTTTTTCCACAACCACATCCAAGCAGGGTTCAGGATATTCTTCCCCCAGCCTGGCTAAGCTTCCCTGTGGCATCCAAATCTCTCCTTGTTCCATGCCATAAGGTCTTGCAAATCCTTCTAAGGAGTGGCTCCAGATCCTCATATTATGGAATTTTCTGCTCTTCAGCACAAGGTCTGAGCTGTTCATGGCCCAAAACATTCAGTAAGACTCCCAGAGGCTGGGATTTGCCAGTGGGCACTGGACCAGATGGCTTTGGGAATTTGTCCAGAGCAAGAGCTCTCCATCCCAGCCTGGTCATCTAGGTGGGTCATCAAATCTGTTCTACTGTCTGAAAAGTGCTGGATCAAAGGGATCCACAAAGAAGGATCTCAAATTCCTTTTCGAGTCTGTTCTAAATCTCCAAGACAACATCTCCTCTCTGCATCTTTATTCTTTGAAGATAATAAGGAATTACATCACAATCTTCCAGTACCCAGAGCTCGTCCTTTTCCTCCTAATACCTTCTGAAAAAGAAGGAATTGTTCTAATCTGGAGGTCTCACCTCCTACTCCAATCACCTAATCTCCAAACCTGACTGGTTTTGTCTGAAAAAGGAATGCTTGAGTTATGCTTTTCCCACATCTCATCCTGTTTAGGCTGAGATTAAGGCCCAGCCCAGGTGGCTGCCATGGGAGCAAGGGGTTGGGTGGACCTTTGGTCAGCCCCAGCACACCTGGACCTTTGTTTTTATGCAGTTTGCACAATTTTCAGCCTTCCAGAGTAACAGGTTGGGTGAAGGGAAATTGGCCTCATGACGACAGAAAGATGCTTGCAATTCCCTACTCACAGAACAGACCTGAGTCCTAATCCTGATTCCTGCAAGGTTTGGGTCCACATCCATAAACAAAATTATTTCAGGTTTGCGCCAGTCGTACCAGAGACTGTGAAAATGACTGAAATGTCCATTAAACCCCATTTGTGCACATTCCAGTCTCCCCTCCACACCTATCCAGACATTTTATTGATCTGATAAGAATATTTATTGTGGGGAGTGCCCTTGAAGACAGATGTAAATATGTTTTACAAGGGTTTGTCCAACTTTCCAAACAATAAATACAGTAACCCCTGAAGTTGCCAAAAAAATTACCTAATTTACATTTTGTCTTGGCCAAGGCCCTTCTGCCTCTAGGCCAGTCCTGCTGGGTAGCTCAGGGTTGGTACTTGGGTAGAGCCTTCCTGGGTGTTTGAAACAGAGTAGGTTCAGATGTGAAGAAAAATAAGCCCTGATTCTTTGAGAGCACAAGGATGAGAGCAGGATTTCATGGAATCACAGAACGTCCTGAGTTGGAATGTACCCACAAGGACCATCCAGCCCAGTTGCTGGCCCTGCACAGACACCCCAACAATCCCAAACTGTCCCTGAGAGTGTTGTCCAAACGCTCCTGCAGCTCTGGCAGCTGTGGGGCTGTGCCCATTTCTTTGGGAGCCTGTTCAGTGCCCAAACACCCTCTGGGGGAAGAATCTTTTCCTGATTTCCAACCTAAACCTCTCCTGACATCACTCCAGCCATCCAAGTCTGACGGCAAGCCCAGGGTATGAGCACCAAGAGCTGCCATTCCCCCAGCATCACCTCAATACTCCACCTCCTCTCCACCTCCAAGTGCTGTGCATTAAATTGGGAATTTATTATTTAACGTGATCTTCCATCTGCAGGGCTGTGCAGATTTGTGACTTTGACACCAGAGCTGGGAGGTGGCAGCACAGCCAGGCAGGCACATTAAAGATCAGAGCAGTGACACTGCCTGCTGAGGATTCAGGTTTTTCTCCTAAGAAGTTACAGGAGGAAACATTTGTAGTGTGTCTCGGTGACATCTCTGGGAATAATCCCCACTGAGCCCCTTCCCCTCTGCTTCTTAAGAAATCACTACCTACCCTTATGTTTGGAAATCTGTTTCTAAGCAGCTTTACCTCATTTGAGCTCAGTCTTACAATAAGGGAGCTTCCACCATCCCCTGCAGCAAAACTATGAATACATTCTAGGTCAATTCCCCAGGCCTGGCTTTTCTCCCCAGTTCAAACCAGATGCTCTAAGGAGCACCACATGCAGAGAAGCAAAACAGCCTCAGCCTCTCCTTGTTTCCATCAGGACAAAACTCTTTCAGGAATTTCAGCTCCAACCCACCAGTTCCCATGGAAATGCTTCTGTCTAAAGGTTGCCCAGAGAAGCTGTGGCTGTCCCATCAGTGGAAGTGTCCAAGGACAGGTTGGAGCAATCTGGGATAGTGGAAAGTATCCCTGCCCATGGAATGAGATGAGTTTTAAGGCCCCTTCCCACCCAAACCATTCTGGAATTCTGTGATTTCACATTCAGCTGATGTCTGTCAGAAAGCACCATGTCTTCTGATACTGGAGAGAATCATGCACAGCCCAATTTATGAATATATTACAAATTAGAATTATAAATGTGGCTCGCAGCTGATGTCACTTCAATTCACATCATGCAGATCCCATCAAAACAATGCATCTTCCGTGAAATAATTCAGCATCCTCAAGTAGCAGGAAAGGGGCTCTTTGCCTATAACGTGCGCCTCTCCTTTATTTTAATATAACATTAAATATGCACAGTTAAGCACTCAAAAGTCAGGAAATGAGAAATGCAAGGCTCATGGAGCTTTAACTCTGCCTCCTTGAGGATATTAATTATGTTGTCATCTTTTATCAGATCATTGCATACTGTTTCTTAAATAATCTTTTTCCGCAACCTTTCCCACATCCATACGTTCCAGAGCAGCCCTGGATGGCTCTGCTGGAAACCACAGGGATTCATAATGAGCAGAGGTCACACTGAAGGATTCACGTTTCCATTCTGCCTTTCAGTTCCTTGGCTTCCCAGAGTTAAAACGTGCAACTTCAAAGGTTAAAATCACACTTGGTTTTCACTGTTGTTCATCCCAGGGCTGCAAAGTGTTGCCATGGAGTCAGAATCATGGGATGTCGTGAGTTGGGAGGGACCCACAAGGATCATCCAGTCCAGTTCCTGGCCGTGCACAGACACCCCAACAATCCCACCCTGTGCATCCCTGAGAGCGTTGTCCAAATACTCCTGGAGCTCTGGCAGCCTTGGGGCTGTGCCCCTTCCCTGGGGAGCTGTTCCAGTGCCTGACACCCTCTGGGGGAAGAACCTTTCCCTGATATCAAACCTAAACCTCCCCTGGCATAGCTCCAGCCACTCCCTGGATCCTGTTCCTACTCAAAGTAGAAGTCCCCCCAACTTCACCCATTGTTCCTCCCTCTATACTGAACAGTAACATATTGAAACTGGTCCTTCCCAGTGCTGAAAAGCATTTGAGGAAGTAATAATTCCTTTTTATACAATGAAATTTCCTTTGTACTTGCAATATCATATATAATGTATAGATATATAATATCGACATATCTTATATATAAGAGCATCTTGTCTTTATCAACAGACTAATTTTCCATACAGAAGGGGGAAAAAATTGCTAATTTTGCACTTAACGATGGAATCAGAGTACCCTGAGTTGAAAGGGCCACACAGAATAATGATGGGTACCAAGAGGCCTCTCTTCAGGAAAGGCACAAAACTTCCCATCCTTGAAAATTAAATACTAATATTCCACCTCCTTTTTGTTTCATGGTGTCTTTCCAAGACCTGATCCCATTCCACTGACTTCCAGTGGAGCTGAACTTCTCCCTGCAGATCACCTCTACAGGGTTTGCAAAGTTAACCCCTCTTTTCTTTTTTTCCATTTCCTCTGGTTGTTTCCTCATTGAATATTTAAGGAATATAGAACATGGATAAAACAGCAGCTTTCCACCTCCATGCCAGACTTTTGAGGTGTCACTCAGAATTACAGACTGGCTCTTCCTGCATGGAGAGCCCTAAATCCCAACAAAAAGCTCAGGTTTGCATTTGGTATATTATAAATAAGCAGGAATATGCTCAGGGCTGCAGGAAGAGCTGACAGCCTCTGGCAGCCAGGTGAGGTCCAAAGCAGGGGGATGCTCCCACTCCCCACAAAAAAGCAGCTGCACAACCTTATGGAGAGATTTTGCTCCCCCAGGGGCGGGTTGGATGCTGTTACAGATAATGTAAGTGGTCATATGGTTGATTTGAAATAAACTGGGTCTGTGTATAAGCTTAACTGCACTACAGCAGCTTTCAAATCACCATGACAACCCTGGGTTTATAGGCAAGATGATTTTATATCTATCTATGTATCTATCTATGTATCTATCTATCTATCTATATATATATATATATATATATAGAGAGAGAGAGAGAGAGAGAGAGAGAGAGAGAGATTGAGAGAGAGATTATACTATGTATCAGCAAGATATGATATATATGGCCTTTGTTAGAATAATGAGGAATGATGGGTCTCTGTACCAAGGAACTTTCAAACTGAATTTGGGATCCCAAGACATGGAGCATGTCCACTCCGTGCAGTTGGGAAGGTGGAAGACAGACCACAAATATTTTCTGCAATGATTTCAAAGCTCAGCCAGATGAATCCACACTACACGCATGTGATTTCTTATCTTTTACCAGGAAAAAGAGTGGGAGAAAAAAAACGCCATTTCTTCTTCTAAATAATGCTTCTCCATGACATTTTTCTCCCATATAAACAGCTGAGTTGCAGGATTGTCTAATCCTCTGAGAGCAAGGTTTGGTTGGAGATTCCAAAAGCACTGGGAGTGCATTGCATCCCTGGCCTGTGCTCCAGGCATGTGGCACAGATAACCAGGTTATCTCCCAGGCAGGGAAATCCCAGGCCATTTCCATAATTTATAGATAAGCTCAGCTGAATAAACCGGACACGAAATTGTCACTGTCTGTTGAACAAACTGTGTGGAACTGTTGAACAAAGGGACATTTTCGCATCTGGCATCACACAACAGAGGCCCCACATGAGCAGCTGTGCAAAGCTGGGGCTGGTAATTCTGTTTCAGTAGGAGCATTTCTGCTCAAAGATGTTTATTCCCAGCCTAACGCCGACCAAACACTATTCTTGCTAATATGTGTGTAAAGGTAATCTAATAATATCTTTTCTTGCAGAGGATATTTACAAGAAACCTTCTTTTTGTCGGGGAAATCACTCATTGATTCCTGTCTCTCACAAAATGCACCTGAGGCCTCGCCGTGGCCCGGAGGTTTTAAATGTTATGGCACAGCTCGCAGCCATCCATTAACCTCTCTCAGGCCCTCAAGGTGGGCTTCCATGTGCAGATTCCACACTGGGAATGCTTGGCCTGTGTTGGCTTGTCCACCATGGCCAGGAATTGCCTGGGATAGTGCCAGGAAACCCCCTCAGACTTGGCCCCACTGTGCCGAGGACGTGTCCAAAAGGGACCAGTGTGGATGGGCCAAGGGGCATCTCCACGGCACAATTTAATGCACAAGGAAAAGTCAGGCTGTGCTTTATGCATTAATTTCCACTGCCAGAGGGCAAGGTTAGATGGGATATTGGGAAGGAATCCTTCCCTGTGGAATTGGGGAGGCCCTGGCACAGAAAAGCTGTGGCTGCACCATCCTTGGAAGTGTCCAAGGCCATCTTGGAGTAATCTGGGATAGTGGAAGTTTTTCCTGTCCATGGCAGGGGGTTGGAACTGGATGAGCTTTAAAGTCCCTTCTAGACCAAATTATTCTGTCACTCCATGATTTACACTGGGCTTATTTCCCACTCCTGATGCACAGAGCATTTCTAGATAAGTGATGGTATCTCAGTTCCTCCGGATGATGCCTTTCCTGGGTGCTATTTTTTCCACTAATGTGTTAAACCATTGAAGCACTGCTACACTGGGGGAGAGAGGCAACAGGGAGTAGAACTATTTTAAAACTTTGCTCTTCCTTCTCTCTGTAATCATGGAACTCTTCTGCTTTTCATTGCTATGTACAGCTCAGTATCCAGGCAGTTTCCTTCTCCATCTGCCACAAGAAGCTGCAATTCAGTGAATTATTTCAGTTTAAGATGGCTGCTCTCAGAGAAAATAAACACATCCTGTGTCTTACCCTTGGATTTGGACTTCCTGTGCCCTTTTGCTTTCATCTGAAACCAAAGTCCTTCACTCTCCAGGGATGCTGTTGCTCTTTATTTGTGAGCAGGTGCAGCAGCTACAAAAGGAGGCTTTTCCTGCTCTGCCAGAACTCACTTTTTGGCTGAAGGGACCACAAAGGGAAATTCCAAAACTTCTGTTATTCATAGACTAACTGGTCTGAATGTCTTGTGCCACCAAGCTTCTTTAGAAGAAAAGGAAAAAGTTTTTTTGTCTCAAATATCCCTGACAATAAACAGAGATAACACCTGTGAAACCATCAGGGTTTGCATTGACTTCCCGCTGCAAAACCCCATACTCTTTGCAAAGGGCTCCAGAAAGTTTTCAGCCAGTTCCACCCAACCCTTGGACCTGTTAACCTGCCCCATATAAAGCTAAATACATTTTACTGCACTGCAGGTGCAGGCTGGAAAGGCAGAGCTGCTCAGAACACATGAAAAATTCCACCTTGCAAACATGGAAACAGCTCCTGAGAGACAGAGAAACTCTTCAAAATAGCTCCTTGATTCATTAGGAACAACAGCAAGGTTGACACATCCCCCACGTTTCATCCCACCCATGGATTCATTACAGGCACCAGAGGGATGCAGGCGCTGAGGAACCGAATTCCTTCCCCCACCTTTCTTCCCCACAAAGCCTCTCGCTGGGTTTTATCTGTAACTTCAGCAACAGCTTGAAATGCTGGGGAACTTGACAGGGTGATTTATCATAGCTAGTTGCATTTTTCTCAAAACATCCCAAGCAGATGATATTATGATATGAAGGAGGGGAGGGGGGAGAAACAAGATGTAGTCATTGTACATGACAAAATCTCATTATTAGGGCATCACAAAACAAAATAGGAGAAGACTGGGGCAGATAATGACAACCAGTGCTGAAAACAGACAAAAAAAGAGAGAAAACCAGGCAAATTAATAAATAAAAAAAGTGTAAAAATAGGATGGGAAGGATCTCTAACCCAGCCTTCCCTGGAGGCAGGTTGGGCTCTACCTGAGTCTGTCCCAAAAGATATTTGTGACAGAGTCCACAGCAACACCAAAGTCCTGTGCTAAATAATCACCTGCAAAAACATTAGTGGAATTCTGAAAAGCCCCACACTGAGCCACAACTGCTGATGAAACAGAATTTAAGAGGGAAGAAACAACTTGCCATATTGCAGAGGAATAGGAACCCCTTGGTGATACAGAAAGAGCTGACTCTACGAATTCTGGGGGCTTGGGGAGGGGGAAAGAAAATATTTCTTTTCTCCTCAGAAGTGTCTCTGCTTAGGAATATTCTTCTCCCCTGAGCTTGCTTTGGGAGGGCACATGTTCATGACATCATTTTACAGCAATATTAGAGATAACAATACCAAATAAATAGATCTGAAACGTAAAATTAAAATGTTTTCCTTTTTTTAATACATCTGTCTGGGAAGGGCTCATCCAGGAGCAACACAAGGACTCTGGAAATGTACTTCAAATTCCAGAAGTCTAGCGGGCAGGGTGGGCTTGAGCTCACATCTCCGTGTGTTGGTTTATTTTTTGGAGTATGAAAGCCAGTTCCAGCTTCAGCTGTTCAATCAGACCAGCTCACATTGCTCATTTCTAATGACCCTCATGGAGACCAGGAGCCCATCTTTTATGAAAGGCTGGAAAATCACAGAGCTACGAGTGAAAAAGCACTTTAAAACCTGTAAAGCAGAATAAAGGGCGGGTGACCTACAAAGCAGAGGCTTCTTTTGGTGATTATTGCACGAAACATCAGGGAGAAAAAAAGAAAAATCTTTTCTTGAGCCAGTGGTGAGTCAGAATGAAACAAAACCTTCATATTCCACCTGAAAGATACCTCACCATCCACCTGAAAGCCACGATACTTAAAGATGAAGTTATCCCTGTGTCAGGGCTGAGGTGACACCTGAATTCAGCTTCAGCCCTCAATGGGCTTACATGAAGCTCTGAGCCACGGTTATGAACCACTTGAGAGTTCTTCATCATTCATTTCATAATACCAATTTCACACCGGCACTGGAGTCAATACAGCTCCTCAAAAAGGAGAAACAGGCACAGAAATGTCTAATCTGTGACCAGCAGCATCTCCTGTAGGTGCAGGTTGGCCTGCCCTCATTTGCCACAGTGCAGATGACAAATGGTAAGAAGAATAAACTTAACAGCTCTTCCTTAAAGTTTGCAGAATAAATTCTGCATACGATATGATGAGATGCCAATTAAAGGAGAAACAGCACAGAACCACAGAGTCACAGAGTCACAGAATCACAGAATCACAAAATGGTTTGGAGGGGAAGAGACACCCAAAGCTCACCTTGTTCCAACCCCCCTGCCATGGGCAGGGACACCTTCCACTATCCCAGGTTGCTCCAAGCCCTGTCCAACCTGGCCTTGGCACTTCCAGGTATGAGACAACTATCCTGGTTCTGTTTAAGGACATGCAAAACAAATATTTTAAAACAAGAGGCCACATCCAAATGTCAGTTTGGTACCTGGCATGTGCTGCCTCAGCCCCCATCTGGGAAAGGCCCCATTAATCCGGCCAAAATTGTGTCAGAGGCTTTACTAAAAACCCTAGGCCAACATCCGAGCCCATGTCCTGGCTGCATTTAGGTTTCTAATAGAGATGTATTTATTAGGCTCCAGTTGGAGCACATTTAAGTGGTGGGGGTTTGTGGGATCCAGCTCTGCTGGGCTTGGCTCATAGCTGGGTTCAGCTCAGTGCAGCTGGAAGTCAGCGATCCTGCCTGGTGTCAGCTCAGCTCCTGTGGGCTTTTTTTTAATCCAAGGGGCACTGCCAGCACCCACTGCATATGCTGAACGTAATTAAAGCCTTTTTCTTCAATTAAACCTTTTGACTTTGTCTAATAAGGCAGGATCCGGTCAAATTTCTGCATAACACAGCGAAATGTGTAAAGAAATGGCTCAGAGAATTTCTGTGCACATGTGTGTCTTGCAAATTTCATTTATTTCCTTTATTTCCTTTGGACCTTTACATTGTGGTCAGGCTCTGGCACAGCTGCCTAGGGCTGTGCTGGAATCCCCACCCTTGAAGGGATTTAAAAGCAGTGTGGATGTGGCACTTGGGGACATGGCTCAGCGGTGGCCTTGCCACCTGGTCACAGGCTGGACTTGATGATCTTGGAGGTGTTTCCCAGACTGAATTCTATTCTATATAGAAAATAGCACTCAACTGCAGGACACTGGGGTCTCTCTAGGCTTCTGTCCTCAGGCCTTTCTCCACTTTTATTTCAAATTTTTATCATGATTTTGGATCCTTATCGCTGTTAATAGATATGGAATCAAAATGTCTTAATTACAAAATGTGCCTGGATTAAAATATCATGAACAAAACCAGTTAAGGGAAGGCCAGAGGGAACTGTGTCCTTTAATCAGCCAGTTTATTAATAATGTAATAAGTTCTCTCAAAGTTCTCTCAGGGCTCACGACTTCCTGATGGAAGATTTTGCTGGAGGGATGTGAAAGGGTGTTGTGCTCAGTGAACCAAACCATGCTTGGGGCACAAGCTGGACTGCTAAAGAAAAACATTTAAAACTGGGTTTTGTGTCACCTTCAGGGGTGGGGGGAGATGTTTAAGCCAAATATAAATAAATAATTGCAGAGCCCATGGGAAATAAAACCATAAAATAAATACACAGCAGAGAGATTTGCCCACTTCCAGACCATCAAACTCCCAGGGATGCTCAGGAAGTGCTTCTTAGTTGCCCTAATTAAAGGGAGATTTAGGACGTGGCCATCTGTAAATCTATTTTGTCAAGATGAGGCGTTAATGTAAAGGGAAAATAATTTGGAGAAAGCTCTTGGCTAAAAGCTTCCTTATATATACCCACCTGTTCTTCTAAAGGTTTTCTATAGCAACCATCAACAAAGGGCTTTCAGAGCAACAGCATCACTGAACAGAAATGTGGAAGCCATTAAATTTTCTTCTAAAAAAAAAGAATTTTGTCTGGAAATGAAAACTTCAGTGGCAAAGCTGCATTTTTATGAAATATTCTCATTTTCTCAAGAAATCACCTTTTTGAAATCTAAATTAGGGTTCTTCTGGTCTTCTCTGTGCATCACAATTATATTCACCTTTATCATGCTTTTTATCCCTGTCTTTTTCCCTCTCTTACCATCTAAAATAATAACAAGGAAATAAAAGGAGGCCATGAAATAATGAAAATGTAGCAAAGAACTACATCTTTTATTATATTACAGGTCAAAATGGGGATAACAACAATTTAAAGACACAGCAAAATGTGATTTCTTCAAAATGGTCTCACAATGGAAAGAATTTTCTTTCTTGGAAAAGTGTAACTTCAATATGCCAACATCTTGCCCCCTCCTTTCCACCTCTCTGCCCAAAATAACTCAACTAAGAACTCACAGATTGGAAGGAGCTGTATTTGAGAATACACCAGATATACAGAATACACACACAGACACACACACATGCACTGAACACCTCTGACCAACCCCAGGTTCCTGGCTGTGAATTTCCTCTTTCTCTCTCTAAATTGATGGATTTATTTCACTTCAAGAATGTTATTGCCTCTAGGAATGTGTGACAGGCAACAGGTGTTTCAGTTTTTTTAAGAAAAACCTGAAAACATCTCCAGGAAGAATGGCTCAACAACTCTTTGATGAACCACACCAAGGAACTGATTCAAACTAAAATGAAAATCAGGAAAAAACCCAAGAGAAGCTTTTTTTTTTTTTTTTTTTTTTTTTTTTTTTTAACAGCATGAGGAGTCTTTTGATCTGGTTTCTAGCATGTCCTCATCAACTTCTCTGTGCTGTAAGACTCAGCCATGGTGCAAAACCTTCCTGGACAGTACAAAATACTGTTAAATTATCACAGAAACAGAATTCAGAAATTCAGACAGAGGTTCTTGAGAAAAGTATCCAGTGTCCTGGCAAAAAATTCCAACAAATGCATCATTTTGTCCCTGCCTTGAAGGTCACTGAGATTGTTGGGGGTTTGGGACACATCAAACAAAGGAGGGAGTGAGAATTGGGTTCCTCCAATGAAGGGAATGTTGATGGAGATCCTACAGCTTTCTTAGCCTATTAAAGAGGGGGTACAGAAGACAAACCCAGACTCCTTAAGAGGTGCAGAGTGGAGGGCTGAGAAGCACAAGCTGTAACATGGAAAAGCATTTCACTCATTAAAAATTCACCTGGACACAGCCATGAGAACCTGAGGTATGTTGGACCTGCTTTAAGCACTGGCTTGGACCAGCGACCTCCAGAGGTTCTTCCAGTCTAAATCTGAGTTTCTACAATCCTAATATACAAATACCTTCCATTTTACTATCCCACGTTATTCCAAGCCCCATCCAACCTGGCCTTGGGCACTTGCAGGGACCCAGGGGCAGCCACAGCTTCGCTGTGCCAGGGCCTCACCACCCTCACAGAGAAAAATTCCTTCCTCAGAATTAATCCAAACCCATCCTCTAATATTCTCTTCTATCTCATTTCCATGACTTTCATTTCCAAATGGATCTAGAATTGAACAAAGAGTATCAATGATTGTCTCAAAATCACAAGAAAGGACCTGTTTCTCCTCAATATCCCCATTCATGCCATGGCTGTTACCTTTGGATCAGACATAAGGCAGCAGCTCATTGACTAAATAATTTTTTATTGGATTCTGGCTATTTTTCCAGGATATTGACTCTACCACTTGTCTTCCCCATGGCTAAATACCTGCACAGTCTTTGTCTCAGCAAACTCTACATGACAAAAATGCTATTTTTGTGGGGAAGGTCAAGCCCTGACAGGTACAAAGAGCACAGAACTTCTGAGGTGGAATTCAGTCCACAGCCCTCATTCTCAGCACAGGAGTTGAACATTTCCTAAATTCCACCCACCCACAGACAGCATCTTATTCAGGATGAGTCTCTCAGAGGGAAAAAAAATGAATGGCTTTTCTCAGGCTAAAATTCCTTTAAAACATTCCTTTCTCCACACAGCAGAGATGCTGCCCAGGCTGAGAGAAGTTGCACTGAGGAATGAAAATGCGCATGGGAAAAGTTATCTTCAGCTTTTGTCCTTCAGTGCTCCTCTCTCCATCATTTCCATGAACATTCCTACCAACAGCTTCTCAGTGACATCACTCCCATGGCTAAATCTGACCTCAGCAGCTTCCTTTGCCCAAGTTTTATCTATTTTGGTCTTATAAATGGCCTATATACAGACCTAGAATTAATTATTTTCTTTTTTTCTGTTTCACAAAATGGACGAGTCCATTTATATCAGGATGGAAATGAACTTCCTACCAATTACATCCTTTGCAGCACTTCCTTTCAAAATGACATAATTCAGATGACAACAGCCTGAGAGTCCTCCATGCATTAACTTGGGCACCACACCAAGAACAGAGTTGCTCATTGTGCCTTTTTCTTTAAAAAGTTTGTTTTTCAATTAATCCACCTACCATTCTTGTGCTTCCTTGTTTTCTTATAAATAACAGTACAGGGCTTATAGACACTAATATTTATATCTCCAATATTTTGGTTGATAAATTTCTTTGGGCTTTAAAAGCCTGAAGTTATTTACATAACTGGAAGAAAAAGATGATGTTTGAACTTTTGTGGATAATTCTATCTCTGATGGCAACAATACTGTGAAAATACACTGACTTCCACTTTTTTTCCCCTATAAAATGTTCTTAAATGGAGACATCAAAGAGATTAAGAGCCAACACAGATTTATCTTCCAGAAACCTGAAGGAGTTGGATTTGCATGGTCTGAGCCCACCTAAAAAGTCCAGAACTTCTCCCAAAATATGAGCAGTTTTTTCCAGGTGCTATTTCTTGTAGTCCTTTTTTCCTTTTCTCCCTGACAGCTGCTGAGCATTTTTGGTGGCTGACCTTCAGCTTAGACACAAAGAAGAAACCACAAGATTTGCCCGTAAATGCATTTACTGATAGATGCAAATCACAGAACATGATCTAATCCTTCATCCTCTCTTTCCTAAAAGAACTGTTTTCAAGTGTTTCTGTAAGGTTTAAGGGCATTGGATAGCTGGAATTAAATTCTGATGAAGCATCTCTGAGACCTTGGACAAGGGGAAACAGATTTTTTGCTAATCCTCAAACACAGCTGGCAGGTGAAAGGATTAGCAGGGACTGAGCTTCTCAGTATGAATGAGGAGAGACGTGACACATCAGCAACCAGAAAAACTCAGGGTTTGTGTTGACGCCTTTAAAACACCTCCTTTGCCTGTGAGTAGGTTGAATGTGCCAGCCTCAAGCTCAACATGGGTAATTTTCCCTGTTCAGAACCATTTTGGAAGCAATTTGGGTATCAATATCCTCCACTAGTTTTTCTGGAGCTGCAGTAAAGTCACATCTCCCAGCTTGATCCTCACCACCCTTAAGCCCTAACTGAAGCTATTTTCTTGAGTTTTAGGAGCAGTTTTAGCCTAAACCACCTTTCACGAGACCTTTGGGAGAGGAGGCACTGGAGGAGATTCATTGAATACCTTCACTAATGGATCCCTTTGTTACCCTGCATTGCCACCATCTGTTCCTTGAAAATTCTTCCTCCCTCTCATCTTATACAGGAAACAGAAGTGGGTTTAGGGACAGGACAATCTTGTGCTGTGTGACAGCAAACACTTGGTCTAAGTGGGTTTGGGGCTTGTAGTGGCTACTGAAATATGAGAATATAAAAATGCAGCAAGTTCCAAAAGCAGAGTCTGGGTTCTTGTCCAGTTCTGAGCAAACCACACAAACCTTGGGCTGCTCTAGGTCCCTGTTTGGATTTTATAACACCTAAAAGGCAGGTGCCTGGCATGAATTCAGAGCACTTCAATTAAGAACACTTCAATCAAGAGACTCCAGCTTCCACCTAGACTGGCAAAAAAATGGGCCAGCTCCCATTTGCTGCCCCTGTGGCCCAAAAAATGTGGCACGGCTAAACTTTTTTCCTTCCCAAACCTGCTGGATGCATCCAAAAAGTCAACTGGGAATAGCTCCTTGTCTGTTTTCTAACCATGCCTGTTCACTGTCCAGGTCCAAATCTGCCTGATTGTACCAGGAACCCTGATATAATTTTAATAGTGTGGAAAATTACTTTCCAAGTGCCCAAAACTCTGCTTGGCTCTTCAACAGAACAATACTACTTGGCCCCAGGCACTTCTGAAAGGTAATTCAGAATTCTAGACATGAAGATGGGTCAATACACTTGATTTGAAGCTTAAACATCTGAATTAAGCATTGCCACCACAGACATACAGCCCTGACTTGGAATATAAAGTGGTCTCCTGAGGCCAAATGTTCAACTGAAAAGAGCTCAGCCTTTTGAAAATCAGTGGGAAAAAAAAAATTCAAATGCATCTGTTGAATCCTGGCAGGAGAAAGACCCAGTGTGTCATTTCTGGAACAAAAAATGGGAGGCAGCATCTATTTCAGTAGGATTCATTTAAAATATAGTCATAGGATCATGGAATTCCAAAATTGATTGATTGGAAGGGACCTTAAAACTCATCTACTTCCAACTTCTGTCATGGTCAGGGACACCTTCAACTACTTCAGGTTGCTCCGAGCCTTGTCCAACCTGGCCTTGGACATTTCCAGGGACATGGGAATTGTGGGCAGGTAGTTCTAGTTAATTTTTTAGGTTCAGCAGAAAGGTGGGGGGAAATTGCCATTGAGTTAGACTGACTCCAGACCGATCCTGGGACATGTTGGATTGTTCCCAGGAGGAGCTGCTGTCGTCCCCTGGATAATGGAATGTTTAGGTTAAGGCCATTACTCTTAAACAGCTAAAGCTGGATAAGATCAATCCCCTCTGAGTGCTTAAGTAATCAAATTGATGTGCTCCTGTTCTTTGGCCCAAAACATAAGTTCCAACCAGGTTTATGGATTCCAGAGGAGATGCTGATGGAAAAGAGAGTTCCTGAGTGTTTAGTATGTATTAGGCACCACAGAAAAGCCTTCTGACTCTCACAGGGTGCCCCAGTCTGAGACAGAGACATGTCCATTCTGTGATGATTTCATTTGGAAGGATTAATTTACTATTAACAAATGGATATTGCTCCAAATGCACCTTCCCCACACTTCTAGGAGATGACAATAGCCTGCTATTATCCCCTGTGCTGGAATATGCACTTATTTTCCCCTCTACAAGAACTAAATACATTGGGAATGCATCTTGTGGGCTGACATTTCCACACATTCCTTTATCTATGTTCCTTCACCTTCCATTACTGAAAGCAACAGATTTAATTGGACTTGTCACTATCCATGATTCCTTCTCCAACGAGGATATTTCCAGCACATTGTCTGAATAAACCACCATATAAAAGCAATTTTTTAGGGCTCAAGAAATTTTAGAACCCTGTGGAAGGTTTGGAAAAGAAAAGAGAGGCAAGTGAAAGATTGTTAGTGATACCTTAACTCTTTTTTCACTGCCTTTTATAACAAGCCACGGGCTGGATGTGCTGATGGACTTTTTCCAAGCAGAAACATTGCCTGAAATTATGGTTTAGATCCCAGGATCTATGACTGATCAAAGGAACTATGGTCAGTCATCAGATGTTTTATTTAAGAAGTTTTACAAGCAAACATCACCTGAGGAGATCTTCACTGCAGGTACAGAGTCGTGGGTGTTGTTTGAGTTCAAAAGACTTCTCAGGGCACTGTCACTAAGATCGAAAATGGTACCATTGGCTTGGAAGGAATCTTTAAGATCACCTGGTCTCAACCTGCCCACTGTGGGCAGGGATATATGCTAAAGCCTCATGATTTATTAAAAAATCAGGAGAATGTGCTTCTCAATTTTAGCAGATTTATTATTTTTCCTCATAATGACCGAGATTAAGGATTTGGGTAATTTATATCTCCACAAAGTTAATACTCTGCTACAATGGCAGGCACCCATCTCCTCTGGTGACCAGGGACAGGACCCAGGGAATGGCTGGAAATGTGCCAAGGAGGTTTATGTTGCATATCAGGGAAAGGTTCTTCCCCAGAGGGTGTCAGGCACTAGAACAGCTCCCCAGGGAATGGTGACATTCCCAAGGCTGCCAGAGCTCCAGGAGCATTTGGACAATGCTCTCAGGGATGCACAGGGTAGGATTATTGGAGTGTCTTGGGCAAAGCCAGGAGTTGGACTCAATGATCCTTGTGGGTCCCTTCCAACTCAGGATATTCTGTCATTCCATGAATTGCCTCATTAATTCACAGCTACTTGTGTAGTCATGAAAACTGTACACACATTGCACACTGAAGGTCAGGAACTTGTGAATATTTAATTTTAAGTATTTGAAGACAGAGAAACTGAGGCACAAGGAGTGTTTGGCTCAAAAAAAAAATGTCAGAGGGTACCAGGCTATGACTATAAACCAGTCCTGGATCCTGCTGCACCAATCCATTCAGCTCCTATGAAATTCCCCCTGCCTGAAAAAAGGAACAGGTTGCCCAGAGAAGCTGTGGCTGCCCCATCCCTGGAAGTGTTCCAAGCCAGGTTGGACAGAGCTTGGAACAACCTGGGATAGTGGAAGGTGTCCCTGCCCACGGCAGGGGGTGACTTCCAACCCAAACCATTCCCGGATTTCCATGATTATAAATAATAAAGATTAAAATGCTCAGCCTTGTAATCTCACTCCCAATCAGGTAACAAGCAAATTCAAAACTTTACCTCTCCAACTTTCCCCCCTGACTCCCCTCCCTGCTCCTTTCCAAGGCACATTTGGTATTTGTTTTGAATCCCGGCCGATTTTCAGTGCGCAAAACCTGATGCCGAGAGTTACTTGATATTCCGAAGGCGTTATTTTAAGATGAAACAATGTAAATTCTGCCTCGGATGGCAGATGGCTGGCAGTTCACTGTTTGGCAAACCAACTGGTGGGGTATGTTGGAAAGTCGGAGCAGCAGGTAGTACAGCTCAATTTGAAACGACCACAGATGCTCAGAGAGGCGCGGGGGAAGGGCACAAGCTGGTCAGGAAATTAAGAACAGTAGTCAGAGCTCACAGGGGAAAAAAAAAAAATTAAAGAAAAAAAAATGACAGTAATTAGCTGAAAGTTTTCTTCTCCCAATCAGCACTTTTTGGATGGGAGTTAGCAGAGATAAGAGCGAGCGTTGTCACAATTCACGCAAATACAGCACTCCCTCACTGAGGGCTCCTTTCTGTGCTGTGCCCTGATGGCTTTAAAGCTCTGCACCACTCACATCCCACATGAGGGCGGTGGGTTATACAAGCCTTGCACAAAGCTGCTCTTTCCAGAGGGATGAATATCGTCCCTGCTGTCCAAGCTGGCCAGGTGCTTGCTCCTCAGTGCAGGCCTCTGGTGCTTCCATCTGGATGAACCAAGAATGAAGTTGGACTTGATGATCCTGTAGGTCTTTTCCAACCTTAATGATTGAACTGTATAATCACAGAATAGTTTGGGCTGGAAGGGACCTTAAAGCTCACCCAATTCCACCCCCTTCCATGGGCAGGGATACCTTCCTCTATCCCATCTTGTTCGAAGTCCCATCCAGCCTGGCCTTGTACTCTTCCAGGGATCCAGGGCCAGCCACAGCTTTTCTAGGCAACCTGTGCCAGAGCCTCCCCACCCTCCCAGGGAACAATTCCTTCCTAATATCCAGTCTAAACCTACTTTCAGTTTAAAACCATTACCCCTTGTCCTGTCATGCCAGACCCTTGTAAATAAACTTGCTCCATCTATCTTGTGGGCTCCATTCAGGTACAGGGAGGTCACCCCAAAGCTTTCTTTTCTCCAGGATGAACAATCCCAGTTCCCTCAGCCTTTCCTCACAGCAGAGCTGCTCTGTCCCTCTGATCATCCTGGTGCCTGCTCAGGACTCTCTCCAGCATCTCCACATCTTTCCTTTGCTGAGCCCCCAGAGCTGGAGACAAGTCTGAGAGTGGGGTTTTACCTGAGTGGGGAAGAGGGGCAGAATCCCCTCCCTAGGACTCCGTGATCTCTGCTCCCATCGCTTCCCACAGGGGGATTCTGGCATCCCCTCACCGTCAGCACCTGCTCTGCCACGAGATGGAAAGGCTCTGCACCCGCTGCCGGTCTTTCCCCAGTTGGTAACTAAGTGGGATGAGCCACCCTTTGGAGAGCCCAGCTTTCTACACTCCTGCAGCTCTGGGAGCTCAGAGGAGCCATCTCACTTCGTGGTAGCTAAAAGTAGCTGTGCTGGATCCCGACGCAAAGGGTGGGAGCTCTAAACCAGAACTTCGCTCCAACTGCCGAGTGAAATTTTACACCTCCACAGCTCAGCTGACCCAGTGCCAAGGGCCAGCTGGCACGGGCTGGCCGTGCCCATGATCATCTGTGATCCAGAACTGGGTAGCAGCATCCAAACTGCCTTTTGGGAATGGTCTCTGGCAGGTGCCATCTCCCAAAGAGTGCTTGGGAAGGGTCTGGAAAGTTCACCAGTGTGAAAACTGTGCCAGGATCAGGCAGAAAAAGCATCCCTGGAAATGTTTAAGGCTGAGCTGGTCAGGGCTTGGAGCAGTCTGGGATAGTGGAAGGTGTCCCTGGACACAGCAGAGGGTGGAATGGGATAACCTTTAAAGTCCCTTCTAACCCAGACCATTCTATGATTCAACAATTAATGTTGGAAATGACCTCCAAGATGATTGAGTGATTCCACCACTGCCCTGGGCAGCCTGTTGCAGTGTCTGACCATGCTTTCAGTAAAGAAATTATTCTAAATATCCAATTTAAACTTCCCACGATGCAACTGGAGGCTGTTTCATCCCATTTCTGCCCAGAGTGCAGAGAATCCAGCTGTAACACAGGCTGAAGCTCTCCTGTGAGAACAACTGCAGGATCAGCCTGCTGTCAACGTTTAGTCTTGACCTCATCTCAACCTTCCCACAGCCTAGTAACACAAAGTGGTTTTGGACAGACTCCTCAGCTCTTAACACCTTGCAGTAAAGAAGCAGCATTAGGGAAGAACAGCTCATTACAAGGGAGCACATTAATTAGATGATCACATGCTCCAAAGCTCTAGATCTATGTTCAAGCTTTCCTATGTGATCATTTCCAGCCTGGATGCTTCCTCCAGGTATTTTTGAACCATGCCCATGTTGCCTGCTGTGTATTGCTGGGTGCTAACAAGCTCTGAGTGGTGTTCAGTTAAAGAAATTCTGCTCTGAGCCAAGTGTATGAGGGGTTTTTTGCAATCAAGCAATCAACAAAATCAGAAAATGCCACCTGCACACTTCCCTCTGGCCCTCAGACAGCACACATGGTTCTTTTCTCCTTGGAAAGGGCTTGGAGCAACCTGATCTAGTGGAAGGGAACTGGAACTTGATGGTCTTTAAAGCCCCTTTCAACCCAAACCATTCTGGAATTCTACAGTCTTGCCCAGATTTGTTCTGATCCAACTGCCCTGAAATAAACAAAGTTATTTGTAGGAGGAATGTTTGTTTTTTAAGGTGATTCTGCTCTTTTCTGCTGTCTATAATTTCATGGACCTCCCTCCAGTGCTGGTGTGTTTATAAGGGTAGGCAGCACTCCTTCATGGATGCTTATTCAGTTCAACATCACTTTAATCAGCTTTAAATGATCTTTCCTCCCTCTAAAGCATGGATTTCAATATTTCAGCAAGCAGCAATTGTGCAACACAAAGCTCTACAACCCCTTTCTGCCAACAATTCATGGAAATTAAGCAGTTAAGCACAAAAGCAATATACCTGTGAACGCACACAAATTGCAGACTGGCAGATGAGGTAATTAGATACAGAGTTAATTTATATAAAAAAACTCAGCAGAGCTGGATATTTCCTCAGCTGTACATTGGTATTCTACAACATTCACATGTAGAAGATTATATAGGAGTCCTGCATTACTTTCCTCATATCATGCTGGATTTTTTTTTTTCAATTGTAGAAAATGTGTGTAGAGAGCATTGGATTATTTGGAAATCTTTCTGCAATCAAGAAATTAAAGATCCCTGTAAACCAAAAGAATGCAGGAGAATCATAAGGCTGCCTGGGAAACATGAGCCTGAAATGACTCCTGAATGTTGAGAGGTTGATGCAAGTCCTTGAGATTATTTATTGAGGGAATTTCATAGGGGCTTGGCACCCCAAATTAAAGAGCCAGAAGAAGGGAAGATCACTGTTTAAATACTGGGGGAAGGAATAATTAACAGGGCCCAGGTTCAGGCAGGAGAGAATGCTGACATCCTTCAACAGGCTGCAGAGAGAGGAGGCAATTCCAGGTGTCCCAGTCCCAGATCTACTCTTTCCACTGACCCCAGTAGGAACAGGGACAGCCCAGCTGGCTGAGTTACCTGCCCATGTTTGCCTCATTTCTACCCTTTTCTTAAAGGTACTTATTGGATGATATTGACCAGTAACAAATATCACAAGCATCACTACTCCCCATTCATCTGCACCACTGAGAACCTGAGAATTTTTCCTACACACACCCCCTGCTTCCGACTGGCTATAAAATAAACTACTCCAGCCATTTCCCAAGTGCTGCATCACCTTTTAAAGGCCTTGTCTTAGATCTACCATATTAAATTTTCTTTATGGGAGCTGGAAATAAACACAAAACCATTGCTGATAACATTTGTGAATGACACAAAGTTTGACATCATAATAAGTATTAAGGAGTGTGAGGTGGCCATAAAATCAGCTCAGATTCCTTAGTACATTAGGCTCAATCAGTAAACCCGTATTTTAATATATGAGTGTGTGTTCAGCTAGGACAGCAGGAAAGCAGGAATGGAGAGAACAAAGGATTACATAATGGAAAATAGCATCTGAAAGTAATTTAGGGGTCACAGTAGCCAAAAAGCTTAGCACTAGGATCCATTAGGATGCTGTGATGAAAAGCACTAATGCAATTCACGGACATGTGTACAGCAGAGGAGGAGTGGGAGGAAAGAGTGACTTGATTTTCATTTACGGCAGCATCGAGACTAATGCTGGAGTATTAAATCCACTCCTGCCAACCACATTTTTAAAGGATCTTGAAAAACTGGGGATGCTATGAGAAAGGCCTACAGTAGGAATGGCAGGACTGGAGAACCTGTCCTTGGCTCTCAGGTGACTTCAAATTCTGCATGCCCAGGAAATACAAATTATTATCAAATCACAGAATAGTTTAGATTGGAGGAGACCCCTCTCTGCCATGGGCAGGAACACTTTCCACTATCCCAGGTCACTCCAAGCCCCATCTAGACTGGTCTTGGACACTTCAGCTGTGATAAATTTTCCTCTGGCAAAAGGAGAAGTGACTGAACTGTGCACACAGGGGAATTGATGAATATTTTTAAGATGAAAGAATCCCAGTCACTGTTGAATTTGGTGAATGATCAGCCCCAGAATGTGGTACTTCATCAATATTTGACCATCAAAATTTGAGAGCAGCAGTTAATGAGGCAAATGAAAAACTTAATGTTACGTGTACAAAGATGATTAGGATCCAATTGCGGCCATCAAAGGAAACTGCCTCGGAAATGAATTCCTTAAATGTCCCGAGGAAACCAGGAAATGCTGCCATCCACTACACTGACATATGCTTGGGATTCATGGGCTGAATCCCCTGATGTCCTTGAATGACAGATCACAGAATACATTCCTAAATAACTTGAGTGACACCAGGATCAGGTTCAGACCCCTGAGCTCAGGTACCCACACGGGCTGGGATCAGTTACCACTCATCCAGTGTCAGCCAGATGCCATCCAGAGGGACCTGGATGAGCTGGAGCAGTGGGAATCTCATGGATTTAATGAGACCAAGTGCTGCTGCTGCTGCACCTGAGTCAGGGCAACCCCCAGGGCATGAGCAGATGGAGCAGCACTGGGAGAAGGACTTGGGGATGCTGGTGGGTGAGAGCTGGGCATGACTCAGCCCAGAAGCACCCAGGGCAGCAGGAGAAGGGGGGATTCTGGATAGCTTCCCACTGCCAGAGGGCAGGGTTAGATGGGGTATTGGGAAGGAATGGTGGAGAGGCCCTGGCAGAGGTTGCCCAGAGAAGCTGTGGCTGCCCCACCCCTGAAAGTGAACTTGCAAAATACATTTTATAGTAACTGTGTTTTTAAATAGCCCATTGCTACAATAATTTATAATAAACTCAGAAATGTGGGGAACCTGGATATTATGATAAGAAAACACTGGGGTTTGTCATGAACATCTGCCTATTTTGGGTTGCATTAGGTGAGAAAGAAAATGGTTTCCAAGAAAAAAAGCATTTGCTTATCTTTCTGGGACCTGCACAAATCATTTGTCAGAAATCAGGTTCCCCCTTTTCATGCTGTCACCTTTAGCATAGAAAAAACATCCACTAGGTTCCCTTCTTACTTTTTTTTAAGATGTTTGCATTCAAAAGTGAAGAGAAGAAAACACAGAGGATTGGATTTCCCCCACCCAATTATGTGAACCAACAAAGCACAGCCTTTGAAGAGTGCAGCTACAATGACAGGATGACACCCTGTGACATTGGGAGCTGTTTCCCAAGGGGCAAAGAAGTGAGGGAGAGGATGAAAAAATAAGGTTGGAGTGGGACTTACCTAAACAGGATTAAGAGAACATTTTTTTTACTGGGAAAGGAATAATAGAATTCCATAATGGTCTGAGTTGGAAGGGACCTTAAAGCTCATCCCCCATGGGCAGGGACACCTTCCACTATCCCAGGTTGCTCCAAATCCAGTGAATTTTCTGGTGGGAGAGGTTGAACACCTTGTTTTCCTATAACATTTCTATTCCCTATATCATTGAAATAAACACAAAAGAAAGGGCTGATCATCACCAAAATCTCATTATTTCTGTTGTCATTACTCAGGGTTCAGGGGTCTGTCCAGCTTCACTTCTATTTTAGGAGCAAGCTAAGAGGCTTCACTCTTTTATTGCAATCAACCTCTGCCTCTAACACCTTCCCCTAAAAAATATCACCCCCAAACTCATTATCCTTTTGCACTGACATCTATACCAGCACTAAGGGAAGTAAAAAGAAATTGTCCTTGAGAAGGTTTTCAGAAGATAAAAGGATTTTTTCTCCTGAGTCAAGGACAACACAAAGCTCTCCCTTGGAGATCCCAGCACAACCCCCTGTGTGCCCACAGTCCCCTGTGAGTGCCCAAAATGCAAAGTTCCCTCTGCTGCAGCCCCCAGTGAAGGCTCAAACCCCACTGATGCCACAGGTGAGAACTGGCTCAGTACCACATGGGCAAGTGACACACAAGTGATGTCCCCAGGACATGGGGCTAAGCTTCAATTTCAATTTCCAGACTCCCTGCAAACCACAGGGAATGGATAAATTGCCTCTCCTGCTGCTACCCATGCCATGCACTTGCAAGAGATTTTTTTTCCTTGATTTAGTCTATTAGAGATACACAGAGTTGAAAAGTCCAGAGTCAGCACCTGGCTCTTGCAATTGGGCATTTATAACACATAGGCAATGGCCAGAAGCTACGAATTACTGATAAAAGTAGAGCTGGTAAAAAAATTCTTTCAATTCTTCTGAAGAACTCAAATAAAATAAAATAGAAAAATCACATTTTACTCTATTCTTAGCCCACTGATTTTTCTAACTGTCATGAAAAAAACAAAAATTCATATAATGGCTGTTTATGCAGCACATACACACACCCATATGTCAACACACATATACACAATCAACAGTCTAAAATGGAATTCTGAGAGGCTTCAGTATCCAAAGATTTAAAAAATCATCCTAATGAGACAATTTCCCTTAGTTAAAAACCCACATTTTTGGTCAAAAAAATATTTCTGTGCAAAATTTTCAGGGAAGTCTAATTTAGGGCTCTAATTTGCTGATGGTTGAAATCATTTCTAGTCTCATTTTCCCCTTGAAATCCAAGCTTCAGATGTAAAACGGATAATAAAGATTTTCTTTTATGGAATATGCCTGGAGCTGAGAGTTTTAAATTTAAATCTCAGGAGCTGTAACACTGCTCCATCCAAGAGGGGCTTGTGGGGAATTTAGCAGCACCCACCTGGCGTTTATCCGAGTAGAATTGAGGGAAGAAACCAACCCAGCATTTCTGCTGTCCCAGAGGTAGGGAAAGAAGGGGATGCAGAGAGGAAACGCTGCAATTCCAGTATGAATCCACCCCAGCACTCTCTGACTGAGAGGAAGAAAGAAAAGAAGGATCCAGGGACAGCTCAGAGCCCCTTCCAGGGCCTAAAGGGGCTCCAGAAGAGCTGGAGAGGGACTTGGAACAAGGGATGGAGGGACAGGACACAGGGAATGGCTTCCCAGTGCCAGAGGGCAGGGATGGGTGGGAATTTGGGAAGGAATTCCTGGCTGTGAGGGTGGGGAGGCCCTGGCAGAGATTTCTCAGAGAAGCTGCCCTGGATCCCTGGCAGTGTCCAAGGCCAGGCTGGACAGGGCTTGGAGCAACCTGGGATAGTGGAAGGTGTCCCTGCCCATGGCAGGAGTGAAATGGGATGATTTTAAAGTCCCTTTCCACCCAAACCATTCCATGATTCTTTGATTGTGCCATGTGATCCCAGCAAAATAAAACAGCTGCAAGGAGCTGCCCAGATGTGAAGTCCAACTCCTCCAAGAGCTGTGGGGCACCAGCCCGGCTGCAGCATAAATGGAAAGGAATCTCTGTCACTGTCCTAGAAAATACCTGAATTATGCTTGCATAAGACTCCAACAAACAGAATTAATATACAAAAGGTGAATGAAGTCATAAGTCTGCCACTGAGTTGCAAAAGCAATCTGTTAAGAACACAAAATGAGAGATTTGGTTTTTTAGGGGGTTTTTTGGGGGGATTTTTTTTTTTTTTTGGTGGGGTTTTTTTTCCATTTGCAGCTTTTATTTTTAACCTTAGGAATGAAAACAGTTTACATCTACTCATGTAAGGACTGCCCAGGACAGGAGTACCCACTCCTTCTCTGACAAGTACTCAGTCTGCATTCTTTTTGTTATTTGTCTGTAGAAACTTCTGGGTTATTGATAATGTGAGGACAGTGTAGGCAAATAAAAGATATTAATGCATCTCTTTGTATCTGGAAAGACATAAAGCCAACCATGTTCCCTCTCTCCACAAAGAACCCCCCTGGAAAGTTCTGGGTTTTTATATTTCTATGTATATACTCTTGAGAAATGAAGCAGACACAAATGCATTTTCAGAGACTTTTGGACTCAGTGTCATAAAATCAAAGTGAAAATTATTTCAATAACATCACCCAAAGCCTTCTCATTGTGGTGGCAGGGAAGCATCCCTTGTTAAAGGACTTACAGGGAGCTGAGCACTTATTTAGACACCATTGTAAATGAAGACAATGCATTTATTTCATTGCTATGGTTACTGAGTCAAGTCTGAAGTACAGAAATATGGTGCACAAGGAAAAAAAAAGAGATGAAGGAAAATAAATGATACACTGCTTTAGAAATGCAGAGGGAAGATCAAACAAACAGGCTGCACAGTTTAAGAAACAATTAATTATTAGAACTTTCACAACACATTTGATATGATCTCATTGTAAGCTGATTGCAGCCATTCTTAGCCTGGTGTTATCTCATCTCCTCACTTGTACCCATCTCATCTTTTGTCCTGCTGCTGGTGTGGGAAAAGCTGCTGGTTTTTATCTGTGAGATGGAGAAAATGAGGAATCACTGCAAACCTAAAGCTCTGTGGGGAGTTTTCTCCTGGGATGGGCTGAGACAGACCAGCTCCTCCTCTCTGGAATCTCCAGGGGACTTGTCTGGCACAAACGGGCTCCTGGGGGGGCTGAAGGGCAGCACAGGCTCCTTTCAAATGTCTGGGCATAACTCAAAGTGTTTCCTGGGGGATTGCTCAAATCAGAATCACGGAATGGTTTGGGTGGGAAGGGACATGAAAGATCATCCAGTTCCAACCCCTGCCATGGGCAGGGACACCTTCCACAATCTCAGGTTGCTCCAAGTCCTGTCCAGCCTGGCCTTTTCCATGAAATGGAAAATAACTGCCTGGTGAGTTGCAGTGAGGAAAAGTGTGGAGAGCAAATTGCAGCAAACGGAGGTCCTGGTGGATGAGGAACAATGTGCTCAGGAGCTGGGAGTTCTGCTGGGTCAGATTTTGGTGGCTTGGGAAGTTTTATGTCTTTGTGACATTTGGGGACATGGTTTAGTGCTGAACACAGTGGTGCTGGGTAAATGTTTGGACTTGATCATCTTGGAGGTCTTTTCCAGCTTTACTTCCAGGGATCCAGAGGCAGTCACAGCTTCTCTGGGCACCTTGTGGCAGGGCCCCACACCCTCATAGGGAACGATTCCTTATACCAAATATTCTATATATCCCTGCCCTCTGGCAGTGGGAAGCCATTCCCTGTATCCTGTCCCTCCATCCCTTGTCCCAAGTCCCTCTCCAGCTCTCCTAGAGGCCCTGTAGGCACTGAAAATGCAGAAGCTCTGAGGGCCAGCGGGTCAGAGCTTTCTCTCAGTGACACATTCACAGCACCAAGCTGTCCATCCAGCTGAATAAAATCCAGCTGACAAGGGATTCCTGCCCAGCAGGTCTGGTTTGGACATTTCCCCACCAAGGGAGCAGATCTATGCCAGAGAGGTGATCCAAAATTACCAAGATCAGATGAGTAACCAACAGAAATGGTCAACATCACATTTTTAATGCTTGGAAATGCTGTAAAGATGCACTTTTTGTATTGTCCAATCAAGGGGTTTAGAGGTCTTCTGAACAAAAATTTTAAAAATTTCTGGCCAAGACTATAAATCCCTAAATCCCTCTTTCCTTTCTTTAATGACACACAGTCAACAATTTAATTCCCCTCACTCACTCACTAGAACATCGCTGGCTCTAGAGCTGCCAGTCAAATTCTATTTATTTCACAGGACCCTCATCAGAACAATTCCAAATCTGAGGTTAAAAAGGCTGCAGTTGAACTCCTGGGCAAAGCAGGTGGGAGGCACAGGGATGACACTCTGAGACAGGATGTACAGAAGCCAGGATTAATCCACCTGACACTCTGCTGCTGACTCCCCAAAGCAAATCCAAACAAATTCAGGATAGCAGTTGCAGGAACAGCCTCTCTCTTATTTAGGCAAAGCCAACCACTCAGGCCACTGTGTGCACTTGGCACGCTCAGAAATCTCTTTGCCACAGCCAATTAGGAAGAGATCTGATTAATTAGGACTTCTTCATCCTTCTTTTCTGACCAACACATAGCAATGGATTATTTAGTGCATTAAATGGGGTTGTTCAGCTACGCTGCCTCAAACAAGAGCTCTTGTGGGGCCACTGAATAGAGCCAAGAAGATCCAGATGGAATTAAAGCATTCAAATGAATGCTGTTCCCACATAGCCCCGTGCAGGAGCACAGCTGTACCCCAGCCATGGCTATAAAGGAGGACAGGCTGGCTCTACCCTGTCACTTAATATCGTGCCACAGCTCCATGACATGGCACTGGCATCACTCCATGGTGCTGGCACAGCATGTGACAGTCATTGTCCCCGTTAGATTCCAGAGGAACTTGTCTGAAATTCCTCCAAGTGACTGAGGAGCCTGAACTTTGCTGAGTTTATTGGGGCTGAGCCTATTCAGTCTCTGAGGATCTGTAGGAAAGGCCACTTCCTACTCCAAAAGGTGAGAAAAGAGAAAAGGATGGAATCAGACTAATAACAAGGACAAGAAACTGAATAAAATTCCTTCTTTTTAATCTTTGACACAAGATGCAGTTACCAAAAACAGACCAGAAACACGGCAAGTGCAGATCTATGAAAATAACTTTGTTGTATCCCTTACAGCCCCTGAGATCTCTGCTCCCAGCGATCAGCAGTTCCAAAGTCTCCCTAGGAAAGCACAAGTGAGCATCTCAGTGAAAAACAAATTGAAAATCACTTTGCTGAGGTATTTCTGTCTGATTGAGCGTTGCACCAAACCATGTAATTTCCATGAAATGGAAAATAACTGCCTGGTGAGTCGCAGTGAGGAAAAGTGTGGAGAGCAAATTGCAGCAACCAGCGGTCCTGGTGGATGAGGCACAATGTGCTCAGGAGCTGGGAGTTCTGCTGGGTCAGATTTTGGTGGCTTGGGAAGTTTTGTGTGTCTTTGTGACATTTGGGAACGTGCTTTAGTGGTGAACACAGTGGTGCTGGGTTAATGCTTGGACTTGGTCATCTTTTCCAGCTTTAAAGATTCTGATTATATCTGCCCAAGGAAAGGCAGGGTCAAGAGCTGTGATAAACACTCAATTCTCTTTTGATAAAATTTGTGAATCTCATCTTCATTTTTACAAAGCCTTGTTGTGAACTTGTTGCAGTTGCTCTGAAAAGAAGCCATGAAGTGAGGATAAAAAGCTCATGGAATCACAGAATAGCCTGAAGGGACTCACAAGGATCATCCAGTCCAACTCCTGGCCCTGCACAGACACCCCAACAATCCCACCTTTTTCCCTGAGAGTGTTGTCCAAGTGCTCCTGGAGCTCTGGCAGCCCTGGGGCTGTGCCCATTCCCAAGGGAGCCTCTTCAGTGCCCCAGCATCCTCTGGGGAAAGAAACTCCACCTAAAATCCAGCCTAACTCTTCCCTGACTCACCTTCGTGCCATTCCCTCGGTCCCAAAGAGCTTAAGTAAAGGCAGGCAATATGAAAATAATCAGAACCCAGAATTTTATTAGCATCCAAAATCCAAAGACTTGAACTGAAACATCACAAGACTGAAGGGGGAGAAGCAACCCTACAGATAAAGAAATTGGTGCAACTTTGAAACAACTTTCAGTAGAAGCTGAGAGAGAATCACCTTGTCCTGTGGAAAAAGTTACACTGAGCCATTAAAGCCTGAAAGTCACCCATTATTTTGCTTAAATGAGCATGAACATGTGTTTCTCTTCCTGCAGGTGGCCCAAAGGAGCAGCCAACAAGTGCATGGAGAAAATTCCAAAGACTCTGGCACAAAGTACTGAAAAAAGAGGTTTCTTTGGAAGGTAAACTCGCTCTCCCAGAGGGGATGAGTAAGCAGTCATTGCTCTTGCAGGCAAATGAAAGCTTTCAAAGGTGTCATTCACAAAACTGCCCTTAATGGGAGAGCAGAGTGACTGAATCCAGGCAGGAAATTAAGAAACCGAGCAGGGACGGTCATTTTGATGAGGAGACTCAAAGAGAACAGAAAAACTAAACAAGGGGCTGTGCAGTGCTGTTATCTCCTTTGACTGGGTCCCATTAATACGAGACATTTAAGAGAGTGATGAAAAGAATGGGAATCTTTAAATAAAGCACAACTCTTTCAAAGGCATAACTCTGAGTTTCCGAATTTCTCTTTCCAAATACACCCAAATATATCCCAGCAGGACAGACAAGCTTATGCTGTATGGATTATCCAGTGACAGGGGTATTGTCATGGAAACATGAGCTTTGTTCAGAAGTGATCACTAACTCCTGCTCGCCCTTCATATCTTAATAATAGATTTTTTAAAAAATTAAGTCTGTGACAGACTAGAGGCTGAAATCTTCTCCTATCTCCTGTATGGATTTCATCCTAGATTTCAGCTGGTTTGTTTCTTATTTTCAGCCTGACTGCAGCCATGGGCACAGCCACAACCCACAGGAAAAACTGGTCTGGTTCAGGAAGGAAATAAAGCATCCCATCCTTTTCATGGATGGACACAACTGTTTTAGTCTAAGAGTCAGTGAACAATGACAGATGTGAAGAATACAACTGTCACCTCAGGACATCTAATAGAATAAATGAAATGGGATTCTCCTCCAGAAACATCTGCACTTGGGCATTTACAGGAAGACATGCAGATGTGGCCCTTGGGGACATGGCTCAGTGGTGGCCTTGGAGGTGCTCGGAGAATGATTGGTCTTGATGATCTTGGAGGGCTTTTCCAACATGTGTTATTCTGTGGTGAACTCACAAAATTATACAGGTTTGTGAGTGAAGTCTGGTGACTTTGGATCATCTTTTAATATATATGTAGGCTTAGAACAGGATCCTCCCTACATCTTGGGCCCAACCAGCCATTGCTGCAACCCTGGACAGGCAGGAGATTGGGACAGATGAAGGCAGAGCACAAAAAACCAAAACAAAACAAAAACAAAACAAAAAAAAAAACAAGCGAAACAAAACAGAACAAAAAAAGGCAACAAAAAAAACTAACGAAACAAAACCACAAACAAACAAAAACCAACCAGACAAACAAAAAAAAATACACAAAAAAAAAAAAAGAAAGGCAGGAAGAGGAAAGTCTGGAGACATTTGGGTGGGCGATGTATAATGTCTGCCAGGTTGGTAATTGAAGCAAATTTCATAGAATCATGGAATGGTTTGGGTGGGAAAGGATCTTGAAGACCATCTCATTCCAGCCCCCTACCCCCCCGCCCTCCCAACTATCCCAGGTTGCTTCAAACCCTATCCAGCCTGGCCTTGGACATTTCCAGGGATCCAGGGGCAGCCACAGCTTCTCTGGCCAATCCATGCCAGGGCCTCACCACCCTCAAGAAGAAGAAGAATCATTCAGTCTGGAAAACATCTTTAAGATGGCATCAGAGCTTTTAACTACAACTTACTTTTCCAAAGTTTTCTGTGAAACTGTTAAAAATCTGATCCTGAGTGGAAACATCCTGACTTCCACCACCACTGCAAGGCCCAGAAAAACTGAGCTCAGATTTATTTCTCAGTTGCATCTGTGTAGCTGCACCCTCCAGATGCATTATTTAAAAATGCAGGGAAAGGGTTCTGTTCAATTATTTTTCACACAAAATAGTTGGGATGATGGGTATTGTTACTTTAATGACACAGGAGCACCCCGAAGGCTGCTGGAATGGTCACTGATGAGCTTGGAACAGAGTTTTACAACAGTACAACATTAAGAGCAGAGTTAATTTTTAAAAAGAGTGAAATCTATGTCCACCACCCTCTTCCTCCTCCCTCCACCCCAAGCCCCCAAACCCCAGGTCTGGCGGTTGTTCTGATCCCTGGAGTTTGATGCGTGTTTGATTCACAGACTGCAGCATGTCTGCACCAGATGGCCCCGAGTTAATGAACACAAACTCATCACTTTTACTCACGAGGGAAATGTGCAGCTCAATCTGACTTGTACTCGACAACTAAAAATATTTGAGTATTTTTAGTGAGCATTTTACTGTTACAAAATGGCATTTGAGGAAAGCAGTAAAAGAACACAGCCTACCCAACAAATGGACTTGCACAGATGAAGAGCAGCACTGCTGCCTTTCGCCCTTCTCATCCCAGCTAACATATTCCCAAACCTTCAAACTGGGAGCAGCACAGAAGGAAAGCTGTAAAACCTGGGCCTCCTTCAGGCACCATTTGCAAAATGTCTCCTGAGTTTGCTGAAAGCAGGATTGGGATCTGAATTTGTTACCACAGCAGGTTGGAAAGGATATGGGTCACAATCTCAGCATAAAAGGAAAGCCTGGAAAATCCCAGAACTGTGATTTTTTATGCTGGTTAATGAACTGTCTGCTCAAGGTCAGTGTGATCATGAAATCCTGGAATGGTGTGGGTTGGAAAGGACCTTAAAGCTCATCCCATTCCAGCTCCCTGCCATGGGCAGGGCACCTCCCACTATCCCAGATTTCCACAGTAGTGGAAACCCCATGAGAACATAAAACACATGCAAACCCCAGCATTACCCTGCCATGATATCCGAAAGAGTTTTCTCCAAGGAACCAAGAGATGTTTGTTAAAGGATGGAACTCAGATTCCTCAGTCTACAGTCCAAAAATTGATTAATTGTCCCCTTGGACTCAGTGGGCACAAAGTCAGGATGGCAAACACAGGAGTGACATTCCCAGAATTTAAAGGAATATTGGCTTCACTTTTACTCAAAAAGCTGCTTGGTATGCCAACAGTTTAATGGAATTAAACTCTAGCTGGAGTGTGACTTCCTGACTGCTCTCAAGCATTTAATTTTAAATAGAATTGTTTGGTTTAGAAAAGCCCTCAGAGGTGACTGAGTCCAACCATTCCCCAGCACTGCCAAGGCCACCACTGACCCATGTCCCCAGGTGCCACATCCACATGGCTTTTAAATCCCCCCAGGGATGAGGACTCCAACACTGCCCTGGGCAGCTGTGCTAGGGCTGGACAACTTTGGGTGAATAAATTATTCCCAATATCCAACCTAAACTTCCCCCAGCACAACCTGAGGCCATTTCATCTCATCCTGTCCCTTGTTCCCTGGGAGAAGAAAGTGAAGAAGTTCCACTGAGCCTCCTTTTCTCCAGGCTGAGCCCCCCCAGCTCCCTCAGCTGCTCCTCACCAGACTTGTGTTCCCACACCACATCATAAGATACAATTCCTAAAAAAAACATCTGGAAAACTCTGGAAACTTGTCAGAGGCACTGCATGTTGATGTAAATATTTCAGACACATTACACAAATCCTTCAGGTGTGCAATTCCAGCTCCACAGCGGTATTCCCACAGAGCATATGGATTGTCTCAACAGCATTTTACCTCTCTAAGTACAAATTTTCCCAACTAATCCATCTCCATTGAGCACTGGAGATAAATTATGAGTTATTACAGAGCAAAGTACCAATCTAACACCAGTGTCAAGCAGGATATTCCCAATAGTTGAGCTGATAAAAAAGAGAAAGGAAAACCAAAGGATGCCGAGAAGCCATTGTTGTCTCCTAAGGCATGGAAGAACTATCCAAGGGAAAAACCCATCATGGTCCCATTCGTCACTAGGTGCTGGTGGAAATCCCAAACCAAGCTGTGCTTTCTGCTCTTTGGTGATGCCTTGGTCAGCCTTCTTCTCTTCTACAGTTCTCCACTGAAATCCAAGGAATATTTGCTGCTTGCCATGAAGGGACCAGCTCCCACCAGGGGATTGCACCATGCCAGGGCAGGAGGTCCCATCTCACCAGGATCATCCAGGAATCAGTGCTGGGGTGCAACCTCACAGCCATCACAAACTGGGCAGGATGCACAAACCCTGCTTCTCTCAAGATCTCTGTTCTCTCTCACACACACATACAAATCAAATAATTCTAAAACTTGTTTTAATGTGAAGCAAAAGTAATCATGGAAACCTTGATAACCTCAATAACTTTGATATTTTCTAAGAAACAGAATTTGTTTTCTGACTTGTCCCACACAAAGTCTACGAATTATAATAGAAATATTGGAAATAAATCTGCTTTAATCAACCGAGGGAGTCAAAATTCAATTTAGAATGGAATATTGTGACTTCACCACTCCAAAAATTCCTGTTGATACACACTGTGATGCAGTGAAGCTACAACCTGGACACGTTCTCTGTTTGGAATTCTTTCATTCAGACTCCTCTAAAGACTCAAATGGTTCTAGGAAGTACTTCTTTATCTCATTTATCTCTCCTCCAATACAAACTTTCTGATGTACAAGTTTTTCACCCTCCCCACCCTTTACAACTGGGTGGAATGGAATGGATATGGAACCTGAGAGGTCTTTAAGGAAGCAGGGACCATCTATCACCTACTACAGAACAGCGAAATAGGACAAGGGGGGACAGCTTCAAACGAAAAGAGGAAAGATTAAGATGGGATACTGGGAAGGAATCCTTCCCTGTGAGGGTGGGGAGGCCCTGGCAAAGGGTGCCCAGAGAAGCTGTGGCTGCCTCTGGATCCCTGGAAGTGTCCAAAGCCAGGTTGGACAGCCCTTGGAGCAATCTGGGATAGTGGAAGGTGCTCCTGCCCATGGCAGGGGGTGGAATGAGATGAACTTTAAGGTCCTTTTCAACCTAAATAAATCCATGATTGTATAAAGTTACCAACATTTCCTACACAGATTTCAGCTCCTTGCAGAGCAGGATTGCTCTGCAGTGCTGGGCTGGGGTCTCTGCCATCAGGAAAACTCAGCACATGTTTCTAAGGCAGATTTCCCCCTTCACCTTCTCATTCTTTCCTCACTCACCCCACTTTTAAATACAAGCTGAGGCAAAAAATGATATTTTAGTCTATGCCCATGCACCATTAAAAATAGGCATGCAGCACTTTCCATGCATAATTCATTCCTCCTGTATTTCCAGTCAAGACGTCTTCACTTTGCAAGTGCAAAGTGACAATTCTTGCAGATTTGGGAAATAATCCTTTACATCTGTTACAAGCTAGCAGACACCATTTGGCAAGTGTTAAAAAATACCATAGAGGACCAGGACTGCGGTGTCTGTTTGGTTATGAGCACTCACGGTCTAAAGTCTGTAGGGGGAAAAAAAAAAAAAGATGGTTTGAATATTCTTTGCTTTTAGCAGATAAATTCCAGTTGTCCAGACTTTTATCTCTCTTTGTGTGTTATATCCTCCTTATTCCTCGCTCTCTTTCTTATGTGTCAGAGAATCTCCTAAGTTGAAAGGGGATGATCCACAAGGATCATCGAGTCCAAATCAAATCCTGGCTCTGCATAGAACACCTCCAAGGATCCCACCATGTGCCCGACAGCATCATTTCACTGGGTTTCCTTGTTTTGCAAATTTTGGGTTGTATTTTATTTAGTTTTTCAGTCTTTAATGCTGACCCTTCAGCCACCTTTATTATGCCAGACCCAGAATAAGCTTCAACTCCTGCTTGGGCTCTCGTGCCCTGTTCACGCAGCCCGACTCCCGTGGGCCTCTCCCCGTCTCCATTCCCCCTCTCTCTGCCTTTCCCACCAGCCCACGCTTTTCCATCAGCCCAGCCAGTCTCTACCCCTGCCTTCACTTCCCCATCTCCCTAATTTAGCTCTGCTTTTAAGTCTCATTAGCCCTGCCTCAAAGCGTGAGGAGCAGCGCTGTCACAACAAAAGGAGGGAGCGCTCGCAGCATCTCCCTGCATACTAATGCTGCTTTAATAACGCTGCCCGAACACCCCGAGCCTGTGCTCGCAGTCTGCAGGTTCGGGAGGAGCTGGGAATGCGATCTGCATGCACAGGGGGAGTTAAGATGATGGGTGAATGCACATTTCAGCCAAGTTTGCCATCACACTAACATCCCCCAGCCTCGACTCTTCTCCCCGCTTCTCATTTGGATGTTTTCTCCTACTGTAACATCACCCTTTTCTCCCTGCGCTTAAATTGTCTCCATTTGCATTCCAGTCCTCTGTTGGAAGCAGTAATAGGAGCGGTGCCATCCGCACAGCTAAGTAAAGCAATATATATTTAATTAAAATGATGCTGACGCGGCAGCCGGGCTCACGCTCCGCCTCTGCTGCCGGCAAAGACGGGTCAGCAAAAACGTCCCCGATGCTCCGGGGACCCGATCCGGCCACCTCATCTGAAACTGCAAAGCTCCTTGAGCATCCTCTGAGATTCCCCCTCGGAAAAAGCTCGGGACTTGCAAGAGATGCCTCGGGCATGGCTGGAAGGGGCCCGGAGCACGCAGGGACCGACAGAGCATCGGCTGCGATGCCCAAGGAGGAATTGGCTTTTTTTGGTGTCGTGCTGGCAGAACAGCCGGGAAAAACACACACCCAGAGCCACAGGCAGGCAGGTTCTAAGAAGTCACATCTAATCACGCAATCACAGGATGGTTTTGGGTTGAAAGGGATCATAAAGATCATCTGGTTCTAACCCACTGCCATGGGCAGAGACACATCCCACTAGAGAAGGTGCGAAGTGGGAGGAAAAGAGTTCTAAGCTTATTTCAAGTTTCAGAGGTGAAACTCTAAAATATCTGGGTTTTTTTTTTTAAAAAAAGGGAGGGGGAAAAGCCACTCTCAACCTGTCCTTTCTCAGGCTGAATTTGAGGAACTTAAGACCCGCTGGATGAAGCATATTGGTTTTTCCATTTGTGGTTTTGATGGGAATTTAATTGCAAAGCGCTGTAAACAGGGGTTTGAAATTTGTCTGCAGTGTGTTCCACAGGAAAAATGTGGAAAAAGGGGTTAAAAAAAACCCCAAGCACCCAAGGATTTTTTTTTCCTTATCTCCCATCTCAGCAGCTTGAAATCCCAAACACTTTACTCACTGCCTGTAGAGAGACACCACATTTTGTCAGTACAGCTCATCATGAAAGTTGCTGACAATTAATTTTTCATTTTTCATTTTCCTCCTTTTTATGTAATTGGAAATGGTCAGAAGGATTTACATCAGCAACACTTCAATAAACTGAAAAAGAAGGTAACACCCCAGCCCTCTTCTTGAGGGTTGATTTGCTTAATGTGAAGCATCGAGGAAAACAAAATCCGACACTTTTGAAGTTGTTCCACAAACCCATCATGGGTTTAAATATCCTTTATTGTTTCTGGATATAAAAAAAAATGCCAAGGAAAAGCATGGAGAAAGAAAGAATGACAGGGTGACATGCCACATGGAGGGATCTTTTTAACAGCAAACAGGAAAGAGTGACACATCCCACAGATTTCCTCTACTTGTTTCTTAGAGAAAAATACCTGCACAAGGCTTTGGTGGTGTCACTGTATGAACTCACCAGTGTGTGAAATGAGCTTTTAATTTAGTTCTGGCCTGGAATGTGAGTTTTTTCCCAAACTTCTCCCACTAGCTGAAGTCCTTGTCACAGCAAGGCTCACAATGGGAATGTGTTCTCCCAAAACTGGAGGCCAAGCTCAATTCAGACCTGAGCTAAGGGATGACACAGCTGCCTGTTCACTTAGTGACAATTCCACATATTTTGCTTTCTCATCTGGAACTGTTTCCAGTTTGGGATGGTAGTTAAATGTTCCCTTTATCTGCAAAGCCTCAGACAAAACTGGATGTGTTTCTGTGTTTCCCTGGCGATAGAATCATGGAATGGTTTGCGATGGAAAGCACCCTGAGGATCATCCTTTTCTGCCCCCTGCCATGGGCAGGGACACCTTCCACTATCCCAGGGTGGTCCATGCCCTGTCCAACCTGGCCTTGGACACTTCCAGGGATGGGGCTTTTCTGGGAAAACATTCCAGTGCTTCTCCACCTTTGTCTGCACCAGGAGATTTGATCTTTCAGCTTCCCAATGCCCAGGAGGAAAAGGTTATTTTGTGATAGATTTGAGGGGGATCTCGAGAAAATGAGGATATTTTCATGTGACAGTGACACCCTCTTTTCTCAACTTTCCAGAAAGCTCCTGGCAAACTTCTCCATGGAAATAATATTGATTAAACAGATCTATCAGTGGGATGCGGCATTTTTTCCTCTCTGTAAGCTATACAGAAAATAATATCATGTCCCTCACAGCCTAATGGTGGCACGTAGAAATGGAACTGCATTATCAGTGCAGTGTGAGGATGAGAAAACCATCACATGGCAGGCAGTGCCAGGATGATAGTATCTGTCCCACATTGTATTATTTTGGGAATAATAAATATTATATGTAGGAAAACACGGCGCCAAAAGAAGCTTGGTCATCCCACAGAGCTTGCGACAGATGGCAATTCCAGCTATATAATCAAGGCAATAATTAACCTCATAGGTTGGAAAAAATCAAAGTGCATTTGCAATCCAGTTCTCCACATCAGGGATATGCGGAATATTCAGTAGTGTCTATAGATACTCTGATCACCTGAATTTAATATGGTTCCTGACAGGAAAGCTCTACTCCTGCAGCAGACACCATGGGACACCAGCATCTTTTTTTTTTTTTTTTTTTTTGATATCTTTTGGCAAAATGGAGCCTGAAATCTGAAAACAGGATCTGTTCAAAAGACCTAAAACCACTTTTGCATCCATACACAGACTGTCTATCATTTTACTCCATGAATCACAGCCCTTTTTATTCTATTTATTCAATACCTGAAAAGGCTAATTTCAGTCTTTTAGCTGCTTGTGATCTGTATTCCCTCTGAATTCAGCGGTGGAAATAAATTCTACATCTATCATTCGTGGGTAAACTGGTTGGACTTTCTGTTTATGTTGATGTTTATAATTTATAATAATGTTTTTAAGCTGGAAATGGTAAAACTAATTTCAAAAATAAATAGGATGTGAGTTTGCATCAAATATGACCTGCTCAAGTGAGTCCAGAGGAGGCCTCGGAGACACTCCAAGGGCTGAAGCCCCTCTGAGCTGGAGACAGGCTGGGAGAGCTGGGAATATCCAGCCTGGAGAAAGGAAGGCTCCAGGGAGACTGTGGAGCTCTCCCTGGCCACAGAATTTGCTGATTTTCTGTAGATCAAAATTTTCTGACTTTGCAACTTGTGACATTGCACCAACAGCTGGGAATAGTGGGACACACAAAACACAGGACTCAGGAAATTGAATATTGATCAGCTGGCTCCCCCAATTAATCTATAAATTCATAATGGCCGGGCACAGGATGCAGTACAATGGTTTAATGTAGTCATAGCTTTTTTTATATAGGGAAAAAATTGAGAAGAAATTAGTTAATAAAATAGTAGCACTCTGTAGTGATGGGGACACAGGTCTGGCAAACCTCCTTTCATGTTATCCAGTTGAGTTTCCTGTCACTGGAAGCTCACATCAATCCTTTCATGAACTTTGCATGCCCTGTTGCATAAACTGTCAGATTTCTCACCTCTTCTGTTCTGTTTGGGCAGCTGTTCCTGAGCCCAGCTGCTCTAATGATTATCAAACAACTGATTTCCAATCCTAAACATAATGATTGGCAATTTATACCCACCTGGATTTGCGCTACCATCATTCTTCACCCTGAACAGCTTTTCACGTCTTCCTGAAATTTATTTTTACTATTTTTAGGAGAAAAAAAAACCCCAAAAAATCTCTTCCTGCTCAGCTTCTTTGCTAGGTAACAAATCACAGCCTTTTTGTGCTCAATGCTTGCATGTCCCCTGATCACTCCATTCCTCAGTTCTACAGAAAATAATTTGGCCAACAGATCCCAGATTTACCCAGGGTGACCCAGTGCCTCATAGTGTCTCCCACAAGTGTCCTCAGGTCACTGAAGCACAGAATGGTTTGAGTTGGAATGGACCTTAAAAGCTCATTTGGTCCAACTCCCCTGCCATGGGCAGAAGCATCTTCCACTGGACCATCCAGTGGTCCTTGTCCGCTTGGATAATTGAGAATCTCCAACCACCAGGGAAATTTATGGTTTTTTTCCAAATATTCCATCAATTTTCTCAGCAGGCATGATGACACCCATCTGCATGAGGTGGGTATTGTAGGAGTATTCCTTGATTTCACTGCAATTCAAGGAACCAGTGTAAATCCTTCTCATTTCCCAGAAGTAATTCTGTGGAATGACTTCATTCATCCTGGAAAATTGAGTGTGCTGAGTCACCAATCAGTCCCTGTGGTCCAGAAAGGCAGCTGGGCTCATGTCCAAGCAGCCAGACCCTGCTGCTCCTGAGGGTCTGGTCCTGCTGGAACTGCTCTTGGGAACCATCCCCTGTCACCCCCAGACCTCAGCTGGGCTTTGGAGCTCATAAGGCTAAAACCATATCAGTGACCATTCCAGCTGCTGAGGAGTGTGCCTTGGGCAGGGCAGCACCTGGGCCCAGGCCAGGCCAGACCTGGACCCATAACATAGAATAAAACAGCCCAAACTGGGTTGCAATAACTGTAGCTCACTCCATGACCCAGTTCTGATGACTCCTCAGCAGAGAGATCTGCTGCTAAACTGAAGGTTGGACTCAGTTGCCCAAATTCACTTTGGGCATGATGTCCACCCACTGTCCCAGAAGCTCACAGGACTTCTCCAGATCCTTTCACCCTACACAGCCCCACACAAATGGCACAGATTCTCTGAAGAGTCACACATTGCACCAGGTGCTACATCAGGCAACCAAATTTTTCCTCTACGATCCCATACAGAATTCCCAAGCCATCAGACATTTGTGTTCAAGTTTTAGAAACTGGAGTAGCTTATCCAGGGTGGATCAGCCAGGTCAGAGCACAGGCCCATACTGGGCTTTTGTAGAGGAAAAAGGTTTGGGAGCTCTACTTCAAGGCCCCACTAACACAACCCAAAGAGGGAAGATGGCAGGAGAAAGAAGAATATGAACAGCCATGAAGAAAGAAAAAAAAAAGCCATCAGGAAGGTGAGGGCCATGATGGAGCTGCTGGAGAAACTCCAGAGGAACCCACAAAGATCCTCCAAGGGCTGGAGCCCCACTGCTCTGGAGCCAGGCTGGGAGAACTGGGGGTGTTTCCCTGGAGAACAGAAGGGTCCAGGGAGAGCTCAGAGCCCCTTCCAGGGCCTAAAGGGGCTCCAGGAGAGCTGGAGAGGGATTTGGGACAAGGGATGGAGGGACAGGACACAGGGAATGACTTGCCACTGCCAGAGGGCAGGGATGGATGGAATATTGGGAAGGAATTGTTCCCTGTGAGGGTGGGGAGGCCCTGGCAGAGGTTTCCCAGAGAAGCTGTGGCTGCCCCTGGATCCCTGGAAGTGTCCAAGGCCAGGCTGGATGGGTCTTGGAGCAAGCTGGGACAGTGGAAGGTGTTCCTGCCCATGGCAGGGGGTGGAATGGGATGGGCTGGAATGTTCCTTCCAATCTAAACCGTTCCATGATTCTAAGATAATGAACAACAATTAAAACCTCACTAAAAGGGTGACATTGGACTTTTTCCACTCGGAGCAGGATTACAAAACCACACTAGAAACAAAACCTGCTGACCATGATATACTTTGCACTTTTATGCTCAGAGATGGAATTATTTCATTTTTGTCTTTTCTAGCATGGGCAAATTCCAAAAGGACAAGTTGAAATGGAAAAACACTCCATGGCTCTTTTTTTTTTTTTCTGCAGGCTGCATTTTTCCATTGACCCAGCAGCATTAATAAACATTGCAGAACTTTCTGAGGGGAAGATTTCCCATCCCCTCTGTGCTCTACCTCATTACCTTTTCATTTTGTTTTGTTTGCTTCTTCCTGTCAGGATAAACACGAGGCACTGTCAGGCAAACAGCAGGTCGGGGGAAGACATTTTTTAATGTTCACAGAACAACCTGACCTCCTGCTCACAGCCACTAAAAGGGAAATAAGGAAACCCTGTGTTTTAAGTCCTAAATGCTAATGAGGTTCTCTATTTGATTTGTTTCTCCTTCCCAGCAACACTAATTTCAAATTGAACCACTGACTCAATTAGCAAAATGTTGAATTTGGTGAGACTTTCTGTAATAAAATGTCCCAGTAACAAAGAGGAAGCCAGCAGTGGTTTGGTGCCAGTAACTAAATCTATTTTAATGGGATATTTTAATTAAACAAATTAAATTAATGATGGCCTCTGCACAATGATGAATTACACTATTTAATAGATCATTGCGACGTGCTAATCCCTTTTTTAATATTATCTTCTAACATTGATCCATGCATAGACACACAAGTCATAAACTAAGCTCAAGAAAGAAAAAACAAACAATGGGTGCAAAGGGGCCAAATAATGGAAAATGTGTGATGATCTTTATTCAAAAAAAAAAAAAACAAAAAAACCAACACAACACAAACCAATTTCAGTTGAGGTTATGGCAATTATTCACCATTATGGGATAATGGAAACCAGGTGGAATCTATAGTGCCCTCAATGAGGGGTTCAGGTTGGATATCAGGAGGAATTTCACCATGGAAAGGGTTGTTAAACACTGGAAGGGGTCCAAGGAAGGCCTGCATGGGGCACTCAGTGCCCTGGGCTGGGTGACAAACTGGGGATCAGTCACAGCTTGGACTCGATGGCCTTGAAGGTCTTTCCCAACCTCAATGATTCTGTGAGAGGGAGGACCCAGGTAATTTTATCATCTTTTAAGGAGATCTAACTTTATTTTTTGGCCATATTTAGAAGGCAAGGGTAGGATATAAATATTGGAATTGGTGACATTGGAGGTTTTTTCTGACCTAAATGATTCCGTAATTCTGCATGTGATTTACCTGATGTGGCACCTTGAGGGATTTGAGTCAGAGCTGAGCCAGTCTAGAGGCTCTGAAACCTTTCTGCTCACAGGCAAAAAGGGGAAAAAGAAGGGGGAAAAAAGGTGTTTATAAGGACTGCTAATGACAAATAGAAATGGAATGTCCTTAGGGATGGCTGGGATTTCCATGCAGCTGGAAGAGGGTCCATAAAACAAATGGGAACACAAGCAAGACTAAGGGTAAAACAGGGAGACAAGCAGCACCTTAAAGCTGGGAGACAACAATAAATACTAGGGATCATGGCAAAGGCTCTTCTTGTGCCATAGTCTTCAATAAAATATCCAGTTTCCCATAGTTTTCCATTAAAAAGTCCCATTTGGGCTGTTTTAGAACTGCACCAGAGCTCCACAGACACCAGACTGCAAATTATTTTAGAGGATTTTTCATGTCATTGACAACTACTTAGGCTGAGGGGATCTGAGGTCTGGCTTGCTGATAAAGACTCCAGCAAAGATTATATGGGATTAAATGGGAATAATTGACAAAATGGAATGGAAAAAAAGAAGCAAGGTGCAAACACAGCTGGATAATAAAATCATACAAATTATATCAGGAATGCTGAAGATGCAAAATATTCTTCATAGAAAATGAAACATTTCGCCTTAGAATCCTGGAATTCCAAGGATTACAGGAAATGGAATAAAAACCACTTTTTAATGAAAACAAATAAAAGAAGCATGGACCTGAAAAGGACCTGTTCATCTGCCACAGAGAGAGCTCTTCAGAGTTCTCTAAAGTACATCCAGCACTAAATTCCCCTCACCCAGGCAGGACCTGTCTGCCTGGAGAAATGTCAGAGCTCAGGACACACACCACACAAGGGCACAGGAGGCACAACCATCATTCCTGACAACCTGTCCTCTCCAGGTGTTGGAACAAGATGGTCTTTAGGGTCCCTTCCAACCCAAACCACTCCATGATTTCACGATTTACCAAGCTCATACTAATTTGCAGATCCCATCTCCCACTGGCTTTGTCTCCCATGAAAAAACTGCTCTATAATAGATTTATCTCTGCAATGGTGTGGCATAATGGCATTATGGAATCACAGAGTCATTAAGGTTGGAAAAGCCCTTGGAGATCATTGACACCAGCCATTCCCAGCACTGCCAAGGCCACCACTGAGCCATGTCCCCAAGTGCAACATCCACATGAATTCTAAATCCCTCCAAGGATGGGGATGCCCAACACTGCCCTGGGCAGCTGTGCCAGGGCTGGACAACACTTTCCATGAAGGAATTGTTGCTAAAATCCTTATCCTGATTACATTCTACAGAAAATGTTTAAAAATTAAGAAGTGTGCTCTGTATTTTAGTCAACTCCCTTTTAGCTGAAGTTGAGAATCGCGGCTCAGAATCCTGGGGTTTGTACCTGAGGGGATGGATGAGCGAAGAAGCCCCAGACAATGTGGCAGGATGCTAACTCAGTCTTCCTAATGATTGCAGAGCCAGAACAAATCAAAGAAGAACGCATTTAAAATAATTAAAAAAAAAAAAAAGAAAAAAAAGAAAAAGAAAAAAAAAACCTCACAGCTACAGGTGTAGATTGTGAACTGGCATTATCCTCCCTTGTTTAAAAAATGACATGGTAATTCTAATGACAAACTCTGTTATAAATAGACACTTAATTACAATATCTTAAGTCTGGCATCTGCATTTTCACCATCTTAAAGGCAGATTCTGAGGAAGGTTCACTGCAAACTGGAGACCTGAGCAAGACAAAAGGAAATGTGAAGTTCAACCAAACCCAAAATCTGCTGCTCTTCACACCCTCCACTTCAGTGCTGGCCTGCAGGCACTTTTCCCACAAGAAGGAAGGAAATGACCCTGGAATGTCCTGGCAGCTGCCACCCCTGGAACTTCCTCTCCCAAAACATCCCAGCCCTCTGACCACGGGACAATGGACATCCTGCACCTGAATTTGGTCACTTTGAGCATTTTTTTCCTCCTCTCCCTCCCAGTCCATGGGTCCAGTGGCTACAGCAGCTACCATAGAAACCAAATTGCTACTCTGCAGCACAAGGAGCAGATGTCACACACGGAGCAGCAGCAATGGGAATGTGGGGAGGGGGACAGATGCAGAAAGAGGAGGAGGAGGTAAAGGAGGAGGAGGAGGAGGAGGAGGAGGGAAAGCAGCATCACACGTTCAGAATGAAATGTTCCCACCAGAGGGAGTGAGTCATTCCTGAAGTAAAGTGCAAAGCTGCAGGTTTTTTTCCCTGCCGCTCTCAATGCACATCTGCAAACATGGACATACAAATCTCCACCCTTTGCTGGATGCAGGGGGAATGGAGCAGCACAGGATGAGGAGCAGGTGGGGGTACTTAATGCCTTCTTTGCCTCAGTGTTTAACAGTCAGAGCAGTTGTTCTCCAGAGAGAAACAAGGAGCAGAATGAATCCTGTAACCCAAGGCAGTCATCAACCTGCTACACCTCTAAGACAAGCCCATGAGGTGGGATTGATCCACCCAAAGATGCTCAGCGAGCTGCCAGAAGCACTCCCTGAGCCGCATTCCATCATTTCCCAACATCCAGACAAACCAGGGAGATTCCAGTCCACAGGCAGGAAATGTGACTCCCATCACATCAGGGGACACAGAGCCATCGTTTGTGGATGGTGAATCCATCACACAGGACAACAGGAAATGGCCTCAAGCTGCACCAGGGGATTTAAACTGGATATTGAGAATAATTTCTTTCCCAAAAAGGTTGTCCAGCCTTGGCACAGTTGCTCAGGGTAATGGTGCAGTCACCATTCCTGGAGGGATTTAGAATCCATGTGGATGTGGCACTTGGGGACATGGGTCAGTGGTGGCCTTGGCAGTGCTGGGATGGTTGGACTGGATAATCTCAGAGGGCTTTTCCAACCTAAACAATCCCATGATTCCATGATTCTAAACAACCCTGCTTTTGCCTCTTGCACAGGTGCTTGACTCCCTGATGCTCTGCTCTCTAATGAACACCCGTGATTTCCTCATGATGTAAATTAATGCCTGGCCTATCCCAAGTATCTCAGACAGAATTGTGCTGTCATTTCCAAAATGCCCTTCAGAGCTTCTTCCCCTCCTCTCTTTTCCAGGACAGTGCAGAAATACAACTTTGTGTGAAGCTAACATATATTAAACAGGGATTTTACATCAAAAAGTAACTCACTTTCTAAGAGCAGCAAGCCATAATACATGATGATACACTATACATTTGTAAATTGTTTGCTAATTTAAAATAAAAAATAATAACAACCAGTCTGGAGTTGTGTTTGATTTCCTCTGATCTTACTATTCAAAATTAATTTCTTTGCCTCAGGGGCCTGGAGGGACAGGACACAGGGAATGGCTTCCCAGTGCCAGAGGGCAGGTATAGATGAGATATTGGGAAGGAATTCCTGGCTGTGAGGGTGCCCAGAGAAGCTGTGGCTGCCCCTGGATCCCTGGAAGGGTCCAAGGCTAGGTTGGACAGGGCTTGGAGCAACTTGGAACACCTGGGAGGTGTCCCTGCTCATGATCCTTAAAGTCCCTTCCAACCCAAACCATTCTAGGATTCTATGATAAATCACAAATAAATGGGATGGAACAATTGCCAAGCCCTCCTTCAGCAGGAGTGTGGGATGAATTCACAATTCAACACAGCTACAACAGCAGAAAACGATAAAAACCTGATATCTACCTCTCCAGATTGTAAATATTTCAATGACAGCCCAACATCTACGAGTGTCCTTCCCAAAACTCACATGGGGAATGTTCATTTGTGAAATGCCCATCTCCTGCTTCCCAGAGCAAAATACACAAAGCACAGAATCCTCTTTTTGTCGTAATTTATAAACCCCAGCAGGATAATTCTGCTGTATCTGATCCATGAAATGATGCCCCAGGAATCACACAAATATGGACAAATAATCAAAAGTGCAGAAAACCTGATGGTTTGTGTGGCACAAAGAGAAGGGGAAAGCTCCTCATTCCCTGCCCTTGCAGAGGAGCTCGAGCCCACTAGAGGGCAATGAAAGAAATCAGGATTTCTCCAGCCCTGGAAAACCCCCTAATTTCGCACTGAAGGTTTTTGCTATGATAATATATCACGGGATAATGGGGAAGTATATTTCCTAGGATTGTTGGCACATAAAATAGCAGCCACATACATAGAACGGCAAGAAGAGCTGGATGAAAAATCACCACCCAGGATATAATTAGCTGATTGAGATAAAAATAAAAAATATTACAGAAAATAAAATGATGATGATGTTAAAAGTGCACATTTGTGTATGTGTGTGTGGAGCAGGGGGAGCGATGCTACAACCCCTCACTGCAATTTTTCAACTCCTCTTTTTTTTTTCCCAGAATTTTTCTTTGGGTGTTTTAATCTCCACAAAACTTCATGGTTTGGGCTGAAAGTTGTCATTGCTGAAGAAAACTGATTTTTCTAAATTTATAGGACAGCCCCTCATCCATTTGTGATAAATACAACTGTATCTATTAAATACTTAATAAATGAATATATAAATTTAATTATTGTGCTTTCCATATTAAAAAAAAAATCTAGATTATCTAGAAATATCTAGAAAATATCTTTAAGGAGTGCAAAAACCTTTAACTTTGGGTGTTCTTCAGCATGAAGCACTGGCCAATAAAGCCCAATTTGTCTAATTTTTTAGCTTTTTAAGGAAAATATGGGTTTCACATAGTCAGTACATGATTAAATGGTTAAAATCGAAAATTTTAGAAGAGACAATGAGCACCAGTTCCCTGACTAAGACAACACAAACAACACAGGGCCAATTTGTACATGGGTAAAAACAAAAACAACAACAACAACAACAAAAAAAAAAAGCCAAAAAAAACAGCAACAAAAAAAACAAACCAAACCAAGCAAATAAACAAAAACCCCACCTCCCCAAAAAAAGAAATAACATTCAAATGAAAGGGAATATAATTAGTGCCAATCAATGTTTTTTGTAGAAAACAGGTCAAATATAAACCCAACATCTGTCTTTGATGCTATTACAAGTTCAGCTGACACAGGAAAATTTGCAGATCCAATGCAGTGAACATTTTGTGTTTGATTAAGTATCATAAAATTATTTTCATTAAAAAAAGAAATGCAAAAATGGTATTGATACAGGGAATGATAACTGGATTAAGATGGACTTTCACCAGGATTGTGAATTGCTGTGATCAAGGCTTAGAAATAATTTTAAAATTAGTGCTGGTAAAACTGGGAGATCACGTGAAGGTCAGAGTTACTGCCCTGGACAACTGAGATCACTGGAATGGAGTTAAATCTCAAATTGCCTCCATAGCTTCCCTGAAAAAAATCCAAAATTCCACCCTCACCCTTTGTCTGGATACAGCTCTTCCTCCTGCCCTTCTCCACCACCTCAGAAAGGGTCTTGATGTGTAAAACAGTCTTTTCTTCTGTGAACACTTTAAATACAACTCCTTTAAAACTTGAAAGAGACCTGGTTTAACCGAGCCAACTAAAAATAACCAAAGCACAGGAGAAAGGAGAAGCCACACTGGAAATACATTAACCCAAAAAATCCATAGGAGGCTGCTTGCTCAGGGAAAGGTCAGGATCAAATACTGGGTTTAATACTGGGGCTTGAAGCAGGGATTCACTGAAAGTGATTTCTCAGTCTTTGATGACCCTTCCTGCACAAAACTCCACGGCCCTGCCCTAGCAGGTATCTTGGGATGCTCTAGGCAGCAGGAAGAGGAAATATATTTTGTCCACTTTATGTTGGGTAGTTGGATTCACTTTCAGACCCAGTGAGTAAATGACACCTAATAAGTGTCAGCTAGAAAAAAATACAAGTTTGTCTTTGTCTGAAAGGATAAAAAGGAGGGAAGTTTTTTCAGAAACACAGGACTGAGAGGGGAAAAGTAGAAAATCTGAGGACTGGGGAAAATGTGGAAGAAAAGGATGAGGAAAAACAGCCAGTGTCAGAAGATTCTTCCCTGTAAGGATGGTGAGGCCCTGGCACAGGTTGCCCAGAGAAGCTGTGGCTGCCCCTGGATCCCTGGAAGTGTCCAATACCAGGTTGGACAGGGCTTGGATCCACCTGGGATGGTGGAAGGTGTCCCTGCCCATGGCAGGGGGTGGAATGGGATGGGCTTTAAGGTCCCTTCCAACCCAAACCGTTCTGGGATTCTGTGATTTCATGATAAAACAAAAGGAAAGATCAGTCTACAAGAGATCTGTGGAAGTCAATAAAGGAGAAAAAAACACTTGATGGAAAAAGATCATGAGATCAAACCAGACATGACAATGTTTCTGGCTAAACATCCTCTGATTTTTCCTTAAAGGAAGTATTGACTTGTTTTCCCCAAAGCTGAGAGGTCTCTTTGATGTACACTTCATACAGAAAATAAAACACACAATCCTATGGCAGTTCTTTGGGCAACACAAATACTGAGAGGAACAAAACTCCGGGGCCAGATTTTTGTCTCAATTGCATTACTGGAAATCCAGAGTAATTCCATGGATTCAAATGGCGTTGCTCTGGATTTGCAGCTTTTGGATGATCTGCACTGGGTCCTCTGAGGGAATCTTGAGAGATATTT